>NC_139023.1:26023692-26383385 GCF_964662115.1 Mustela nivalis | reverse complement strand
GTGGTATTTATCTACTGATATCTGTCCTTCACGGATTGAAGGTTATTCCTGGATTTGTGACATCCCTGGCATTTGCAGTAGCCCCACGGGCAGGCTGAACAAATTCTCTCGAGGTGCTAGAGAAAGTGACCCAGGCAGATAAGCAAAAAGAGGTCATTGAGAAGGGCAGTTGACTCTTGCTTCAAGCTTTCCCCGGGATGAGGGTGGAGAAGCACCCAAACCCGTTCAGTCTGCAATTTCCACCACTCAGATCCACCCAGGCCCCATGAGTCCACCTGCTATGTTGTTCAAGGCGATGGACAGCCACATCTCTAACAGGAGAAAAAGACTAAAATTGGAAGGGCTTATACAAGAGGTGGCAGTTGCTGATTGCAGCTGGATATGAGGCCACAGTGACAATCCATTACCTGTCCCTCCTTTGTGTCCTCTCTAGATCTCTCTCTCTCTCTGGGCCAGCATTTCAGGCCTAAGCTGCTCTCCCAGTGGGGTGATCCAGACTTTCAACCCTAAGGGGGTCTGAGGTCTGGTTACCTTGCCCTTGAAAGCTGTGATTGCTATTAATTAATGTTCATAGCTATTACCACTGGATAAGCAAGAACCAAGACTTACCCTCTCATGGCCACCTCTCCTGTAGTGAATTCCCCCAGGGCCCTACATTCTCCTGCCTCCACTACAGAGAAGAAAAATCTTAGTGTCTCCCGGGTTGGCTCCCTCCAACAATAAAGTAGCTGCCTCTTTTTTTTTTTTTTTTTTCTTTTTTGCCTGTGGCTTACTATCATCAGATTCACAAAATAGCCAGGTGATAGTTATAAATTAAGGTTGAGTGAAACTTTGGTTCTATCTCTTGGTGGAAGTGTCCCCTACCCCCTCCTGGAGATCATGATCCTGCAGAACCTAAAAGAGGGGATGGAGACACAAATCTTTAAAGCAGGTGACAGGGTGTGCTGAGGTCACTGTCATCCATGGCTCCTGGCACGTGTCTTCCAGCTACTGGGGACACAGCATCGTGAATGGTCTTTTCTGCACATTTGGAAAGACAGTGTCCCAACTCCACAATGTGTTGTCCTCCAGCTGGGACCTCAGCTGAGCCTATGAGACACTGCGTCAAAGTTCTGTCCGGGCAACCAAGATATTCTGCATGATATGCTGCATGGTAGGAGCAGTGAATTCCATGGCTATATGCCCACTGAAGAAAACCCTTAAATCACAGAATGGACCCTTTGGTCTGAGGGATACTATGTGAATCTTGTGTTGGTAATTGAGACATTTTGTGAGCACTTAGGAAAGGCACTGGAGATCAGAGGGGAAAAACCTCTATCTAGAATAAGTATAACTTCTAGTAATTTTGAATCTTGGTCCCTTCCATCCTTGTCTGTTGTATCCAACTTGACATCAGGTGTGTGGTTGCTTTCCTCAGAGCTCTGCATCAGTCTTGGCTCCTGGTAGGTGGGACCCCCAATGGTGGGAAGGAACCCTTGCTGTTGGTCCGTGAATGGCCTTCAGCCCTGACACCATTGCTATTTCTTTTTTTTTTTTTTAATTTAAGATTTTATTTATTTATTCATTTGACAGAGAGAGGTCACAAGTAGGCAGAGAGGCAGGTGAAGAGAGAGAGAGGAGGAAGCAAGCTCCCCGCTGAGCAGAGAGCCCGATGCGGGGCTCGATCCTGGGACCCTGAGATCATGACATGAGCCGAAGGCAGAGACTTAACCCACTGAGGCACTCAGGCGCCGGTCCATTGTTATTTCTTGATGCTCCAGAGAATCCACAGACTGAAAAGCAGACAGAGGTGGTGCTTGAAGTAGGCGGCTCTCAGTCCACGGACAGGGAACTTAGAGGTGGGCCAGGAGCATATGGATTCAGCCTTCAGGAGCAGCTTAGGATGCGTGGCTAAGGGCTGCCCTTCCCAGAATCATTTCTCTGGTCAGGACTCCCCCTTCTTTGTGTTGTTCCTTTTCATGGAATCCCAATGTGCAACTAAATTTTAGAGACAGTTTTCTCTCAGGGAAGCCTGTGTGTGTGTGTGTGTGTGTGTGTGTGTGTGTGTGTGTGTGTAGAAAATAAAGACACCACAATATTAAAAATGGCTATATCTGCCTGATCAGACTACAGGTGACTTTTTTTTTACTTTTGATTTTGGATATATTTATAATTTCTAACCGTAAGCTATGTTATTTTTATAATCAGAAGTAAACAATTACTTTAAAAAGTAGGCAAAATCCAACTTTACATTTCAGATTTAAATTTGGAAACTTCTGTCCTCAGTTTGCCCAATATTTGCAGTTGCTTGGGAAGGGGGATTTATTGCCACAAAACAAAGCTTTTCAAGTAAGCGTGAGAAATGAATGGAGGATGACTGAGCTGCTGCCACGCCAGAAGACGGCCGCGAGGTCTCGTTATTAATCACAGTCTGATACCACATTGTTTTTTTAGAGTGGATTTCGGAGTGAAGAGAGACATATCGTCATTGCATGTATTGGAGCTATTTATTATAAATAAATCTGGGCAGTCTGGTGAGTTTGAAATGGAATTACTCAAAAATTTCTGCAGGAGAAGATGGCTATTCCAAGTGAACAGAAAAGAAGACTTAGTGTTTTGTGTCACTTTGTTTTTTATGGAATCTAAACATGTTTTTAGTTCTTGAGTGAAAGAAATTTATTTATTACATATATACACATAATATATTATGTATATTAGATATATTTAATCTCCTGAGATAACTACCTATATTTTATTTTAAATTCAAAATATGGGGGTGCCTGGGTGGCTCAGTAGGTTAAGCGTCTGAATCTTGATTTTGGTTCAGGTCTTGATCTCAGGGTTGTGAGATCCAGCCCTGCATCAGGCTTCATGCAGGGTTTGGAACTTGCTAAAGATTCCCTCTCTCCCTGTCCCCCTCCTCTTTCCTCTCCCCTTCTCCTCTGCCCCCCATCTTTTTTCAAAATATTGTTATCCTGCACTTTTGAGCATTTTTTAGCGTATCTTACAAATTTAGGAAAAATATAAAAAGACTGTCAGTTTGGAGTGCCCTGTGTGGCTTGGTCAGTTAAGCATTTACCCTCAGCTCAGGTCATGATTCTAGGGTCCCAGAATTGAGTCCCACGTCAGGCTCCCTGCTTCTCCCTCTGCCTGCTGCTCCCCCTGCTTGTGCTATCCTGGACAAATAAATAAAATCTTTAAAAAAAAAGAATGATTAAGTGAAAGAGAGAAATATATTCAGAATGGCCAGAATAAAGACCTCTAAGAATCTATTCTTCAATAAAAGCAACAAAATCAATGTCAACTAATGAATTGTTGAACACTACATCAAGAACTAATGATGTATGTTGGCTAATTCAATGTAAGAAATTTTTTTTTTTTCAAAATGAACTTTCTCAAGTTGATTAATCAAAAGTTTGCACACTTCTAAGGAGTGTTTACTTAAAGAAGAAAGTCTGAATGTTGATAAGGATATCAAGTTTTGGGGCATTTTAACTATCCCTAGTCTTATCTTCCTCTCCACATCTCCATTGTAGCCTTCAAAACCAGCAGCTTTACAACCACAGTAGCTGTGAAAACAAGCAGCTTAATACCTTTTGAAGAGGGCAGATGAGTTTGGAGCCCCAGCCCCCCACAGCCTCATATCCAGAGATTTATCATGATTTCACCTATCTGGTACCTGCCTGAAAACCTCACTTATAGAGCTTGTCTTTATTTAGCTTGACTAAGACCTTAATCTGTGGGAAATTCCTTTCTCCAGAATATTTACTGAAAAAAATCAATGGCGATTTCTTAGCATCATAACCACTGCAGGCAGTGATACAAGGTGGGACTTTCCAAAGGGAAATCTAAAAATTTAAAGAATGAGAGGTCAGTAGAGGACTTTGAAGAGCTCCAACATATGACTGGGAGTCTAGAAGGCCACGTACATGTGCATGCTACAGAAATGGAAGGCTCTAATTTCTAGTCTTTGTCTAATTTTGAGACTCCATGTAAGCAAGTAGTAAAGGCTAAGACAGAATCATAAACTATCACAGTGTTGAAGCCATGCCACAGCATACACATAGAACCCCTCAGAAAACTGTGGAAAAACTCATTGGTTCAAAACATTTAAGGAAACCTCTGTCTAATCATTAACTGACCACTGAGCTAAACAAGAAGGTGTTTCAGTGGCTGCAAATAAAAACAATATAGATTTTTTTTTAATGGAACTAGGAAAGTGACAAAACCAATAGCAACAACAACAATGATCAGCTACAACAGACCCTAATGAGGAGAGGAGTCTTATTTTAGGTATTTTCATATTCTATTATGTAAAATACTCAGTTTCCAACAAAAACTATAAAACATGCAAAGAAACAAGGAAGTATGGTTCATCACAGGAGAAAAGGAAGTCAACAGAATCTGTCTCTGAGGAGGTCCAACTGTTAGACTTCCTAGACAAAGACTTTAAGTCACCTTTACAAATATGTGCAGAGAACTAAAGGGAATAGTGTCTAAAGAATGAAAGGAAAATCTAGAGTAATAAATACACTAGATAGAACTATAGTAAGAGATAGAAAATTACTGAGAATCAAATAGAAATTCTAAGTTGAAAAATTCAATAATTGAAAAAAACCATTTACTAGAGAGGCTCAGCAGTTGATTTAAGCTGGCAGAAAACAAATTAGCAAACTTGAAGATAAGTCAATTGAAATAATCCAGTCTAAGAAGCAGAAACAAAAAATGAAAAATAACAGCAATAAGAATGCCTCAGTGAACTGTGGGACACCTTCAAGTATACTGACATATGCATAATGGGAATTTCAGAACAATTTTCTTCTTTCTCCCAAAAGTAGAAAAAGGGGCTGGAAGAATATTTGGAGTAAGGAAGGACAAAAAAAAATCCCCACATATATGGAAACCTTACACATCCAAGGAGAACAGTGCACTGCATGTAGAAAAGTGTCAGAAGCCACATCTAGAAACATCATAGTTAAACTATTGGAGCCAGAAAAAAATGAGAGGGAGCTGGAAAGCAGCAGGAGAAAAATGGTTCATCACATACAAAGGCTCCTTAATTAGTTAAACAGATGAACTGTCATCAAAAGCCATGGGGGCCAGAAGGCAGTAGATGACATTCTTCAAAGTTCTGAAGGAATAAAGAAGGTCACCAAGAATCCTGCATCCAACAAAACTATTCTATGAAAACAAAGATGAGACACAGCTACAAATAGAGTTTGGTAATTTCATATAAAGGTAAGGAGTCAGAACATACATTTAAGTAGTTGTGCTCCTTGGTATTTATTCAATTGGTCTGAAAACTTACAGTTTTATCTTACAAAAACTGACAAAACCCTGAATGCCAGTATTTACAAGTGACTTAATTCATAATTGCCCAAAACTGTGAGCAGCCAAGATGTTCTTCAAAAGATGAATGAATAAATAATCTATGATATAGCCATATCATGGGATATCATTCGTATTTTTTAAAAAAAGAGATGGAAGTCCCAAGAAGACATGGATGAACTTAAATGCATATTGTCAAGTGAGAGAAGTTAGTCTGAAAATGCTGTCTATGATTTCAATTATATTACATTCTGGAAAAAAACAAAACCATAGAGACAATTAAAAAAATCAGTGGTTGGGACGCCTGGGTGGCTCAGTTGGTTAAGCAGCTGCCTTCGGCTCAGGTCATGATCCCAGCGTCCTGGGATCGAGTCCCACATCGGGCTCCTTGCTCCGCAGGGAGCCTGCTTCTCCGTCTGACTCTGCCTTCCACTCTGTCTGCCTGTGCTCACTCTCGCTCGCTCTCTGAAAAATAAATAAAATCTTAAAAAAAAAAAAAACAGTGGTTGCCAAAGGTTCAGGAAGATGGGAAAGGATGAATAAGGGAAGCACGGGTGATCTGGGGAGCACTGAAACGATTCTTTATGATGCTATATTGGAGATGTATGCCATTATGCACTTACCAAAACTCATAGGACTTTACAACACAAAGAGCAAACCTTGATGTATGCAAATTTAAAAAATGATTTAGGAGGTCAGGGGATCCAATAAAGGAATGTAGACTGTGATAAGAGAATATAACTGTATTACAAATGTATGAAACAACCTCTGGGAAGAGCTTGGTGGAAAAAGATGCTAAGTAATTTTGGAAAGGTGTAGAGTTTGTGACACTAAAGGCAAAAAAGAAAACTGTATGTGAACACTGTCTTCTAATTAATTGATAAAGTCTTTTCCCGTGGAGGTACAGGTTAACTGTACATATATACTGGAATTGAACAATTAAATGAATGGATGGTGGATAGTGCAAGTCACATTCCACACTGTTGAGAGAATTTACAGGAATTGACAGATAAGCAAGTGGAAGTGGCAAGAATGATCCATATGAGAATGGATTAGGTGTGTATTTGTATGAATTCAGGTTAACTTAATATACATATGTGTACATACACAGGTTAGAATACAGCACATATTTTCTTATTTGCTCAGGTGAGAGGACCTAGAAGCAACAACACCCCAGTAGCAATGAACATCGCTAGCAATCAGATATTAGTTTCTAATATCATTCTCCAATAAAAGGAGCCAGGCTCCTTGGAGACATGGTTAATTTTAGGACTTAGCAGGGAAGATAGAAGAAGAATATCTTATAATGCTGGGAAAAGGAAGTGCTGAAAACAAAAACCAAAATCCACCCCCTTCATTGATTAGGGTGTGTCAAAAAGACATAGGCAACAATTGAAAGAGCTTGGATACTGAAGGCAGGGTTAACTTAAACAATAAAATAAATAAAGTACTAATGGATTATAATTCAAAGTATAAAATAAATATTCAAGTCCATACTGTTATAAGTGAATAATTGAATAAGTAAATAAATGGGAGAAAAGAGACAAACTTCCTTTGCAGAGGAATTCCAACTAAGTTATGTGGATATTCTGCCCTCAAGAAAAGAGAGGATAAATCCCCATTCCTTGAGTGTGGGTTGCATATAGAACTTCCTTTCAAAGAGTATGGTATAAAGGGTGGGGAAAGAGTAATTTTATAATTTTATATAATTTTATAATGGAGGACCTGAAAAACACTAGCTCAGCCTGATGACCAAGGTCAATATTAACTATGGTATGTTGGTAATACCTACCCTTGTTATGTGATGAGAATGGAACTCTACCTCTGTGGTCTTCCTCTCCCAAAACCATAAGCCCAGTGTAATCACAAGAAAAGCATCAGGAAGTTTCCAGTAGGAGGAGAATAAAAAATCTTGGACCAGGACTTTTTTAAATTGTTGGGGTCATCAAAAACAAGGAGAGCTGAGCCAAAGCTGACCCCTGGCTGAGCCAAAGTCACAGCCAACAGAAGCCAAAAAGGATATGACAACTAGGAGTACCGGGTGGTTCAGTTGGTTGAGCATTGGACTATTGATCTCAGCTCAGGTCTTGATCTCAGGGTCATGAGTTCAAGCTCTGGATTGGGCTCCTTGCTGGGTGTGGTGCCTACTTAAAAAAAAAAAAAAAAGATGTGACAACTAATGTAATGTGATATCGTGGATGGGACTCTGAAACATAAAAAAGACATCATGTAAAAACTAAAGGAAGTCTGAATAAATTACACAATTTGGTTAATAATGTATCAATACTGGTTTGTAACTGTAATGAAGGGACCTTACTAAAGTAAGATATTAATAATACAAAACACTGCGTCTGGGTTATAGGAAAAATCATACTACCTTCTCAAATTTTCTGTGAGTGTGAAAGTGTTGTAAAAAAAGTGGGCAAAACAAAAAATTCATTGATATCAGACCTGTCCTACAAGAAGTAATAAAGGGAATCTTTTAGGCTAAAACAAAAGGGTACTACACAGTAACTCAAAGCCACTTGAGGAAATAAAGAGCCCTGGTAAAATTAACTACACTGCTGAATATAAAAGACAGTACAGGTGTGTTTTTGTTTAAATTCTTTTCTTTTCTTATCTGCATTAAAAGACAACTGCATAAAGCAGTAAATACCAATGTGTGTTGGTGGATTTGTAATGTATAAAGATGGAATTTGTATGGCAATAATATGACAAAGGAGGAAGTGGGTGTTGAAGGTATATTGGAGCAAAGTTTTTATGTATCAGCAAAATTGTTGGTTCTAACCCAAACTGAGCTATTTTAAAGCTAAAATGTTAATATTAATCTTCAGGACAACCAATAAGGAAAACACTAAAAAAACTAAACCAATAAGGAAAACAGTAAAACACTAAATTAATTTCCTTGTTATATGAAAATAACATGCTAAGGATATGTTTATATATGAAAACACTAATATATATGTTATATAATTCATACATATTCATATAATATTCATATAGGAATATCCATATATTCACATATTCATATAATTCATATATATGAATATATAATTATATATATTATAGTATATATACATATAATTATATATATTATATATATTCATAGTATATATAAAAAACACATATATATGAAAACACTAAAACACTAAATTAATTCCCTTGTTCATTTTCATATAATATATATTTATTTTCATATATATGAAAATAAACAAGGGAATATATATATATATATATGAAAATAAATAAGGGAATTAAAAGAGTATAATAGAAAATATTTAACCACAAAGAAGACAGCTTTAAAGGAATAAAGGAATAATAACAAAAAGATAAACAACATATAGCAAAATAAGATACTTAAATCAGGCCTTATTAGTAATTACAATATGTGTAAATTTACTGAACACTCCAATCCAATGGCAGAAATTTCAGAATGCATTAAGATACTAGATGCAAAAGAATGAAGCTGGTCCCCTATCCAACAATATAGGCAAAAATTAACTCAAAAGAGACCATAGACATACATGTAAGAGTGACAATTATAAAACTCTTAGAAGAAAACAGAAGAGTAACATAGTCATGACTTGTGGTTAGCCCATGGTTTCTTAGGTATGATACTGAAAAGCACACAACAACACAATGAAAAATAAGTAAATAAATTGAACTTAATGAAAATTTGAAAAACTTCTGTATTTCAAAGAACACCATGAAGAAAGTAAGACAACCTACAGAATGGAAGAACATCATTGCAAATCACGATCTAATAAGGGACTTGTTACTCAACAACATTTTAGAATGGGCTAAAGATAAGAATAGACATTTTTCCATGGAAGATATATGAATAGCTAAGTAGTACATGAAAAACTGCTCATATCATTTGTCCTTAGGGAAATACAAATCAAAAACGACAATGAGGTGGTCCTTCATACCCACGAGCATAGCTGAAATGAAAATGATAGACAACAGCAAGTGTTAGTGAGGATATGGAGAAAGTGAAACCCTCACGCATTGCTGATGGGATTGTAAAATGGTGCAACCACTTTGAAAAACAGTTGGTAGTTCCTTCCTCAAAATGTTAAACATAGAATTCCTATGTTAACCAGCGTTTCTATCCCTAGGTATATACTCAAGAGAAATAAAACTGTTCTTAAACAAAACTTGTACATGAATGTTCATGGCAGCATTATTCACAGTAGCCCCACAGAAGAAACAATCCAAATGTCCATTGACTGATGAATAGATATAGAAAATGTGGAAAATCTATATAATGGAATATTAATTGGCAATATAAACGAATGAAATATTGATCCATTCTACAACTTGGAAGAACCTTGAAAATGTGATGCTAAATTAAAGAAGTCAGATACAAAAGACTATATATATATATATATATATGAGATTTATATGACTTGATTTATATCAAATATCCAAGATCAGTAAATCGTAAATCTATAGGGATGGAAAGTAGATTGGTGGTTGCTAGGGCTTGGGAAAAGGGGGGAAGAGGTGATGACTGCTAATGGGTCTGGGTTTCTTTTGGGGGTGATGAAAATGTTCTTATAATTAGGTAATGATGATGGTTATAGAATTTTGTGAATGTACTGAAAACCACTGACTTGTATACTTTAAAAGGATGAATTTTATCTAGGCATGGTCTTATAAAATTACAAAACCATGTAATTTGTCATCTAATTGTTGAGCTGCCAATTAAACATATAAGCTCATTGGAGCATATGAGATAAATGCTATCAAGGAAGCAAGGCATTCCAATGTATATTTTAAAAAATGTGTCACTGCCTTTCTGAATTTCCTCCATTCTACCTTGCTTTCTATCTGATGTCTTCACTTTCTAACACATTTGCTTATGTTTTTGAAATTTATGGGTATTCTATTCTGCTTCCCATCTACATAATATTTAGTTGTGTCTTTTCAAGCAAATTCTTCAGGCAAAGTGACCTTTTTTCATATTTATTCACCCTTCCTCATGCTCACAATTCTATGGCCCCTTAGGGATTGACACCATCCCGATTCAGCATTTTCCATCAGTATCTGAGTTCGTAAATTGACATTTGGGACTAGAGTAAGCTTGAAGAGATGCCAAAGGTGCTTGGTCCAATTAAAATCATGGCATTAACAAGCATGGATTTTCCTAAGGACTTCAGACGTGATTGACAAAGCTTTTAGATTTATCAGGGAGATTTTTTGCTCCAGGAAATGACTGTGTGGCGATGAGCCAACATGATACTTGCATGACTAAGGACATTTAAAGAAAAGTTTAGGTTGAAAAAAAAAACTATAGATTTTTCTCTTCCCACTTCTCATCCTGAAAAATTATATAGAAATTAAATAAGGTCTCGTACATATTAAATACCTTATAAGGAAAATAGATTTTTCAAACAGAATGTAAGAGCATCTATAGTTTTATGAAAATGTTTTCATTAGAATTCTACTATTTATCGTCCAAAGAAAGTTTCAAAATGTCCCACCAGATTTAAATAGAATTATACTTGTAAAATACGGAACACCAACTTTGTGGACTCAGTTCTTGTAAATATCTATTGGGGTTTTCAGTAAGGAAAAGGAATGTAATCTCCCATGATCACACACATGGAGGGGTGAATAAACAATGGAAGGGAGTCAGCAGACATGAGGACTCTAAAATGTTAAGAACCCCCGATAATGATCACCACGTGGGATGCACACCTGCTGGAGAATGGGATAATGCTAGGGTCAAGCCGCCCCATCCCGGACACAGCTGGACTTCCAACATGACCGAGCTTGGGACTGAACTCGTGTGGGGCCAAGTGACCATGGAGACTCACAGTCTGGTCATGTCTTTTTACAAGCTCATCAAGTTTTTGAGAAAAAGTTTTCCCCCTCTACTCTGAGCTATCAGTCTTATTGCTGAATATGATGTGTTTTGTTTAACTTGGGGGATAATGATTTATGGACTTCTAGTACTATCCCAAGAAAGTCTTCAATGTCAGAGGTTGTGGGACCGTACCATATGACTTGAGGAAGAATAGTCAACCATAGGGGCGGGTTTATGTGTTACTAATATTTCTATGTTAACATAGTTTATGTTCTGTATTAATGATGATGGTGGTATCTGTATAGAATTTAGAGACACGATTTTACTTTTTTACACAATAAGCCTGTGAGGTATTAAGGGTAGATATTTTTTAAATCTTCATTTGACACATGGGACAACCGAAGCTCTGAAGTATTGAATTCTGTTTGTCATTAATGGATTGAAGCCTGAACTCAGGATTCTTGACCCCAATCTCAGAACATTTTGTTCAACCATGTTCTCAATCGGGGCTTCACATCAGAATCATCTGGATAGAGCTTAAAAAAAAATCCTAATGCCCTGGCTGAACCCCAGACCAGTGAAATCAGAATTACTTGGCATGAGACCCAGGCAACAATATTTGACACAGCTCCTCAGATCACACCAATGAGAACCATGTTCCCCAACATCATGTTTCCTCCTTAAGGAAAAAGTGGCATTTAAAACTGTAACATATAAAGGCCAAAATATGATCCTATAGAGATTTTAAAATAATCATTGTTTTATTCAGTAATTATTTACTGGAAATCTTCTAAGTGCCAGAAGGCACTATTCTAGAAGATGCCACAGTGAACAGGACAAAGTTCCTGGCAGTCTGGTTACCCCACTGGCATGATTGTCACCTTGGTGAGATAGAATGACCTTCTCTCTTGGTGCTGAGTCTTCTTCATTCTTGCACCACTTAATTGGACCCTGATACTCATCACTTCCTTTCTATGTGAAGATGCAAAGCCTGGTGAGAGCTGTGGGTCACATGAGCCCTAAGAAATCTTCCATTGTGTAAAGGTGCATGTGAAGAATTCTCTCAGAGCTCAGAGTAAAGAAGAATATCTTCTGCTCCCTGATAGGCTTCCTTCTGTTATAACAAGGAGAGCCATGGAATCCATCCATCTACTTTTTGACTTGACCGCTGGGAGGCTTGGAACTGTGTTTTGTGTATGTCTGGTTGGTTTCCTTCACTGCCTGTCTTCTGGCATGTTTCCTTCTGTATCAGTCAGATTTCCTAACCCTTAAGTAAGGTCACTGTGGAGAAATTAATAAAGATCTGGGGAGAGTTAAGGGGAACCAATAAGCTATGGTGGAATGTTCTGGGGCTAGCTGTGGCCAGGGCTAGGTGTCTTATCTGGGGGCTAGCAAGCCCTTCCAGTCTGGGCCTGGAGAAGAAATGAGAGGCAGCAGTTGCTGGAACATGGAAGGAGCTTGGAGCTGTAGGTGCAGGCTGTTGGCAGGAGCTGTGGCTCTTGGTGGAGGACTATAACCACCACCAATCCAAGGCCCGGCAGACAAGGAGCCTGGAGCAATTCTATCAACCTCTTCTCTTTTTGCCCTTCAGTCGCTTACCAAAGAGGGTCATTGGCCAGAACAGCCAGAAACCAGAGGGCAAAGGAGCCCAAATGATGAACTCTGTGGAGATCAGTGTCCCAGGACACAGAAGAGGGTGAAGGGAGGTTTCTGGAAAGGCAAGCAGCGACTGTCAGTGCCCGTCATCACGAGAAATGACACTTACACTTTTATTACAAAGGTGCCTTTTTTGGTTCGTTACTTTTATCTCATGTTATTTTTTCTAATTTAAAACTAGGCTGGGTATTAAAAAAAATAAATGGGTAAAAGTTTAGAAATGGGAGTAAAACCCTAAAATAACCCCATCTGTTGTGGTTGAAGACATAAAAGAAATACAAGACCATCGTGTCTTTTTCATGTCCATATTCCAATCTGAGGAATTCTTGAGGGAGATAAACCGACCCTGTCATCTTTATGATTGAATCATCTTTCTTTGGATCTCTCACAGTTGTAGGCTCCATTCATATATCTTATGATAAACCAGAGGGTTGATTGTTTTCCAACAGATCTATGGATTGCTCTTTAGGGATTTGACTAGAATAAATTCTCTTGTCACATGTTTTTTTAATTGAGTTACAAAAGCCCAGGATTTCATGTGCCATTTCTTTTTCCTTCTTTCTTTTTTGTTTTACATGTTTTTTGTTTAAGGGTTTGAAAACAATAAAAAAAATATAAGAAGGATATGATTCTACAGCCCCTCTCCCTAGAAATAACCACTATAAACACTTGGGCTTGTTTTCTCTCTGTCTCTATACTTATTTATGGATTTCTTTTTACCATAACCACAACCACCACCATGACAGCACCTACTAAGGGCATGTAACTATTCTGAGTACTTCACCGGACTGAGCCAGGCAAAGGTCATAGAGTTTGCCCAGGATCACGTGACAAGTCCGTGGCGAGACGGGGATTTGAACCAGAACACTGGCTTAGGCATTCACACTCCAAGTCCCAAAATGCAACAACAGGACATCAGCTATAAACAGTAGCAGTAGAAGGAAAAATCAGGGTAAGACCATAAAATGGAATCAGGGATTAAACTAAAAACCCCAAGCCAGAAAAACCT
Source organism: Mustela nivalis (assembly GCF_964662115.1). Lineage (NCBI taxonomy): Eukaryota > Metazoa > Chordata > Mammalia > Carnivora > Mustelidae > Mustela > Mustela nivalis. The sequence goes on along the minus strand of NC_139023.1, from coordinate 26,369,601 downwards.
TTATCCTTGCCTCTGGCACTATACAAGGTCTTCAAGTTTGTCAGCTACCAAGTCCAAAATGGGAGCCTGAGCTGTGACCATTTTCTTAATGTTCATAAGATTAAAAACAGATCAACTCATCCACAGAAATATTGTTATCACTGATGTTATGACCAGGTAAAAGTAATCTTATAAATACCTGGCCATTGTATAATGTAACCAATGATGCGATTTTTTCATTTCTCATTTTCTTATTATTAAGCATCTAACTCTGGGTCAGATGTTGCTTTGAGCGCTAGCAATACGGTAGCCAATGAAAGTTTGTGTTGGGGAATCTTGAATTGTAGTGGAAGAGACAGACAGTAAGCAGCAAGTACACACACACAAAAAATCATTTGGAGTAGAGGGAGGGGATTGAAGGTGGCAGAGTGGGGAGGGGAACGCCTACCTCAGCCACATTCCAGCTGGGGCAAATGAGGAAACCTGTGGTCTGTCTTGTAGTCCCCCCTCAATAAAGACCGAGTGCCAGTCAGGAAAGGCAGTCGCTTGGTGGAGAAGTATACTCTCTTAGCGAATCTGTAGAGGCAGGTGATAGATTTTAAGGAAAAATACATGAACTTCTTATCTGTAATTATCTTGTAAATATAATTTTTAAATGTTGTTCATCCAGGGGTTGGTACATATTGGGTAGCAGTAGGTCCTACCACCAAGGAGCACCTAAATAGGGACCTGTGGTCTCAAATGGGAACTTACGTCAGAATCCCAAGAAGGCTTATTAAGCCTAGATTAGCAGCCCACCCTGAGAATCTTAGGGTAAGAGGGTTTGGGGGGAGGCCCAGTCCTGTGCATCTGAGTTCCCAGGCGATGTTGTTGTTACTGCTTCAGGCCCTACTGTTTGAGAGCCACTGATAGAGACCCATGGGTCTTAAGAGACAGTGGGTAATAATTATGGCAGAGACTGTGGGAGTAGGGGTGAGATATGAGGGTAAGGTAGAGATCCTTTTCAAAGAACGGAGTGGTCTAACCTAACTTGTCTTTGTAGAAAGCCATTCCACCATTCAGCTCACAGAAGTGAGCTGAAGAAGTGTTCATTCCAAAGTAGGGTCAGCCTTTCCCCGGGGAAATTGTTTTCATAAAACTGCAAGTCACAGACAAATGGGCACTTGAAGTTCCAAGTTCCATTCCATTAGCCTGGCCCAAACAGTTTCAGCCAGGAAAACTTTCAGGAAGATTCAAACAGAGCACCTGTGTCCTACATAAATTTTATCCTGGTAAAAATACAACACAGAGTCGTAAAATTATATTTTATAACTGTTAAAAAAACACTTAAAAATATACACAAGACTTTTCCAAATTAATAAAATGCTTTTGGGTAACATCATTTTAATCGATAAACATTTCATCATGTGATTAAATGTAATTTCCTGGACCATTGCCTTTTGGGGATTTCTGCTGGTTTTTGTTCCTATAAATAATGATATAATGAATACCTGTGAACAGACATCTTTGTCCACATTTATTTTATTTTATTTTTTAAAAGATTTTATTTATTTATTTGACAGAGAGAGAGAGAGATCACAAGTAGGCAGACAGGCAGGCGGGGTGGGGGGAAGCAGGTTCCCCGCTGAGCAGGGAGCCCTATGCAGAGCTCGATCCCAGGACCCCGAGATCATGACCTGAGCTGAAGGCAGAGGCTTAACCCACTGAGCCACCAGGCGCTCCTCTTTGTCCACATTTCTAATTATTCTAGATTACACAAAGCAGAATTGCTGAATCAAAATGAACATTTCTAATTTGCTTGAAGCACATTTCCGTTTGTCATTTCTCATTAGAGGATATTTAAATCTGAATAATGTTGTAAGGACGGCGTGACTGGCTTTCTTCTTTGCTCTTTGAATAAGACCATGTCTTCTTCTTCTAAAAACAAAAACAAAAGCATGTGATTCATCTAGAAGGAAAAGAAATTTCACATCAAAGTCTTGAAAGAAAATTCATGAAAGTCTCTTTGAAGAGGCAGCAAATGGAAAACCGCTACAGAGTATGGAGCTTAATTTCCTAAACACCGTCTTTAAACATCTCTCTTGCCTCAGAGTTCCATCTTTATAGCAGCTGCTTCCCCCTCAAAATCCCTTGTCTCTCTTTCTCTCCAACCACAACTAATTTCTCTCACCCTGTGTTTGCACCTTCCAGACCCAGATCCAGACTCCACTTGTGTAAATAAATGTAAACTCTGATTTTTCTAGAGTCCATTTCTAACCATAATCCTGATGAATGAAATGAAGGCTCAGAAACTGATTGAATGAAGAATTCTCTTGAGAAGGCTTTGCGGTGTGAACACTGCAGAAATGAGCTGAGAACGCCCACCTCACTTCAGCATTGGCCTCCGCCTTTGGAAGGCTGAACACCAAAATCTTCCTCAGTATCATTTCTGGCCTTTCTGAACTTGGGCAGCCTCAATAATTGTGTGATAGGGTTAAGTTCCAATCACATGTCTCATATCTAATCATTGTAACAAAAGTCAACAATAAGAACAGAGCGTGTCAGTCAAAGTTATTAACATTTGAATACTGACTTTTTTTTTTTAAAGATTTTATTTATTTATTTGACAGAGAGAGATCACAAGTAGGCAGAGGCAGGCAGAGAGAAGAAGGGAAGCAGGCTCCCTGCTGAGCAGAGAGCCCAATGCGGGGCTCGATTCCAGGACCCTGAGATCATGACCTGAGCTGAAGGCAGCGGCTTAACCCACTGAGCCACCCAGGCACCTGAATACTGACTTTTAAATGTAGGGAGGCATTGTTGATGTAACTTGGAGTTACATCTCTTTATGTGTTTTATACATTGAAATTCTATTATTTCTTTGAAGCGTGTATACACTTACTAATTTCAAGAGTATAATATTGCAATAATTACTAATTATTATGAAATCTGGTAAATTCATGTATGAGAACAATGAGAATTTTCAAACAGTTAAGTAGGTAAATTGATTCACCGTCAGTGTGAACATCAAGACAATGTATTAGCTAGAAAACTTTACGAAGAACTTTACATCCTTGCCTAGCCAACAAGTGCCTGAAAAATTAAAATAATAAAACCAGGTCAAATAGGTCAAATAATAGAAGTCAGTTTTACTCATGATTAGAATTTTTGTGGACTCATTTGGTATGCTAGCATGTCTAACATGAAACCAAATATTGAAGAAATTATTTAATTTTGAATCATTTAACCTAGCTATCTTTCAAGAAAAATACTTTTTTTTTTGTTTTGTTTTTTTTTTAAGCCTGGTGGTGGGTATTATGGAGGGTAGGTATTGCATAGAGCACTGGGTATGGTGCATAAACAATGAATTTTAGAACACTGAAAAAAAATTAAATTAAATAAAATTTTAAAAACAGAAATACATTTTTAAGAGTTTCTGTAAATGAACTAAAAGCAGAATGCCAATTTTTCCATCTCAAAATTTTGTAAAGAGGAAATCCTTTATAATCAAGAAGAGCAGCATCCCTGGTAAATTATAGTGGATCTGGCTATAAGACGTATAAACTATAATGAAAATAAGAAAGTATGAGAGAAAAATGAAGTATCTAAAAAAAACTTCTTCCTCTCCTGCCATCAGTCTAGAGTGAGTGACTCCTTAGCACAGCATATGTGAAGACAAGCAACCTCAGGAACAATCTAGCAACCGACAAAGCTGAGAAATTATTGTGAAATTTAGCAAAGAAGGGGTTAGCTAATTATAATAATAATAACTTAGACTTACTGTGGTTATCCCAGAAGCATGTTCTCTGATTAGGATATTTGGCTTTGGATGAATATTAGCTTTGCTTTTTTTTCATCCAGACATTTGCAATTCAGTCAAATGTGCATTTGGCATATCTCTAATTTATTTTAATATTTCTAATCCTGTCAAAGCTCATTAGCAAAAACTTCTGATGCAGCAGCAGGAGATTGGGCCAAACTGCCTTGTTAAAGCATTTCTGTCTGGCTGTGAGCTTTCCAGCTTTTCTCACTGAGGCATTCAGTTGGCAAAAGCAGAGATTTTCTGTTATCAGGAAAGTTTTCCCTTCTTGGACAGGCTGCTCTTCCAAATGGGCAAATACTTGTTGTTTCTGATTTCGACATGGCATTGGCTTACTGGATGCCAAGATGATTTACATCCCTATTTTCTACTGAAAACTGCCTGTTGCTGTTCAGAATGACAAGGAAGTTTAGAGGACATCCTATGGAGAACCCTCACTTTGCAGATGAGGAAGCAAGCCTGAGGAAGTGAAGGAATTTGCCCAAAGATGGAACTGGGTGCAGGATTCCGTCTCCGCATATGCCATCTTGCAATCGGTCCAGAGAAGCAACCTATCTCTTTCTCCTCGCTAGTGCCATATTCACGACCAGAATTAACAAACATCTTTTTCCTTCCCAAATCTATTCATATCTCAACATTCCAGCACCGATGAGCTGGAGCCTCTTTGATCTCTTTCTAAGTATTTCAACCTGCTGCCTTGTGGGTTTAATGAGCATCGCAGATGATCCATTGATGTTTCCGGCTCAGTGAACCATTCATTATTACAGTGATTATTACGAAATGCGTTTTGGCAAGTGCTCTCCTTCCCCTTAATTTTGAAACCCATGTGTATTCGGCAGGAAATCTAGTCCATGTGTTTTTGACTCATTTGCACCTAGGTCATTAGAATGTGGTTGGTCGGCGCTCATTGGACTCTAATAGAGCTCTGAGCCTTTCCATAACACATTGATGATCTTAGCTTCTGCAAGATGTCACCAGCCAGATTTGTGTAGCTCGCATTCCAACTCTAGCTATTCTGAGTTGACTCTACGATAGACTCCCATGTACCTCTTCTTAATTAACTCCATATTGGTGATGTTTTCCTTGGATGTGAGACTGAGGCAAGTCTGAGCACAAGATTATCTTTCTAGAAACGATCCGGAAATATATAATAATAATAATAATATATTTGGTAATATATATAATCTGGTAATATAAATCATAATACCTCATGTTTATTGAGGATTTACTGTGTCCCAGGCACTGTTCTATGCACTTTATTTCTATTCAAGTCTCACAATAATCCAATCAGATGGGTAAGATTATTACTTCCATTTTATTTTATTTAAAGATTTTATTTATTTATTTAACAGAGAGAGAAAGAAAGAGAGAGAGAGAACACAAGTAGGCAGGGAGGCAGGCAGAGAGAGAGAGAGAGAGAGAGAGAGAGGGAAGCAGGCTCCCTGATGAGCAGAGAGCCCAATCCCAGGACCCTGAGATCATGACCTGAGCTGAAGCCAGAGGCTTAACCCATTGAGCCACACAGGCATCCCTATTATTTCCATTTTGAAGATTAGAAATCAGATGAATTTGCAGCTAATAGACCATGAAGCCACAGATTGCACTTAGTCAGTCTAGCCCCAGGTCCAACAGTTCTGACCGCTAAGTAAGTGGTGCTTGTCTGAGACTGTGACTTGTGTCTGTGATAAACTGCATTTCCTTAGCCTGAAAGCGAGATGCTTCATTGTCTCGGCCTGCCAACATCAGCTTCTGTAGACAACTAGCTCAGGGCCTCCTATATGTTAAGATTTGTGATCATTAAATATGTGGCTGTTGTAAAAATGCCCATACCGATGCCTTTGGCCAAGAAAAGAGCAGTTGCAGTTGAACCCAAGATGCTCAGGGAGGGTGGTTATTTTTCTGTGTAATCTGATCCCAAAGGATATCACGGCTATACCCAATTCAAGGTAAGAAATGCTGTTCTTGTCCAAGAGACTTGCCTATATGCTATTCACATGGCCAAACGGCCCAGGCAGAACCAATGTCATGCATCTGCGAAACTCATGCTGTGGACACATGGAAATGAATGTTGAAAACCAGAGACCTACTTGGAAGATATCAGGATAAACTAGATTGCACCTTTATAGGAAGCTGGGGAGAAGGGCCGGCTTGCCTTCGCGTTAGGGCAAAATCCTGTCCTCACAGCACCTGCCCATACTCATTTGCATCTTAAAAACTTTGTGAGAATCTGGGTCATCCCTTCTTCCCAGTTCTCGCAATGGGCTCTTTTTTTTAAATTTATTTTTTTATTTTCAGCATAACAGTATTCATTATTTTTGCACCACACTCAGTGCTCCATGCAATCCGTGCCCTCTATAATACCCACCACCTGGTACCCCGACCTCCCACCCCCCGCCCCTTCAAAACCCTCAGATTGATTTTCAGAGTCCATAGTCTCTCATGATTCACCTCCCCTTCCAATTTCCCCCAACTCCCTTCTCCTCTCTTTCTCCCCATGTCCTCCATGCTATTTGTTATGCTCCACAAATAAGTGAAACCATATGATAATTGACTCTCTCTGCTTGACTTATTTCATTCAGCATAATCTCTTCCAGTCCCGTCCATGTTGATATAAAAGTTGGGTATCGCAATGGGCTCTTTACCTCATATTCCTGTCTCAGGAAAAGATGCCCTTTCCTTTCCTTCCTCACATGTGCTATATCCGGTTTCTCAAGCTTTGTCAGCTCTACTTCTTTAGAGCTGGTCTGACTGCTCTTCTTCCACAACTCCTCCACGGCAACACCTTCCATCAGGTACAAAAATCTCACCTGCATTGTTACCACGTCTCCTTGCCTCCAATCCATTCTCTACAGTGCATGCCTGTAGGATCATCTTATCAATGGCTTCCTACTGGCCCTTAGGACAGAATCATAACTCCATACTGATCTGGCTTTCTCCCAAGACTGTGAGTTCGTTGGGAGAAGGGACTGTAGTCCGATTCATAATTAAATATTCATTGAATAGTATTTATTGAATGAATGAGTGGAAGCATCTATCCTGGTTCTAGGCAAAGGCAAAACTAAGTCTTTTTTTCCTTCCAAAGTTGGTGGGAGAAGGATGGAGTGGGAGAGAAATTAGGGATGATGATCTCTGTCTCTCTTGACCCAAATCTTTCAAATGAGAAGGGAGGAAATTAACACTCAGCTAGCTGTGCTTCAGTTATGTATCACTAGATGGTTTAAAGAGATGAGTTCATTGCCTCCCAGCAGGTACCCTGTGAGTGTGTTACACCTTCCTTTTACAGATGATAAAACTGAGATTCAGTAAACATGGCCAAGCTCAAAAAGTGAAGAGTTAACCAAGCTTGGTAACTGACAAACCCATAATTCAAAACTTAGTCTAGCTAACTTCAAAGCCGGGACTCCTTATGTCCATCAACCACATGAAATTTGATCCCAAAGCTAAGTCCAATAATTTTGTACATGAACCACATCTGATCCAGGCCTCCCGAGTACTGTCTCTCAAACACCTTTTGCCAACACTCATCCAGTCCTTCATTCTACCGGCCCCCTCACAGCCCTCCAGCCACAGCCCATGCGCTCTAGCAGAGCTCAAAGTCTGCCAGTCTAACTTAGAGGTAAGGAGTATCTTATGGAACTTTTCAGTATCTTTTTTGATCCAATAACAGCCACTTCATTTTCCTGGATCAGATAGGAAATTTTAATTAAAATTTGTATCTGTAACTGCTTAGCTAAAAGATGTATTTTCCTCTTCCCCAAGCTCTGGTACGGAGAAGCTAAGTAAAAATAACCGGTGTGCAAAGAGAAAATGGATTTGGAATTTGAAGCTCTCAAAACTTTGAATCCCGATGCTCAGGTGAATGAGGCGACGTGAACATTGTAAGGTTGAACACAATTCCTTGAAGAACGAAAGTATCTGAGTGAGGGAAACAAGAATAAAGGGGCGTAAGTTCAGCAAAAACCAGGCTAAGATGGGAGCTGTTATCCGATTCAGTTCCTTTTAGAATTTGATCTCATTCATAAACTCACTATGTACCCAGCCCTGAGTACTGAAGTAAATAGTCTAGTCAGGGAGGCAGACTTGAAAACAATGAAATAATAATTCATTATGATAATTATGCTAAGTACCTGCATGAGATAAGAGAAAGAGCAAAACATTTTGGGGGGAGTCTTAGGGAATTTAGAATTTGGGATCATCCGAGGAGGTAACATGTAAGTGGGGTTTTGAAGGACAAATGGAAGTCCATTAGACTGAAAAGTAGAGAAAAGTGCTTTGGGCAGAGGGGAAAGTGTGCAAAGTCATGAGGCATAAACATACACACAAAACCCACTGAGTGTGTGGGGGCTGGGAAGAGCTGCTTGCAGACCAGCTGAACGTGCATTTAGGGCGTGTGCACATCTGTGAAGAATCAGTGTCTTCCTCCGTCCTATACCGACAGAGAGATGTTCAGGGTTGATTACCAGTAATTCTCTCCCTTTTGCATTTTTTTAATGTAATTCTTAAAGAATGAGTCAAGTCTATGCTGTGTATATATGAATATATGTTGAGGAAAGAATAACACAGGAGGGAAAGGGTCTTAAAATGTCACAGAACTGTCCATTTTTATTTGATATATGCAATATCATAACTTCACTGCGCTCATAAATTTAGAGAGAAATCGGACTTCAGGGCCTGTTTACAAGGGCCATTAGACTTTGTGAACAAAGCATTCTCATTTGCTCTGGGGGCCTTTTGATAACTGCATGATTAGGTTCTTATGGAATGGATTTGGTGTTCTAAGTCCTTGGTGGGTTGGGATATGCAACAGAACTTGAAGGCCTGCGTGTGTGATTTGCCTGGAACGTCAGTCAGCGCAATCCCTGGTGGCCCTTGGAGAAAGCTGGCACTATCCTGCTGCATATTTCACTTCTAACAAGCTAGTTCTCCTGCATGAGGCTTTCCATGAGCCTTGAGGTTACATGGAGATGCTGGTGGATTCTGCTAAATTTTGTCAGCCTTCCTGAGTTCATAAGGATGCTAAATTCGATAGTAGGTACCGCTTTTTAGGAGGTGGGCTCTTTGTGTGATGATGAATTTCCGGGCCTGGCGTCCAGAAGACTGAGTTCTTTTCTTTATTTTGCAACTATGAGCTAGTGAGTTGGACACATGGGAGCTTGCTCGTTAATGTCTTGTTAGAGCACATCTGCACGTGCGGTAGGGCCTGGGAGCTGCTCCGAATCTCTCCTCATTCCTTAGGAACACTTCTTGGAGACTGTATTCCCAGTTCTTTTCATCCAGAGTGACCAGTGAGATGTAAGATGTAAAAGTGGTAGGGTGGGGTTTCAAGAGTTGGTAAAACTACTGTATTTCCTCATCCCCAAATCTTCCTGTTTCCTGCCTGGAATCATAACCTGATGATTGGCACCCAGCAGCCATTTTTGGGTAATGAAGCAACCTTGATGGAGGAAACCATGCACTGAAGACAGAGGAGAAGAAAGAGCCTGCATCCTTGACGACACTAAAAGCCTGCATTCTAGCCATGAACTGCCTTCTTCTGCATTTCATATTATGTAAGAGAAAACAACTCCCTAAATCTTGTTTAAGCTTATGTTATTTGGGTTTTCTATTATATGCATCTGAAAACAATTCCTAATGGGGAAGTTTGTTTTCTTCCACCATATATCAGCTTTCCCCAAGCAGCAAGGAAAGCAGCTGTCAGCAGTTTCAGAGAAAATAGACAATAATGTTTCAGAGCTGGGGTTCAGGAATCAGACTGCTTCAGGCAGCTTCCTGGCTCTGCCACATAGGAAGTCGTGACCTTGAGCAACTTCTTAACTCTCTCCTGCCTCAGTTTCCTCTTTTTATAACAGAATAATAATAGAACCTAACTTACAGGGTGGTTGTAAAGATCAAACTAAAAGAGATAACCTATGTAAAGTGCTTTGAGTATGCCCAGCAACTGATACTCAGCACATATTAGTTATTGTTACTTGGTTGTTATTCTATTCCAGGAAAGGGCTGGAGATGTTCCAGCTTGGTTGGTCCATGTGGCCAGGAAGATGGGACGCTAGGATCAGCCGCATCTAGATCACATGCCCACCTTCCTGGTGGTGTTGGTGGGAAAGATTGTCAAAGGATCCCGTGCAGGAGAGGGAGCCGATTGGGTGTGTTCCCAGAAAGAGGCAAGGAGGTAAGTGCTGAAGAAAGAGGCCAAAGACCCCATGTGCCTCTTATGGGCCTCTTGAAAATTTCGAGAAAATGTATGTCTGCCAAACTCCTTGAAACTTTTCGTACCAATGATATAAGGAGTTGCTGTCACCAGCATTCCCATCCATCTTTGGGGCCTTTTTCCCTTGCTATCAGACTTACACCCAATTTAGGTCTCACTTTTCTTTTAGCGTTGAAGCAGCTTCTGGAAGACCCTGAGGAGCTAAAGCCCCAGTTGGCCTCCCCTCCTCCTCCTCCACTGGTGATAGAAACAATATGTGATACTGAGAGAAGTCGGGGGCGGCCACTACCGAGCCGGTCACTTTCAGGGGGAAAAAAGCACCTACATCTAACCTGCCAACAAAGGGTCTGCAGAAGAAACACAAAACAACCCTGAAACTAAACAGCTGCTTGGTACGTGGTGTTGGGCTCTAAAATTTCCCAGCTGAGTGTGTGTGTGTGTGTGTACATGTGTATGTATTAATCACGCTTTTTATTTTCTCTATTGTGATATGATGTGATATCCGTGCATATCAAATGATCTCTATTTGATATGCGGGGGCCTTGCTGACCCTGAAGGGAATGCCTATCCCAGTCCAAATGTTATCTTTCTAATGAGTCACGTATTGGCCTCTTATTTTATTTGTGAGGTTAACAAACTCTCCCGGGAATATATTTTGTGTCTAAAGGAGGTAATATGAAAAATATTCAATAAACCCATTTTGTTGTCAGGTCTTAATAACTAAAAAGTTTCTCCAAGCATGGCTCTTTCTGGTGATTTTTGGCATCTTAAAACGGAGATCTACCGGGCGTGTCAGAAAGGGTGAGAAGAAGGTTGCGATTGGCAGTTAATGCCACGCCAGGGACCAGGAGGTTGATAGCGTGATAGGACTTCTCTTGGGAAAAATAAAGCTAACCTTCCACCAGATCCAAAAGGTGCTGGCTACCAGTTTTGTTTCAAGTACCTGAGTGAAAGAGGAACATTTGAAGTGAGACAATGCTTCCCCTTTAGAAAAGTAAGGATCCAATCATTTAAGCACTCTTTTTTTTTTTTTTTTCCAAGCTCTTTTCTTGGTCCTTACAAAACACCCAGGTTTCTAGAGCCACAGATGCTTTTAAAGCTCTCTCCTCATCACTGTTACCAGGAGAAGTTCCAGGAGCGTAGAGCTGTTGGCCCTACATGATTCCCCTAGGATGAAACTGAGGTCCAGGTTTCTGGGGGGCCCGAATCCATGATCATATCCCAACACAATTCTGTGCTCAAGTTTTGTACACCACTGTCTTGTTCATCATGTGATTGTTGAGGGCGAAGGTTGAGGTACAACACAGCTGATGTGCTGAAAGGAAAAGGCAGCTATCATTTCTGCAGCCAGAGCCTCATGTTCTAGATCTAACCAGCTAGGAAAGTTCCTGACTCAGGCCGAGATGCTCAGAGCCCATGGCAGCCCTCTGGAAAGCACTGATCCTGAGCTGCTTCCTCTGTCCAGTGTGGAGACTGGTGAGGAAAGGGACCCAGGTTTACTCAGGGTCTGCCCTTTTCTTTATGCTTTCCATGTCTTATCTCACCTAAATCCTTCACCACGACTAATAGGATAGGGTTCATTGTCATCATCCAGGTGTGAAATTGAAGAGACTGGGAATTCTGCTCAAGGTTGCACAGCTGGTAAGTGACACAGCCAGATGCAAGGGCAGGTCTGACTCCAGTGAGGGTGCCAATGGCACTGTGCCAGTGAGTCTCAAAGTAGGACCAACATCACCTGGAATGTCTTCGAAATGCAAATTCTGAAGGCACACCTTAGGTGCATCGAATCAGAAACATCTGGATTGTAACCAGCCCTCTCTTGGTGATTTTGATGCACACAGGACTGTAAGAAGCACCCTACTGGGCCAGACTCTGTCTTCTTCTTTCTTCCCAAGCACAGGGTCTGAATCTAAGTAGACAGGAAACTCCACTTTCCACTTAGGTGACCATGATCAAGGTGATGTCTGAGTGTCTGTTTATTAGTAAGGCGGTAATAATAATTATATCTCAGGGCTGTTGCTGGGATTGAGTAAGTCAATGTACATAGACCACTTAGAACTGCTAGATAAACACAACATTGAATCAGTTAAAAATAAAGCACTCAGACAGTTGCTATTACTATTACTACTACTGTTAGCTTCTCCTGACTTTTTGCCACGTGAATGTCAAATCCAGCCACCAGAAGGATGAAGAGTATGTTCTAGCTCTGTGACCTTAGGCAACTTATGTAAATTCTGGCCTCAGTTTCCTTCTCTGCCAAATGGAGATAATAGTCCTTGCTTCATTGGCTTGTTATGAGGGTTAAGTGGGTTAATGTAAGTAGAGCATCTTGGGTCTATACCTGGGACACAGTAAGTGCTCAACTAACATTGGCAGTGATGGGGATTTGTCCACTTTTTGAGAAGCTCCGACAGGATTGTCAGGAAGTGGTGGAAGCAGTGAGATGCTTGGATAGACAGCATCTTCAGCATGAGGACGGCCCTGTCCCATCCAAGCTGAGTGAGCCATTCCACCCCCTTTGCAAAGACCTCCATCATGTTACTTTTCTTACTGCCTTCTCTACGCATGTCTGTGTTTATGTTGCCGGTGCAAATTAGTGTTCAATAAACGTTTGTTTAATAAAGGAGTGCTCGAACTCTAATTGTGATTTATACATGCCATCTGCGGTAGGCAGAATAACGGCTTCACAAAGAGATCTCCCTCTCAGTCCCTGGGACCTGTGAGTATGTTAGGTTATACGGAGAGTAGGAGAGTTCAGGTTGCAGATGGAATTAAGATTGCTGATCATCTGACTTTAAAATAGAAAGACTAGTGGGGCGCCTGGGTGGCTTAGTGGGTGAAAGCCTCTGCCTTCGGCTCAGGTCATGATCCCAGGGTCCTGGGATCGAGCCCCACATCGGGCTCTCTGCTCAGTGGGGAGCCTGCTTCCCCTTTCTCTTTGTCTGCCTCTCTGCCTACCTGTGATCTCTGTCTGTCAAATAAATAAATAAAATCTTTAAAAAAAATAGAAAGACTAGTTATCTGGGAGGCCAAATATATCATAAAGGTCCTTAAGTGTGGAAAAGGGAAGTGGAAGACTGAATCAGAGAGATGCTGTGTGAGAATGACTCACCTCACTGCTGTTGGCTTTGAAGGTAGAAGAAGGGACCCATAAGCAAAGGAATGTGGGAGGTTTCTAGAAACTGGGAGATGTCAAGGAAACAGATTCTCCCCCAGAGGAAGGAAAGGAACACAGCCCTGCTGACTCCTTGATTTTAGACCACTGAGACCCATTTTGAAATTCTGACCTCCAGAGCTGTGAGATAACATATCTGTGTTGCTTTAAGCCACTAAGTTTGTGGTAATTTGTTGCAGCAGCAAGAGAGAACAAATACGCTATCCTCAGCACCATGATTACAACCAGTTTAGAACGGCTGCTCTTCATTATTTAGCCAAAACACCTTCCTGTCTTATCGGTAATGATACCTCTACCCAGGGTGCTGGGGCATCGAAAGGAATTTTCCACTGTGCAATTATTATCATCTGAGAATGACCCTATAGACGCATGTTGAAAGTCTTCAACGCAAGGTCTAGGGCATGTTTAGCTTCGCAGGACATGGCCCTGAGGGCTCCCCAGTGGGACCGGGGGCCCTTCATGTGGATCCTCTGAGCTCAGCCTCTGGTTGCCCACCAGGGAAGGTGCGAAGCAGCAGCCCATGCCAGAGCTTTCCCAGCAGTCCTCTCTGCTGGGGGCACCCACCCCCCAGCAAGCCATCTGTCTGCATTCTGGTGCACAGGAACCACTCGAAGGGGATCTGGTCTCTTCTTTATGTCAGCACAAGGGAGAGCCAAATGTGGTTCTGTCAGCAAGTGGGAGATCAAAGAACTACCACCCCCTTCCCAGCCGAGCCACTTCAGAGAACAGAGGCCGCACTGAGTACCTTTCTCCATCTGCGAGGGTTCTACTGATCCTCTCCTCACGTGCGCCCTTCTACCTCACATCTGAGAGGCACCTTGACTGTTTCTGGAGTTTCCATAGCAAAGTGTGTTTTTTAAAGAGGGGAGCCTATTTGAAATATTTACATTTCATATAGGAACAGTTTTAACCCTTGAGGGAACAATGCAATGGAAGGTTGTTATTCACAAGATATTCAGGATTTCTAAAAATACGAATTCATAGTATAATAACGGCATCATACCTTGCTAATGGAGCATATATTAAACTAATATAATGAGTATCTTAATGGACAGGCTTCTTCATGACCCTATACAAAGTCTGCAATTTGGAGACAAAGTAAGAGAGTGGGTGTGAGGCCTGCCGTGGGTGTAAGACCTCAGCCGAGTAGACGCCATCCCAAACCTTTTCCACACCTGCCCTGCCCCGCCCCCCCGTCTCCTCACTGCTTGAAATGATATTGAACATTCCTGTCTCCACTGGGAATGATGGCGAGTAATTCAGCGAGGACCTTGTGCAGTAAGATAGCAGAGGCTGTGGGAAGCACATTACTCCCAGGAAAGAGGGGCTCTAGGCCCGAGATAGACATATAAGGTACAAGTATGCCGATGCCAAACATCTCTTCTCTACAGCTGGTCATTCATTTCAGGAAACAGTTTGTATTAGGAACCGAGGCTTTAAAGAAAAACCAAACCAAACCAAACCATAACTCTTAGGCAGAATTTATGAAGTTTTTCAGGGTAGTTTCAGTTCCTGTGGTGAGGGTGATTGCTGGAGAACTCTCCAGCACCAGAGAGAAAGGAAGTTTTTCATTGTTAGGAAAATCTGATCGTAGGGAGGTAGATGGCGTTCTCTTGGCTCTAAAGACCCAAGAGAGCCCAAGGATCCATACCAGAGCTCTGGTCTACTTTTCAGGCTACCATACACGTATGTAAGTCATCAGGGCTTTCCTAAATTGACTAACAGGAAGTTCAGAGGTCTCTGCCCTGCTACCCTCTCCCAGTTGCCTGTTACTGAATATTTTTATTAATACAGGCAAGTAGGTATTAATACCAGAAAATGACCTATCTCAGCAAAGCTACATTCTCTGGTCTGAAATGGTTATGATTTTCTTTTCCACTTGCATACGTTGTAGGAAACCCCTTTTATCTTCCTGACTTATTGCTGCATGTGAAAAACAAACAGTTTCTGTTTTGTTGTTAACAAAGGAAGTTATACATAAATAAAACCCAATTCCAAGACTAATGAACCTATGGCAATGGTCCAAAGTGAATTTTTCTTCCTTCCCCTATCACTGGTGGTAAGGCTCAGGTCATGGTTACGGCTGTGGTTTGTGACAGATCATCAAGTTCAAGAAGAGACACGTAGGTAGGCACACACTTGAATCACCAGGGGAGCTTTAAAAAATACTGATTCCCAAATTCCACCTCCAGGGATTCTTACTAGTTCTAGTAAGTAATTCTAGTAATTCTTACTAATTCCTAGTAAAACTAGTAATTCATCTAGGAAGTGGCCTGGGCACCAGAATGTATAAAACCTCTCTATGTGGCTCTTATGTTAAGTCAAGATCGAGAACTACTGATTTAAGCAAAATCAGTGCTAATTTAGTCAAACAATTGTCTTGGCTTATTTCCCTGTTGACAGAACTGAATAAGCAAAGTGATGATGTTGGGGGGTTTTGAATAGACATGGCCTCCAGGTGATATGGTCTATTAGGAGATTCATTTGTTAAGGCAGGATTTTACAAATTCCAAGTCAGGTAGAAAGGCAGGAAAACAATGCCTGCCTGGTTTGAAATTACTAATACAGTTTCAATCCCAGTGTTTCATGTTCTGTGCTTTGGTCTGCCTACCTGCTTCAAACTTACAGTAAAACTTACAAACTTACAGTAAAATGAGAAGAGTTTCACTGTGGGCTGATGAAGCTTCTAGACCGTGAGGTCTGGCTGTGCAGCGCAAATTCAATAATAATCCTAACTCGACCACTGGCTGACTCCAGCCCCCTGTGAAGGGTGTGAAGTGAATTCCCTGGAGTGTTTCCAGAAAATATTTTTGGCACCATTCCTGCATCATCAACAGGATTCTGTCCTTGACATCTGGAACACCCATCTGAGATGCAAGCAAATAGTTTTGAAATGAAGTGAGGTCTCTTGACCAATTAAAGATGTGTGTTTGACAGAAACCCTGTGCAATTCATTAGCTCTCCAGCTAGTTTCCAGCAGGTATGAATTCCTAGTGATTCTGAGTTGCTGATTGTGGGGTGATTAGTCTGGAAGCTGGAAGGTAATGCGGCGTGAGTTCCAGCTACAGATGGCTTAATTAGAATAAGGGTGTAGGTGACCAGCCACCTGTAAGCAATTACTAGCTGTGCCTTTAGATGAAATGGACCTGGGCCTGATAGTTTACCTTTGTCCCTACCATGACTGTGGTGCGTAGTTCCCTCTTCAGAGCTCTACAAAAGCGCTACGTACCTTAGAGTTCCATCTGTAACGGAGAGGCTCCTGGACATTGCAAATGCTTATTTATCTGCTTCCCATTAGAGCAGGTTTTCTCTAATTCAGCATTGTTGACATTTTGGTCTTGATAATTCTATATTGTGAGGGGTTGTCCTGTGTATTGTTAGAATATTTAGCAACATTCTGGCCTCTACCCACCAGAAGCCAGGAGTATTTCTCTGATTGCAACTGCCAAAGAGATCTCCAGACATTGTCAAATATCCCCCTGGTAGGGGGTGAAAGGTACATAGGGATTGGAGAACAAAATTCCCTGGTTGAGAACCAGTAGGATGGTCCCCAGATTTCATAATAAAAGAAAAATATTTTCTATAGAAAGGCAGAATAATGATTATAAGCTACTTCCTAAATGTCATTCCGTACAAATAAACCTTCCTTCTCTTTGTCGTACAAAACCGTTTTGATTTATTTTTGTCATCTTTGTATGTTTTGCAGTGCTTAATGCAATGCTCTATTCACATAGTACGTCCTCAGTAATGGTCATTGAATGACTAAAAAGAGCCACTCTTCTCCTGCTTCTGTCCCTGTAGTGTGGGTGGGGCTCCTGGGAATTTAACATGTGGCCTAGCCCAAATTAATTAGACCATTCATTTCTCTAGACATAGCAGTAAGTTCCAGGTGTGCACAGAATCAAAGCCAGTTTTATTAAAGGGAATCACAGGATTCATGGGAAATGTTGTGAAAAACACACTCAGCTCAGATTTTTTTTTTTTCCTGCTGGTTTTGAACCTGGAAAAGTGCAATCTTCCAGAAATTCGGTAGCCATCTTTCTATTAAAAGATAGTAAGAGAGAGGGGCCCCTGGATGGCTCAGTCAGTTAAGTGTCTGCCTTCGACTCAGGTCACGATCTCAGGATCCTAGGGTTGACCCCTACATTGGGCTCTCTGCTAAGCAGGGACTCTGCTTCTCCCTCTCCCTCAGTGTTAGAGTCACTCAAGAGAAATGGAGCAAAGCTCCATGAAAAGAGGTTAATCGAATCCTGAGGCTTTCTTGTATGACCTTAGATACAGTGTCATTTCTAGTCTCATCTACATCCATGTGACTCTTCAGTTGCTTGAGTCAGTATGTTCCCACTGGCTTATGATTTCCATTTTTATGACTTTTTGCTTAGGCAACTTGGGATTTCTATCATTTGAGATCCAAAGAGTCCTCCTGTATGTAAGAGCTGGCCATCGTGTGTGTATCGGTGACCTGATAAGACACAGTGCCAATGCTGATTTAGGATTGCATATTCTTGGCACTAAAGGGGCCTTAGAAGTGATGGTCTGGCCATTACCTGATGCAGAGGTACCCCGGCCACATCCTTGTCAGGAGAACACTGGAACATGGCTTGAATGTGTTGGGATGTTCAGAACTTGCCCAGGTCTGCCCACGTCTCCCAAGTCTGCTCCGGCTATTAAAGAACTCCTATTACAATTAGGTCACATCTCTTTCCAGATAGCTGCCATCCTAGAATGAAGGTCTGCCCCTCTATAGAACAAAAATGTTTTCCTCACCCTGAAGATAAATAGCATGTCTTGTCTTTGTCAAATTTTCTCCATTTCAACCATTCTTAAGTGCTTCCAGCTCCTTCTGAAAAATCCTGGTCCAAATCTCTGTCATTGTAAAGAGGAGAGATACTGGAGTTAAAAGGACCTGAGGTTATAACCCATGTTTATAGCTTTTTAGCTGTGACTTTAGAAAAGTTACTTATAGGTCCTTAGTATTTGTGATTTATTCTGTCACATGGGGACCACATTAGCTCTCTTAGAGGCTTGTGGTGAACATTCCAGGGGATGATGCTTATAAAGTGAAGTGTTTTTAGCTCTTTATTCAGTACCTGACACGTCTGTGTGCTGTGTTCCATAAATTACCATTACTGTTTTCAGCAAGTTGCTATCCTTGGAACACAGCTTTGGGGTCTTCATTTAAAATACAGTCTCCAAAAGTCAACATCGTATTCCAGATGGGATCTAATCATCCTAATATTTTGACATCTCTGCTTGGTTTATTTAAGGCTTCTTCTCGTTTGCTTTAGTCATCCAAATTGGCATGGTGGCCGTAACAAACATGTTGTCAGGGTCATAAAGAGTGCAAATTACATGCAATCCTTTTCCTTGCCATATTGTGGCTAGAAATCCTCATCATTGGAAATGTGATCTTTGCCCAGAGACCATCAGCACTGAGACCAGACTCATAACTCCTGGATGCCCAAAATCAAGGTTGCATCTAAGTGAAGGTCAAGAGGACTGTTTTCTTTTCTATAGCATAGCTTGCTGGCCTAAGGGAAGAGGATGCTGATGTTTCCATTGGCAGGTTGTAACTCCCAAAGAATGAAGCAAACCTGATTGTATGATAGGAGGACATCCAGGAAAATAAGCACAAGACAGTCCTTGGGCCCCATGGGGACAAAGCTAAAGTGAGTTTTTAATGTCCAGCCAATGTTTGTAGTATGTGAAAGAAGTTTAAAGTCTATACTTGTTGGTTGCACTTTGTTCTATGAGAAAATCTATCCTGATTACTCATATACAGCACATATATGCATTCCACAATCAGCAAAAACGAAAAAAACACAGTGCCCACCATATGTTAGACACTATTATAATCGTAATAGTAGAAGAAAAAACAATAAGTGGTATCACTTGTTGGACAATACAGGTGTAGGCTAGTATTATTCTCCCCGTCTTACAGATTAGGCAATAAGGCTTAGAGAGGGTAAGTCACTTGCCCCACGTCCTTTAGCTTAAGAAGCAGGGTCAGGGGATGTCTGGATGGCACAGTTGTTTAAGTGTCTGTCTTCAGCTCAGGTCATGATCTCAGCATCCTGGGATCAAGGTCCTCATCAGGCTCTTGCTCAGTGGGGATCCTGCTTCTCCCTCTGCCTGCTTGCACTCCCTCTTTGACAAATAAATAACTAAATAAAAAACTAAAAGGAAAAAAAAAAGCAGGGTCAAGATTCAGATTTAGGTCATCTGAATCTAGAGCTCTACAGTTAATCCCTTACACACCATCATCACTTTGCTATGGTAGAGATGTGACACGATGGAGGAGTTAGCTAACCCTATAATGGGAATTATTTTGCAACATGTAAATGTATCAAATCAACATGTTGCATGCCTTAAACTTACACAGTGTTGTATGTCAGTTACATCTCAATAAAACTGGGGGGATAAGATGTCTGACAGGCCAAGATCCTCAATATCAATTCCTCCCTTCTAGATTCAGCCTGAGAGGAAGCTCTCTCTCTTATGTCCTTGGCTCTGGGAATTTCTCTAAATTCTCTCCTAACCCAGCCTCTCTAACTTGGCCTTGCCTATTCCCCTCTGAGGGCCCTCTCTTTGGATGCCCGTCTTGCTCTTGGCCCACGCCCATTGGTTTTATTAGTTATATCTTCCCAGCTATTTGTTCCTCCCCAGGTAGGATAGGGATGCCATTTCCTTTTTGTCTCACCAGCCCTACTTTCCTCATGTACCGTAAGCATCCCCAACCAATATGAACGTGCCCTCCAAGGCCAGCCTGACCTCTTGCAACTCCAGGCAGGAAAAGTCCTGATGTAGGAGGTGGGGAAATGGGGGTGGGGGATGGGGGTGGAGGTAAACTCACCAAACACACCTGATCACTGACCTCTAGAGGCTTGGAGTCATTATGCAACATCTGATCATCAGGTTTGATGGTTTTTACATCTTGAGAAGGGGAGCCAGTAGAGGTAGATAGGGAGGGAGAGATGACTACAGGGGTTGCTAGAAAGCAAAGAGAAGGGAGAGATGGACGATGGGAAAGAGAAGAAAAAGGAGAGATGGGCAGAGAGGTATTGAGACTGGTTCACGTGACCTCAGTGGCATGTTAAAACAATTTGGTGGTATTTGTGAATAATTAACGATTTGTTGTGGTAGGAACCAGAGAACAGGTCTGCAGGTGCTGCTTGCTTCTTTGCTGCCGAGGGAATATTGAAATATCAGTTACCATGAGCAGGAGAAAAACAGCATGAAAAGAGAAATTCCCAGTTTGTAACAAAGCATGGGTTTTTCCAGCTCTCCAGCTTAAATTTCTCTCCAGGGGAACTCCAGTCTCCCCCCCCCCCTAAAATTGCAATAATAATAAAGTGCTTGGAAGATGTATCTGAATTTCCTGTCAATTAAAACATTTGTTAGTTCAAAGTACCAGGAGTTGAGGCTAGTGGGAACTATACTTTCTTGCTAAGCTTTTTTGGTGGCGATGGTGTGAAACCGTATTCTATTCTCCTTCAATGGGAGTGAACCGAATTGAGGATTTCTTGAGTACTGCAGTGTTCTGACATGGCTGTGGCAGGAGTGGAGGGATACAGAAGGACGAGGTATGATTTATGCCTAGAGGAGCCCAGAGTCCACAAGGGAAATTGGGAAAAGACGAGATTCCTCCTCCTTAAACAATAGGGGAAAAAAAATCCAGCACAATATAATATTAAACGAGGTCATACTTATTCTTTTCATGGTTCCAAGAGCAATCTTTATTCATTTCCTTAGGGAAGCCTTCTTTGACCTCTTGGGGTAGATCAAATCATTTGTTTTTATAGTCTCTAATAGTGTTCCTTTATAGCACTGGCCATAGTTTGGAATTATGTATATTTATATATTGTATTAGAGATACACTGTGATTTTGTAGATGTCTATTTATGTGGTTTCTGAAAAATTCATTTCTCTCTGGCCCACCAGACTAGAAACTCCATAATGGCAAGATTAGGTTCTGTTCACCATTATATTTTCCAGCATCTGACACAAATGCCAGGTACTCAATAAGTATTTTAGAATGAAAGACAAATTAATGTGTGAAGAGTTTAGAGACAAAAACGAGCATGTGCACTGGGCTGCTGAGAAAGTTTCTATGAATAAAACAGAATTTGACCAGGCTTCTTTTATGAGGAGCTACAGAAGAAAACTCCTTTCAAGTCTTAATACCAAGAAAGACTACATTTCCATTGAAAATTGATCTGTTTTTAATGTTTATAGACTCTGTGAATCTTATCTATCAAGATATTTTTCTCTTGGCTTTGACTGTGAAGGGAGAGCTGGGAGCCAATTTTCTTACCTATTTCTGACAAGTGTACATCATAGTTTAATGTACTAACCTTGCCCTTGACTTTAAATATTTTTCTACTCTTAATTTTCTCTTACTAATTTTCTACATTTCTTTGTATTTCAATATTATAAATTATATATTTTATTTTATTTTAGATTTTATTTATTTGACAGAGTGAGAGAGATCACAAGGAGTCAGAGAGAGAGAGGGGGGGGGGAAGCAGGCTCCCGTTGAGCAGAGAGCCCAATACGGGGCCCGATCCCAGGACCCCGAGACCATGACAGAAGGCAAAGGCCCAACCCACCAAGTCACACAGGCGCCCCTATACCTCTTTTAAAATGAGATTTGGGTGCAAATTAATGCTTAAGTAAATAATGATTATTGATGTCTGAATTAATGTATGGCAAGCTTTATAGAGTATGGATGCTTTAAAAAGGGTTTTGGCATTCTTCACTAACTTCTTGTTGAAGATCCACTCCAGGAATTATTGAATATAGATACCTGGGATGGGGTGGGCCATATCTGATTGGTAGAGTTAGGATTCCAACCTGAAGTAGAACTTTATAGAAGATAACAAACTCTCTGTTACCTTGTTCTGAATTCTGAGACATTGTCACCAGGATTATTTAAAATTTGCAAAATTTTGGCCAAGGGAATTTGACTTTGAGAATGTTCTGCCCTCTTTATGTTTTGATCTCATGCCCCCAGCTCATATACTGCCAATGACTCTGTTACATGTCACGTTTAATTCAACTGAGGGAGCTATGTTGATATGACATCTCAGTTATAAGGAAATGCAATTGTTGCTAGGTTTCCCCAAGGGAAAGCTTTAAAGTAATTAATATCCAACTATTCTCTGTCATCTCCTTTTGGGTCCAAAATGAAAACAATGATTTAAAAACTTGCATTCACCCTCAACCATGTAACCACAATCTGCTCCCACTATATGGTTCTATAATTGAGTTAGTTTGAAGAAATACGGTAAGATGTGCTCTATATTATTGTTTTTGTATTTTACTGTATTAAGCCATTCCAGATGGTGACTGAACATTTTTGAAGGCTTTCATTTGTTTTCTTCAGTTTAATAGTTATGTTGCAAAGCTTTTGGGACATCTGACATTGGTGTCGATATTTAACGCTTCACTCAGTAATATTTTTTTTTACTGAAACCTCCCCCACCCCCAGTAATTGTATTTTGGTTAAAAAATTAAGCAAGTGAAAAAATATTAAGCATGAGATGCCTGGGTGGCTCAGTGGGTTAAAGCCTCTGCCTTCGGCTCAGGTCATGATCCCAGGTTCCTGGGACTGAGCCCTGCATCAGGCTCCCTGTTCAGCGGGGAGTCTGCTTCCTCTGCTTGTGTTCCCTCTTCTGCTGTCTCTCTCTCTCTGTCAAATAAGTAAATAAAATCTTAAAAAAAATTAAGCAAATATTTATGTGTTCCCAAGGAAGATGGTAATGATCGTTTAAGCAATTACTTTGAAAATTAAGTGGGATGGAATTATGGCAAGGATTGGCAAATTATTAAAGATCTACCACCATAACCAGTTTGTTTGAAGAGAAATAAAAATGTTGGCAGGTCTTCTGAATATGAAATATACACCAGTATTGTAATTAAGGAAGAGTTACTTATATTCCCCCAGATCTTTAAAGTTAAGAAATATATATTCAAGTATAGTGAGGCCATAGTGTATCCTAACATATAGATCAATTTTGGGTCTCTGGAACATTAGGTAAGCTATCAAGGTCCTATTTGCTTGAGGACTCCTTGGGCATCCTGGAAAAATGCTGAAGAGATGGCATGGGAAATTTGGGATTAATATGCTCAAGTGAAGAAAAAAAAAATCCCTGCTCCAACCATTAAGGGTGGGTCTTAGAGGTGTAGGGAACTCATAAGATTATAAGAGAGTTACACTTAGACTCTTCCTGCTGTTCGTTCCTGGTCCATGGGGGAAAGGATTTAGTAGGGTCATAAAATAGCCTCTGGCCGAGTTCCCTAAGAACATATCTTGAAGTGGGAGCTTGTAAAGCCTGAGACTATTCACATTTTGAGAGCCAGTCATCGATATGTTCATTGGTTTGGACCTTAGCAAGCAGATCAGCCTAAAATTGTAGCCTGATCCTTTCCAACAAGATCGCTTACCCCTACTCCAGTGTGATTTCCTACGATGTCTCTGTTCTGATCCCAAACGAGCTATCTTCTCTCCACCCGCAGAACGTTTCTTGCTCTCTTTTGTCTTCAGAATGACACAAACTCAGAAATGGGAATAAAGTGGAGTCAGGGCTTGGGAGAAGATAATGGCAGACGGGGACGACGGAGATGGACCGAGAGGCGGTGTTGGTGTTGCGGTGTTGACAGCGAGTGCCTGACAGTAAGGGCACAGCCTCTGGAGTGCCTCTGCGTGGCTTTGAGTCCTGGCTCTGACACTGACGAGCTTGATAACCACAGACCAGCTGTTTCCCTCTCAGGGTCCCCGTCTGTAAAACTGGAGCAAGAGGAGAGCCTCCCTCAGAGAACTGTTCATATTTGCAAAGCAGGTAGAACCATCCTGGGCACATTGGCAGCATGACAGGGTAGCACGCTAGATTATGTGAGCAAGTTATACATGCTCCTTGGCTATGCAGAGAGCTCATGAAGTGCTGGAGTATTCTGCCAGCTATCCTGACAAGGAAGAAATAAGACAGAAGAAATAAGAAGGTCTTGAACAAGGCAGCAGTGGGAATCCCCAACCACGACCCTATCAGGGCTGATATTTGTTACAGTGGCAGCTATAGGAAGGGAAAGATCTGCTGGGTCCTTATTGTGAAAAACAATATGCAAACCATGATGAGCGATGGGTTTGGGGGGATAAAGTTGGAAATAAACTATCCTAAGCTCATCATCTTGAGGGATTAGAAAGAGGATGGTGCTGTTGACAACGATGGAGACATTTAGAAAGAGATGCCTATTTCTGCAGGAAAGACAGGAAGCTTAGGTCATGTCAATACAGAAGAAACAAATGGGCCATGGGAGGGAAGCTGACTATGGCCTGTTCCTTTGACAGATGGGCTGCAGCTGAAACAATTGTGATGCTTCATTAGGATGTCTGAGGTGTGTCAGAGATGTCCCATGCCATGGTCTGGTGGTTTTGCCACTTACACACACACACACACACACACACACACACACACACACTCACACACACACACACACACACATTCTTTTGCTTGGGTTGGGTTTATTATTAGGGGGGAGGTTCCTGCTTCATCCAGAGATGTCTATGTGATCATGTGTTGGAAAACAAGAAGATATACTATTCTTGGAAAACATTCTTGGAAAACAAGAAGATATACTATTGAGCTGATATATATATATATATATATATATATATATATATATATATTCTCCAAAGTTTAAATCAGTATGTGCTTCCACTAGAAAACAGAACTTGGCTGAGAGATGTGATGACTTCATTATTATTTGCATCCTCTTATCATGAAAGAGTAATTTTAGCCAAGATGTACATGGTAGTGGCTGGTGAGTGTTCTAAGCTCTTCACACATGCTAACTCTTTGAATCATAACCACCCTATAAAGAGGGTAATAGTATTGTCTCCATAGTAAGGAAGAGGAAACGGAGGCACAGCAGAGACTGGTGGCTTCAGGTTGGATTTGACATAATTCTGAGTTGAGGATTTAAGTGCAAGTGATTTAGTAAGGAAGTGCTTGCTTCCTGGGGGCATCAGTAAGGTTTAAAGAGACAAACTGTGGAGGAGAAAGAAGCCAAACAAGAGTCCAATGGAGACAAAGTCTTGCAAAAGGGGACATCAGCCTAATCTTGCAGGGGAGCTCTGGAGTATAAGTTATAGCCCAAAGTTACCCCATCAAGGCAGGGAAGCCGGGCTTTTACAGTCCCATTGCCTGAAAGTCAACAGTTAAAGGCTGCCTGCCCTAGTGGGATGTACCTCTTGTCCTCTGCACCTGTCAGCAGAGTGGTTCTAGTTGGTTTAAGGTATTCTTGCTGAAAAGAGCTGCAAACACTTTTTGTTGGACACAGAAGTATAACAAAGGTGGCAGATGGGGGATGGGTTGTGCCTATGAAGGAAAGGGAGAGGGTCATCTGGTGGAGGGTGATCCTTTTCACCTCACCAGTGCTGAAGGGGCCTGACAATGTCTAGCATATAGCTTAAGGGGATCAGTGAAACCAACTGATTTGGGGGGTGTTATTATTTTAATTTGTCAATTTGACTCACTCTAGGATATGTAGCTCAGTCTAAGATATGTAAATCTGTGTGTGTAGATATGCATACACACAAGCAAACACATTCACATACACTGAGAAAATGCAGAGTTATGCAGCCCAGATGTTATATGTTAGACATCAGTGGTGACTCATGAGTTGAATGCAATCTACAGACATTCTTGATTTGGCCCTGAGACTTTAGATTGAATTAATAGCCAACATCTTTAGAGTTGGAAGATTTCAACTAAAACTCCAGACTCCTGGCCTTTCCCCACATTCTTACCTTGTACGATGGACTGGAAGAGGGTAGTAGGTGATGCCTTTGGACCAGGCATGGACGGTCCAGTTCTTCACCTTTGTTCCCACCCCTGGTTGTCACCACAGCCATCACAATTTCTCTGTGTTATCTGTCTCCTGAGGATATTTACATTTGCAACTCTTGTTATATGTAACTTCACGACCATATCAACTTTCATTTGTTTTTAGAGACTGACAGCTTATGCCAGGTTTTCATAACTTCTTTCCCATTTTTATTTCTAGGTTTTTGACTATTATACACCCTTTCAGAGGAAGTATAGCATTAGGTTAATTCAGTCAATGTAGACAACAACCAAACCAGGGGGTTGTGTAAGCTAGAATGACTTGTTGGCTTCTGTGTTGTTAAAATTAACACAGCAATTGTCAAATCATTCCTCTGCTTGTTGTCCTAGAACTTCTATGGGCAAAAAACATAAATTCTAAGGACACACAAAATTGGTAGATAACCATTTTCCAGTGGTTTTTTTGCTCAGATAAAGATGTAATAATACATCTCTTAGCAGCTTCCAATATGTTCTTTTTCTATGTCAAAGGAAACATATGTTTGAAAATGAAATCCTGAGGTGTGTGGGAATTTAAGAAATTATAATAATTTTCTGGTTGAGCAAATAATGATATTGTTTCAGTAAATAACCTGAATTAAAGCTTTTCTTACTTTTAGGATTCCACTGAAAACATATTTTAATATGGGTCAAATCTTAAAACTGAATGCCTGGGAAAATGCTTAAATAGTCACTCATCTCACCTTAAGTTTTCTGAAGTGTTCTTTGGACATTTTCTCTAACCAACTCAATACAAAATAATCAGATTGCTTAATGAGTTATTTAAAATCTTCAAATTTTCCCCAGAAAATTTAATGCCGATTATAGGTCAGATGAAGAACAAATGTCTGCTCTCTTTGCTTGCTCTTTAAGTTAGGTTTAAAGGAATTAGACTATGTTTTTTAAAATATATGAAGACATAGGTGATGATCTTTTCAACAGTAAAAACATCCTTACAAATTTCATTACACAAATCATTATTCATCTAGATGAATAAAGAAAGTTATGTTCTCCCCCCATATATTCTGGATTGTTCAGAAGAAAGAGAAATTAAGGAGCTGATTCCATTTACAATTGCACCCAAAACTGTAAGATACCTAGGAGTAAACCTAACCAAAGAGACAAAAGATTTGTACTCAGAAAACTATAGAACACTCATGAAAGAAATTAAGGAAGACACAAAGAATTAGAAAAACATTCCATGCTCATGGATTGGAAGAACAAATACTGTTAAAATGTCTATGCTACCTAGAGCAATCTGCACATTTAATACAATCCCTATCAAAATACCAACAACTTTTTTTCACAGAGCTGGAAAAATAATCCTAAAATTTGCATGAAACCCGAAAAGACCCCAAATAACAAAAGGAATGTTGAAAAAGAAAACCAAAGTTGGTGGCATCACAATTCCAAACTTCAGGCTCTATCACAAAGCTGTTATCATCAAGACAATATGGTACTGGCACAAAAATACACACACAGATCAATGGAACAGAATAGAGAGCCCAAAAATGGATCCTCAACTCTATGGTCAACTAATCATCAACAAAGCAGGAAAGAATATCTAGC
Organism: Mustela nivalis; assembly: GCF_964662115.1. Lineage (NCBI taxonomy): Eukaryota > Metazoa > Chordata > Mammalia > Carnivora > Mustelidae > Mustela > Mustela nivalis. The sequence goes on along the minus strand of NC_139023.1, from coordinate 26,341,990 downwards.
GGAAAGAAGATAGTCTCTTCAACAAATGAGGTTGGGAAAACTGGACAGCCCCATGCAGAAGGATGAAACTGGCTCATTTCCTTACAGCATACACAAAAATGCAGTGAAAATGGATGAAAGACCTAAATGTGAGATAGGCATCCATCAAAATCCAAGAAGAGAAGACAGGCAGCAACCTCTGCCTGCTGCAGCAACTTCTTGCCAGACACATCTCCACAGACAAGAAAATCAAAGGCAAAAGTGAACTATTGGGACTTCATCAAGATTAAAAGCTTTTGCACAGCAAAGGAAACAGTCAACAAAGCCAAAAAGACAACCAACAGAATGGGAGAAGATATTTGCAAATGTCTTATCAGCTAAAGGGCTAGTACCCCAAATCTATAAAGAATTTACTAAACTCAACACTTAAAGAAAAATAACCCAATCAAGAAATAGCCAAAAGACATGAACGGACATTTCTGCGAAGAAGACATCCAAATGGCCAACAACGCATGAAAAAATGTTCAACATCACTCGGCATCAGGGAAATACAAATCAAAGCCACAGAGAGATACCACCTCACACCAGTCAGAATGGCTAAAAATTAAGTCAGGAAAAGACAGATGTTGGCGAGGATGCAGAGAAAGGGGAACCCTCCTATATTGTTGGTGGGAATGCAAGCTGATGCAGCCACTCTGGAAAACAGCATGGAGGTTCCTCAAAAAGCTGAAAGCAGAGATACCCTATGACCCAGCAATTGCACTACTGGGGATTTATCCCAAAGATACAAATGTACAAATAGATGTAGAAAGATACAAATGTGATTTGAAGGGGCACCTGCAATCGAATGTTTATAGCAGTAACTCCACAACAGCCAAACTATGGGAAGAGCCCAATGTCCATGAACAGATGAATGGATAAAGAGCTTGTATATATACACAATGGAATACTACTCCAGCCATAAAAAAATGAAGTTTTCCATTTGCAATGACAGGGATGAAACTAGACCGTATGATGGTAAGTGAAATAAGTCAATCAGAGAAAGACAAATACTATTTGATTTCACTCATATGTGGAATTTAAGAAACAAAACAGAGGATCATAGGGGAAGGGAGGAAAAGTAAAATAAAATGAAACCAGAGAGGGCGTCAAACCATAAAAGACTTTTAATCATGGGAAACAAACAGGGTTGCTAGAGGAGAGAGGCATTGGAGGAGGGGGTAACTTGGTGGTGGGCACTAAGGAAGGCATGTGATGTAATGAGCACTGGGTGTTATAGAAGACTGATGAATCATTGAACTTTACTTCTGAAACTAATAATACACTGTATGTTAATTAATTGAATTTAAAGGAAAAAAATTAAGACAAAAAATATTTTAGCCTGTTCATATAAATTCACTTTTTAGTGTATAGTTATTATCAAATTTTATTCAAAATAAGTTGATTTGATAGAACTTTAATAAGACCTTAAAATTTTAAAAAGCCTGTGGGAAGGTTGAAGTCAGGTCAGAAATCCGAATTGGGGCTACAGTTATCCCCAAATAAATAATTTTTGGTCCAAATGAAAGCAAATGATTTCTCCCGTAAAGTTGTCTTTACTCCTTAGAAGGAAAGATGGCTATCTGCCTACAGCTCTTCTGTAATTTCTCTAATATTTATTTCTAGTTATTTGGCCTCCTGATTTTTTGTGTGTATGTTTTGTTTGTTTGTTTGTTTTTGCTGTTAATGTACAAACTTAAAATTAGATTCTTGGTATCTGCCACCAGTGTAAAATGTGATAGGGGAAAGATTAGCCCCAAACTGATACATGGACAGGCATGTGTGCGTGTGCATGTGCGTGTGTGTGTGTGTGTGTGTGTGTGTGTGTGTGTCTTCTTTTTGTTTGAAAGGGGGGAAAGGACATTTGGTCCTTTTAAATTCCTCCCCAGTTTGGATCTTTTCCTGTAGGGAGTTGGGTTTTTCTAACTTGCGGTTTTAGAGGCCAGAATGACATAAATCCAGAGAGAATACTCAACCCTGATTTCCATGGGGTTGAGATAAGATGGTCCTTTTATCTCTTCCCCTTCCTCAAACGAAGAATGATCTTCTTACCCACCTTTGGAGGACATCATTCAGTGCCCTCTGAAGCTGGGAAGGCACACTGTGGATACAGAGAGATTTGCAGAAGGAAGAGGTCTACAATGAAAGAAGTCTTTTGTTTTTGTCCTGGCTCTCTCTCACTGGGCACATCCTCTTGGAAAAATCACTATGCACGTCTCTTTCTTCACCCTCAGTTTGTCCATCTGTGAAACGAGACTGTTAATAATTTCTCCGCTTTGCTCACAAGGTTATCACAGAAGGAATCAAATGAGATGTTATTTAAAAAAAAAAGCCCTGCACTGACAGACCTTAATTGCTATGAACACATGTGTATTTTACTTTGTAGTATGTCTAACAACGGAAAGCAGTTCATTTCATAGAAGATCATTACTTTTTTGTGCACTAGATGTCAGTAGAGCTCTATGGTTCAACTGGGGCTGCTACCTGGCTGGGATGTCCATTCTCGGAAAATGTTCCAAAGCAAACTCATTGTGTTTTAGCTTATTTTGCATTTCTTTCCACTGGCCAAGAATTCATGTGTCATACCCCTCAGCCACCTTCATATCCATCCCACTAGAATTCTACTTTCAGCACCATTTTCTTTCTTATTGGAGCTTCCCTCTCCTCGTTTGTTGGAAGCATTCCTACAAAATCATTCTTTTCCTGGAGTTTCTGTAGTAGAAACTGTGAAAACTGAGAGGATACATGATATAAACTCACGAAATAATTTCAAATAATTGTGCACAGATTTAGCACTTTAAAACTACATGTCACTTTAAAACATCCCGTTTGCATTCGTTGGTTTTTTTTTTTTTTTCCTCACTCTCCTACTATCATTACCTTGTTTTCATTTTTTTAGCTTTTGTTTTACTTGAGATAGAAAGCGGCAATTGTAGAGAAATGCTTAGTAGGCAAAGCCTCTGATTTTCCAAAATGCTGACTGTCTCAACAGAGAAGAAAAATAAATCTCTTGGATCTGTCGCTATTTTTGCTTTCTGGAAAAAGTTAAAAAGTCCAAGCTAAGGCATATGGGCTTTAGAGACCTGTCCTCCTTTCAAGAAAGGTATGTTCTTTCCAAAAGTACAGACCCAACTGGGGAGCAGACCTATGTTTTCACTGGCTTATTTGGCCCAAGCATAGTCCACTAATTACTTTTTTGACTTTCAACTTGAAAATCATTTACCAGCATAAAAATGAAGAAAGTGCAGGATGTTTTCCTGATTTGTTTTTCATCAAAGAACGAAGGGAACTCTAAGTATTTAATATCTGAAGTTTCCCAAGAAAACTCGGCTACCTTCAAATGTAGGGCTTTACAAAATGAAATTGCTTTGAAGTGAGGCATGTGTGAATCCATAAAGTATTCATTTTCAAATACTGCTTAAAAATTATTAGTATCTGCTCACATAAAACCATCCAACAGTGTTGCATTCCATTCTGCACAAATGGCTGTTAGTTAGAATGAGAATTATTCCATCAGTTTTACTGAGCATCTGTTATAAGATAGGCACTATCTCACATGTATGAACTCTGTTGAAGATAAACAGTGAGCAAACCCTGGAGCTTATCATCTAGTAGGTGATACAAATACTAGTTAAATTACCATACAAATGAATTATAAACTGTAAATCTGACCCCCCCTTCCCTGTGTATGTTCCCACTGCCCTGTTTTAAAATTTTTTTTAATTTTTATTTTTAAAAAGATTTTATTTATTTATCTGACAGAGAAAGTGAGAAAGTGTACAAGCAAGGGGAGGGGCAGGCAGGGGAGAGGGAGAAGCAGGCTCCCCACTGAGCAGGGAGCCCCAGGCAGGGCTCCATCCCAGGACACTGAGATCATGACCTGAGCCAAAGGGAGATGCTTAACCAACCAAGCCACCCAGTCACCCCTCTGCTTTGTTTTTAGAATACTTACCCTGGGACATTGATAGTGATTTGTTGGTTGTCTGCTTTCCATCGTAAAATGGCAGCTTTGTAAAAGAAACTTTGTTCTATCCAGAACTTGACAAGTGGTAGGTAGGTGCTCAATAAACTATATTGAATGAATGAATGAATTAATATAAGACTATCAGGTGAAGTACTTGGTGTTACAAGATTCTTTACTAGAAGAAGCCAACCACATCGGGAGATAAAGGAAGATCCTTGCAGCAGTAATGTTTGCGTTGAGATGAAAAGTAGGCATTGACAAGGCTGAGAAGATACAGAAGATCATTCAAGGCAATAAGTGCAAAGACCCTGTGGTGGGAGGAAACACGAAGAACATACGAAACAGAAAGAAGACCTGAGGGATAGAAGAGGAAGACTAAAGGAAATAGGATTTCAAGATGAAGCAGGCAAAGGAGGGAGGAATCAGATCATGCAGGGTCTTGCGGGTTGAATTAGTCTAAAAAGAAAAGTCATTTGAATCTTTTAAGCAGAGAGATGACTTAATCAGATTTGAAAAGATTGCTGTGGCTTCGGTTTCAAGAATGAATTGATGGAGGGACCAGAATGGATTCAGGAGATCTGCTAAAAGACGGCGGCTCAGACCAGCACTATGGGTAGTTTCAGAGACATGTGGGTTCGTTTCAGAGACATGAACTTGAGTGCTGGTGGTAAGGACTGCAGTAGATGGATACAGGAGGAGATAATAGAGTAGCCATTTAAGAGCTAAAGTAATAAGACTTGGTGGCGGTTTGGATAAAAGGGGAAAAAGGAGGGGTAGAGGTTGAGCTGAACCTTAATCGTTTGGATGACGGGATTCAAGGCAGCTACTCTTGTCCTCATTCGCTGGATGCGGAAACCAGCACAGCAAGGTCAACTAAGTCAAGGTCACACAAATAATAAATAGTGGAGCCAAGATCTAAACCCAGGAAGTCTCCTTCAGAGGCAATACTCCTAACTTCTGTGTCAGACTCTCTTAAAAACCTACCGTGCAATTTTTAATGTTTTAGATTAGATGGAAAATTTTTAGTAAGACTTTCATGAACTACTTAGTGGTTTGCAGATTCTGGGGAGTATTAAAAACCTATTTGGACCAGCAACCCTGTACTTAACTCAAATTTCCCCCTTTTTCTGGGTTTTCTGGGATGAAACAGCCCCGAAAGGCCACTCTGGCCCATGGCCCCATTCTGGTTTGTGGAATAACATGCAATACACTGATCGAATTTTAACAGAATATTTTGGGGCCTTTTACTCATAGCAGAGAGATCATTTTCTTGACTCAAAACAGAGGTGTGTCCAGACATGAGGGCACAAGAAAAACATGTAGCGAAATTCCCCATAAAAATGAAGGTGGAAGGTTTGGTGGTTTATGTCATCCCACAAAACTTTGGGGTTGATGTTGCAGCCAGTGTTGAAATAATACCTCAAATTCTAAGACCCCAAAGGGACAACGACAACTCCTTACAACACCCTTTCTCTCAGGCATTCCTCTGAGTCCCCTGTCTGGGAGCAAAACAGCCTGTCACAAGCTACGGCACCTCTGTACCTCTCAGCCTTGGCTCTTCTCCACTCCCTCATGTTGCCCTGCGCGCCTGCTCCCTACCACACTCCCCCGCTAGTGGCAGCTCACAAATACTGTCATGTCCTCCTGTCCCTCCAGCTGCAGATGTGGCAAGGAAACTAAAGTGCAAATTAATTTCAGTTTACATCCAGAACAAAGACTTCTTTTCCGATTCCTAGTCACTCATCATTTGATGAATGGAAGGAGGAAATGGCTAGAAAAAGTGGTTAGAAAGGTTTCTGTACAGCCGCTAAATATTGAGGGTGGCGAAGATGACTGATGGCTCAAAGATTCTGACATTCGCCCCCAAACTGGTTCAAGAGCCCTCCCAATTCTGTAATCATAATAATGACTCTAAAAATGATAATAAGGGTTAATGTTGATTAAGTGCTAACCAAGTGCCCGGAACACCTCTGCGTACTTTATGAGTATGGTGTCTTCCAACAACAACTCTTGGAGGTAAATAATATTATTCCCCCTCATTTGTAGACGAAGACACGAAGGCGCAGAGAGGTTAAATCATTGGTCCAAGTTCACATGGTGAATTATTATCAGAGCCACAGTTTGCCCCCACGTGGATTCATACAGCTCACACTGCTCTCCTGACTGCCTCTTGGGCGTCCACGTGTAAATGTGTGGCTGGAAAGACAGGGCACAGAGTTTCCTCTCACCAAGTTCTGGAGAGGAGGAGTTTAGCAGGTGGACCTGAAGAGCCCAGCTGGAAGGTAGGAGGCAGGATGGAAGGAACAAAGAAAAGGAACGAATACTTCTCTTGAAGAAATACCGAACAGTTCTGACACTATGCAGGCGAGGCAGAACGGGCGCATTCTGGCACATTCTGGGAGCACGGGGCAGAGAGAGAGCACATGCACAGTGCCAACTACTGGGCAGACTCTTAAAAGGGCCCTGAGGTAAGCCCTCCTCCCTCTGAGGACCAGTTAGAGATGGGCGGGAGCCTGTTGCCTCGATTACCTTTTTCTGTGAAGTCTGTACTTTATCAGTTAAAGGGATCTCCCTAGGGGCTCTTTCGTTGTGGGAGCCACATAAACTCTCAGGACACAGTCCCAAAGCACCCCTTCTGTGGACACACCCCTTGCTCAGCTTGGTCTCATCCTGCTCTCCTGATTCTTGGAACCGTGTTCTTTGGGTCGCTGGACCGAGTTTGGCCAGGCACCCTGTTCTCTCTGCTCACTCCCATGAATAAGGCAGATCCGAAAGCCCTTCCTTTGTCAGTAGTGGAATTTTGCTATGTTGCTAGCATATAATAATATACTCAATAAATTGGGGTGTGTGTGTGTGTGTGTGAGAGAGAGAGAGAGAGACAGAGACGAGAGAGAGAGAGCATGCTCAAGAGAAAGCAGATGAATAATAGAACCATGGGTAGCTCACTGCACACCTCCAACCTGGCCCCAGGACACTTACTTTCAAGATACTAATAGTCTCCCTCTGTGAGGCATGAGTAGGTCCAAAGACGCATGGGATTATCGTCATGAACTTTAGCCTACCACCATTTCTTCCCCGGAATAGTGCCACAGTGGCAAACGTTGACTTCCTGCACCGGAGGTCAGGCATTCTGAATCATCCTCGCATTCATCCTGGGCACTTGAGTATTTATTTTGTTTCAGAGAAAAACAACCAGTCCGGGCCCCTTTGCCCTCGGCCAGCCCGTTTCCAAGTGGAATGTGAAGCTTCCCACCGGGCCGCACCCGGAGCACACCCACTTAGATTATAAACATTCCGAAAATCGCAGGCCTTTACCACCACATGGGCAGCTCTTTCCCCAGGAAAAATATATCCACCCACATGCCACATTTGCTCTAGTTGGCATTGAGTCAAAAGGCGGGGACACTCCCAGCGGGGACCACAGCCTGGCATCACCAGGTGGAGAATATTTTTCTTAATGACCTTTTGTTTCCCCCAGAACCTCAGTAGGGTTCAGGCTGATGCTGTAGATCAGGTTATTAACCAGAATGGTAAGATGCCGTGCGTGGTGTGTTTCTGAGATGCAGCCAGGAAGCCTCTTCTGATGCCAAGGAAGAAATGGGATGGTGCTCTCGGCCAGGAATTCCTGGCCCTCACTGAGAACGGCTTCCCTGCCTAGTGGGCACTTCCTCTTAGACCTTGGTTCTCAAAGATCTTTAGCTCAGATTTAGAGATTTCCCTCCCCATTGTTAGCCAGTAAACAGCATCCATGGGTTGACTGACAAGCAGGCATGGAGAGACGTTTGTGAAATGAGTGTTGTGCAGCGTATGGTTCCTGGTTTGTAAAATGACATAAATATGCGCAGATAAAAGGATGCTAACATTGAACCTCTCTATGTGGAGATACTATTAGGTTTTATTTGATCCCTTTCACTCAGTGGTACTGTCCACATATATGTATTTCTTTGTGATAATAAAATAAATTAATAAGCAAAAGAAGAGAAAACCTGCCATCTTTTATGGCTACTTTCAAATCTTACCTTATTCCAGAATCTTTAAGACAGCGCTATCCAGGAGGCAGCCTTCCCTTACCCAAACGTAGATCAGGACACATGAAATATATAGGATCCAAAGGCGTGAACAAGTGCCCAAGTGCACAAGTATCTCTATAGCAACATTTAAAGCTTTCCTTTTGAACTACACATTTTTTTTTTTTAAGTTTCTATTTATTTATTTGCGCGAGCGCGAGAGAATACTAGAGGCAGTAGGGTCAGAGGGAGAAGCAGATCCCCCACTGAGCAGGGAGCCCGATGAGGGACTCAATCCTGGGACTCCAGGATCATGGCCTGAGCCCAAGGCAGTTGCTTAACCGACTGAGCTACCCAGGTGCCCCTGAACTATAGTTGTTAAGAGAGTGTCGACTTTTTTTTGTCTCCCACAGTGGACTGTAAGCACTTTGAGAGCAGGGACTATTTGAGTTTTTCCTGTCTCTGACTCCTCATCTGCACTCCCCTGCCTGCTGTAGGCAGCGAGTAAATCCTCTTCAGATGAATGATTATGTATATCTTTGGGCAGATTCTGTGTTTCTGAAACGTTCGTGGGCAGAGTATGTGAATTTAATTCTCATTAATTCTCAGTTGATTAAGTGTCTACCCTCAGCTCAGGTCATGATCCCAGAGTCCTAGGTTCGAGTCCCAAATTGGGCTTCCTGCTCCACAGGGAGTCTGCTTCTGCCTCTGCCCCTCCCCGACTCGTGTTCACGCTCAATTTCTCTCTCTCAAATAAATTTAAAAAAACTTTGAGATTCAAAAACTTTACGTAGGTATTCTGCTATGGCTAATATATGAAAAAATAATAAAATCAATACTACCCAATATGAGCTGTGCTGAAGTTAGCTCTGGGACTCCAAAAAACAGTCAAGTCAAGAATTATAGGGATGTTCAGTTTCTTATGGTTTATTTTTGGATTTCTCAAGCCAGAGATGCTGTTTTCCATTTCCCAAAGCTCTTAATTTATTCTGAAATGCTAAGAAATATGTCAAAATTCCAAAGATAAGCCAAAGAAAGGTGAGGTGAAATTCAATGCGTACTTATTTTTAAAAGGAATCATGACTTGTGACTTATTTAGTGTGTTAGCTTCAACCTAGAAGATAATCACAGATTCATCTGCTATGTGCAAAAAAAGGGACACAGAAATAGGCTAAGGGATTTCTGTGTTTAGCAGGTGGGGAGAATCAGACAGGTCTTTGATTTCCCCAACTGAGAAAAAGAACCCTGGGCCTCTCTACTCCGCATTCACATGCAGAGTATGTGAATGTGAATTTAATTAAATTCACATTCCGGTCAGCTCCTTAGGGGCTCCAGAACCTGTTTTTTGTTTGTTTTGCTTTTCATTAGTTTCATAGGTAGAATTTAGTGATTCGTCAACTGCATATAACACCCAGTGCTCATCACATCACGTACCCTCCTTAAGGTCCATCCCCCAGATACCCCTTCCCCCATCCACCTCCTCTCCAGCAACCCTCAGTTTGTTTCCCAGAGTTAAAGGTCTCTTATGGTTTTTCTCCCTCCCTGATTTCGTATGATTTTATTTTGCTTTCCCGTCTCCCATGTTCGTCTGTTTTGTTTCTTAAATTCTAAATATGAGTGAAACCATATGGTATTTGTCTTTCTCTGATTGACTTACTTCATTTAGCGTACAATACTCTAGTTTCATCCACGTCGTTGCAAATGGCAAGATTTCATTCTTTTTGTTGGCCAAGTAATATTCCATTGTGTACATATACCACCTCTTCTTTATCGATTCATCTGTTGGTGGACATGGGGACTTTTCCATAGTTGGCTATTGTGGACATTGCTGCTATAAACAGTGGGGTGCACATGCCCCTTCGGATCACTATGTTAGGGTAAATCCTTAGTAGTTTGATTGCTACATCATAGGGTATTTGTTCTATTTTCAACTTTTTGAGGAACCTCATGCCATTTTCCAGAGTGGCTCAACCAGTTTGCATTCACACTAACAGTGTAAAAGGGTTCCCTTTTCTCCATATCATAGCCTGTTTTTAAGTATTCCACCACTTCCTACTCAGCCCACCTGTTTAGGTCCAGCTCCGGCAACCCCTTACACCTCTTTCTAACCTTAGGGGTCTCACTGGGATACCAGGCAGCAAAGTCTGATTCTTTTACAATGAGTATTTATTGGTAAGCTCCACAAACATGTATGGAGCTCCTACTATGTGCCAGGCTAGTTGTTTTGGCTAAAGTGACAAAGAAGAGGAGAGTTATGCCTGTCTTTGGAGAACTTCCCACGCAGCAAGGAGAAGTAGACATTGTGCAAATCAATACTCAAATAGTTTCTGCATTTTGGATATCATAAATCCCATGAAGGAAAAGCACAGTGAGGAGAAACAATGAATACTCAGCATTCTGAACCTCTCTGAGTCAGGACAGGCCTGTCGAGGAAGTGGAGTCCTTCGGGGTAAGTTCAGAGTATCCCAGATGCAGGGGAAGCATGTGTAAAGGCACTGGGGCCAGCAGTGTGGAGCATCCCAGGGACTGAGAAAAGCTGCTGAAGTCATATCCACAGAGCAACAGAAAGCCACACAAGGTTACAAAACATGGAAGACACACGCCCAGATTGCAGCCACTGTGTGGAGAACACAGAGAGGGTAGAAAGCAGCAGGGCCACCATGTAGGGGGCCATTGCAGTCAACCAAGTGACAGGCGATAGGGCTCCAAGCAGCACGCAGCACACTGAGAGAGGTGATGGAATCAAGATATGTTTTAGAGACTATATGTGAAAACAAAAGCAACAAAAGACAGACTCTGTCACCACCTTTAAGATTATTGAAGTTAGCACCAGACATAAAAAATTTCAATCCAGTTCTTGACTATTTTAATTTTGTCAGTTTATGAGACTATGGACATTTCATTGGACAGTATAATTATATACATTCCATATTAGTTGATTTTTTTTTTCTTAAAATTCTTCTCTAAACTCTCTAGGGGGACACAACAGACCACCACAACTGGAGGTCATATGTTGTCAAGTTCAATCAGGGATGCAGGTTGAGCTCTAAGCATGTGTAAGGCCTTCTAGGATATTAAACAAACAGATGGTCGTTGTCCTCAGGGGGCTTGTAGTCACCTTGAAGTCGGTACCTGAGCTAGCTCTCCTTGAGATGGACAAGCATGAATGCCAGGAAACGAATCTCTGCGTCCTGCCATAATTAGTAAATGGGGATGGAAGAAAAACTAGGAAAAGTTCCCCAAATCAGCAGTCGAAGAGGTAAGAGGAGCACCAGGTGTGAAAACCAGCTGGAAGAAGAGGAGGCGGCGACCAGAGCCGTGGGCTGAGCTGGCAGAGGAGGAAGAGTGGGAGAAGCCGTAAGGAAGAATCTGGTACCTTAGGACAGGTCCATGAGAAGGGAACAGAGAAAGCGGAAGCCAGTGCTGTGAGCAAGAGGCAAAGTTGGAGAAATATGATCACAAGGTAGTCTGTTCTTTGCTCTATTGATTAATTTATATTTTTGCTTTATTCCTGAAAGGATTTCAGGAGGCTTATGCGGACTCAAGTGTACAGCAGGAAACATAAATTAAAAGAAGGATGAAGAGAGAGAGAACACAAGGCGGGGTGCTCCACAATGAAGCAGGAATGTGGTGGCTCAGAGTATGCAAAACTTTGGCCTCACCCAAACTGGGGAGTTAGATCAAAGAAAATGAACTGAACAGCTGCAGAGGACCATTTAATCCCTTTATACAGCTCTTACTCTCCTGACCCTGTTGTTATCTTGAGTTTTCCCCATTTCAAAGTCCAGATTGTGCTCCAGGTTGGCTATTTGAAAGGCATTTTTCAGGGCACCTGGGTGGCTCGGTCAGAAAAGTGTCAGATTCTTGGTTTTGGCTCACGTTGTGATCTCGGTGGTGGGATGGAGCCCCAAGTCAGGCTTCAGTCTCCGTGGGGAATCTGCTTGAGATTCTTTCTCTCCCTCTCCCTCTGGCCCTCCCCTCCAGCTCGCACTCTTTCTTTCTCTTTCTCTATGAAATAAAAGGCATCTTTAGTCAAAAGATGGACAGAATCGATGCCTTCATGGAAACTCATCACCACCACTAGAATGACAACTCAAAGCTAATGCCCCTCAGGTGGTCGCTGCTGTGAAAATCAAGGGTGGTCCACTTTGGGGTAATATAGAGTCCCTTGGTAACCAGATGGGATGGAGAAATGGAGTTGTTCCACGTCTAAGTTAACAATCTGAACTTAGACCAAAGAAGAAGGAGAGCCATAGTAAGAGAAGCAGCCCCAGCAGGACACGGCAACCTTTGTCACATGGCTCCTGGTCGCCCTCCACCCCGATGCACTGCAAAGCCCTCCAACACACCTGGCTGCAGTCCACTTCCTGATGACCCCTGAAGCGCTTGGTTCATGTGCTCTCTCTCTTCTTCTGGAACAATTTTATGTTGATCAGTGGGAAGCAAAATGTGCCTTTTGGCTCCAACTGGCATTTACATATTTTGGCTATTGGAACTAAGCACGCAACCTCTCTGGACCACAGTTTTCTTGTTTATGAGAGTAGTGTGTATGCAACAGCTTGCTAACTACCACCTGCCCTTCATGCTCATCTTTGTTATGATGTTTCTTAGATTAATGCCCCTCTCCTGTCCTCACAGCTGCCCTCTCAAGATTTGCAGTCTGACACATTCGAGAATTCTGATTCATACTCTGAAAGCCTCATTTAATCCTAGGCTTGGGGAGGAGATAACCCTGGAGACATGTCACCAGTCCTGAAGGTCAGCCTCGCGACAGCAGATGAACCACAGGGTAACGAGGAACAGGTCGGGGACAGGCAACCAAAGTTTGGAGTCTTTGCTTTAAATGACTGGCTAACTGGAAATATCCAGAGAAGAGCAGATATGGTCCATTGGTAGGGCCTGGATCATGTCTGGGGCTTCACCACTTCATGAAGACACTTTGAGAAGCAAATGAAAAAACATGGCCATTACTGAGTACAGCCATGTTTTAAAAGCGGTCCTCTGATATCTTTGTTTTCTTAAAATGTGGCAAAGAGTGTATCTTTAATAAGTGATAGAAAAAATATATTTTTTTTTAGTTGGAAATTTGCTTTATTCAGGTTTGACGAAAATTCTGATGTGCTTTTTAAATTTAATTTATTTTTTTTCAGTGTTCCAAAATTCATTGTTTATGCACCACACCCAGTGCTCCATGCAATACATGCCCTCCTTAATACCCACCACCAGGCCCATCCAACCCCTGACCCCCTCCCCTTTTCCTCCCCTCCAAAACCCCTGATGTGCTTTTTTTTTCTTTTATTTATTTTCAGGGTAACAGTATTCATTATTTTTTCACCACACCCAGTGCTCCATGCAATCCGTGCCCTCTATAATACCCACCACCTAGTACCCTGACCCGCCACCTCCCCGCCACTTCAAACCCCTCAGATTGTTTTTCAGAGTCCATAGTCTCTCATGGTTCACCTCCCATTCCAATTTCCCCCAACTCCCTATTGTTATTTTTTTAATTGAAGGACTTTATAAGTAAATTGATGAATTCTGATTTTAAAAAAAATTTTTTTATTTATTTATTTGAGAGAGAGACACAGTGAGAGAGCATGAGAGGGGAGGACAGAGGGAGAGGCAGACTCCCCATAGAGCTGGGAGCCTGATGCGGGACTCGATCCCAGGACTCCAGGATCATGACCTGAGCCGAAGGCAGTCGCTTAACCAACTGAGCCACCCAGGCGCCCCATGAATTCTGATTTTTATGAATAATAAGATTGTCTACTATTATAATTCTATTATAATAAAAGATTTTTTTTAATCTGAGGAATGAAAGTATTTATTCTCCCAGACCCTCTGAACAAAAGGATTCACAAAGTATCCTTTAGATAAGGTATCACCCTAGTGTTTATAAAAGATGATTCAATACACAGAATTAGAATTCATATACATATGTACCTAGCACAATGTCCAAAAATGAATGAATGACTCAATGTAGTGTCCTTAATACTACAAGGATATTATTTGCATGACCTATGGAAAACCGCGTGACCATATGAGAGAACTTGACCTTAAATGCCTGGTTATCCAACGTCAAAAACACCACCACCAATACCATTTTCAGAATCAACCCTCACCACAAATTATTATATGCCCTATAGAAGCCCCAAATTTTCTTAAGAGAATTTTCACAGTCCTGAAGGGGATATCTCTCAAGGTCCCTATTCAAATGGGTAGCACTAACCATGCGCACGCGTGTGCACACACACACACACCCTCCTCAACATTAGGGAATGACCAAAACCAACTTAAAGTGAAAATGAGCCAGTCCTTCAGGAGCCAGACGAAGAATATTGGGCATCTGTTAAATGAAGCCTGCATACGCACCGGTCCCCTCAATGCTTATTTAAGATACTGTTAACTCCCAGCCAAGTTATTTCATTCTTGGTAGGGTGCAGTTTTTAATGCATGCAAACAGACTTTTCAGGCTTTCCAGGCTTTCCTGTTCACCCTGATTTACACTAGCCGGTGGCTCCCGCTCTATGTAGCCGTCTGCTCGCGGGCCAGAGATGAAGTCATGGTCCTGGCTTTATGAGTTCTCGCAGCTGCACACTATCCTAACAGACTCTCACTGCCTTCTGGAGCAAGAGAAGGTGCCTTCAGAACTACAAGCTACAGTTCTGAAGGTGCCAGGGAGCAGCCTTCTTTTCCAGAAGGGGCTTTCACCTTCTAAAAGGTGAGTCTGCAGGCCTCCAGGCCAGTGGGGTGGTCCCACACGACTCCAGAGTTTCCTTCAGTCCTCGCTCTGCACGGTTTGTTGAGGCAAAGTGAGAGCTCGTTTCATCCGTGTCTTATTGTTTCCTGTAGGTTGAGTTGAACAGGGCCAGGTTCCCATTGGATTAATATTCAGATGAGTGTTCACAGAGTTTTAGAGACTTTGATTTCTCCTGGTCTATTCTGTACCCTCTCTTGGAAGGCAATAAAAAAGCCTATTTTCTTCTGTCTTTGAAATGCATCAATTTCTATAACTCACTGAACCAAATGGTTCCATTTAGCAAAAGAATGGGGGAAAGAATTCATTTAGCAAAAGAATGCAATGTGAGGAGTGAGGGGGGATGAGAATAATGGAAGAGAATGCAAAAGTCACCTTCTTAGTATAACATAAAATATTGTAAAATGTTTGATGAAGAGCTATTTTCTGAAGCTGTATCAGGCATTTCTTTAATATGGATGTCTGAGTATATAGCTACTAACATTTAGCTGATTGTAACATACTAATTAGCATTAATAAATGAGCACTAATAAAACATTAATAGCATCAATAAGTTAGCATTAATAAAAACATAGAGGTGGAATTTTATTTTATTTTATTTATTTTTTTTAAAGATTTTATTTATTTATTTGACAGAGAGAGATCACAAGTAGGCATAGAGGCAGGCAGAGAGAGAGAGAGAGAGAGGAAGAAGCAGGCTCTCTGCTCAGCAGAGAACCCGATGCGGGACTCGATCCCAGGACCCTGAGATCATGACCCGAGCCGAAGGCAGCGGCTTAACCCACTGAGCCACCCAGGCGCCCAGAGGTGGAATTTTAAAATATACTTATTTGAGAGAGAGAGAGAGCATGACCACGAGTGGGGGAAGGGGCAGAAAGAGTGCGAACATCTCAAGCAGACTCCCTGCTGAACGTGGAGCCTGACTTGGGGCTCAATCTCATGACCCTGAGATCATGACTTGAGCCAAAATCCAAAGTTGGACACTTAACTGCCTGAGCCACCCAGGAGCCCCTAGAATATGGGTTTTAAAAATAATCACATACTCTCTCTATTCTGTTTAGTAAAAGGACTACATATTTACAGAAATCTTTAGCTACTTTCCTTAAGTCAGTGTGTTCCCTCCCCTCATACTTCTCCAGGGTCTAATTATCTGGGACAAATCCCTTTCATCAACAGCTCTCCTAGAGCAGGCTGAGAAAGAGGAAGCTGAGAGTCCAGCATTCTCTGGTTTGCGAAACTCGGGCTGATGTGTGTGGCAGGTAAAGCTAACTCTGCCTTGCCTCCTTCTCTTGAATTTGGGGTGCAAAGATAGTGGAAGAAGGAGCCAACCAAAATTTATCTGAGAGCTTGTAAGACCATTCCATCTCATCCTCTAAATGATTAAGAGGTATAAAGAAAGGTGCTTTGGGGAGTATTTTTTTTCCATTAAAAAAGAGCACAGGCAAGGATGCACTTACTGAATTTATTATAAAACAGATAACTGGCATCTGTGGTGGGTAGGCAGGAGGGATTTTGCTAGGAACATTCAGTCCTAGTTGGAACTGTTTCTTGAGGAGGGAAAACTGTGTGACCTTGGGCAAATTCCTTAACCTCTCTGAGCTTTAGTTTGCTCAATCATACAAATGGGAATTTTTACTTTGCAAATTTTCATGAGGGTGACATTAAATGGATTAAATGATAAATGCAACAAGGATTACATTAAATGGTACAGGAGACAGTGTGCTTCGCAGTAGACACTCAGCCTTAACCTCCTTTTCTTCATGATCCCTATCCTGCGTATACAGTTCCAAAGCATATCCCCAAATATTTAGTATTGCAAAATAACTTGCTATTGATACACACTGCTACTTCTTACAATCGGAACAAAACATACAGAAGAAAGTAAATAAAAATGGAGGGAAATAATGGCATCTCCTGCTTCCTCATAAACTAGAAATAAAAAGTTGGCTGAATTTTCATGTATCCACAAAATAGCACTCAAAATCAGATGAGGGAAATAAATGTCCTTTGTATCTTTGTTCGATGGGAAGTATACTCTTTTAAGTATTAGAGGAAATCTGCCAGAACAGCAAAGAAGCTTTTGCCCAGTTAGCACTGGGCATTGCATGGGGGCAAAGATGCTTCTGAACTATGGGTTATGAATTCCTTGGTAAGGAACTCCTGGCCAGATGTGTTTCAAATTCAGAATTTTTCATATTTGAGGAAGGTGACATGGTGAAAATGTTGTATATTACCTAACACCCCTGGTCTGTGGTTATTACTATGCCTGCTATGAAATAGAAGAAGATTCATACTAAGTGGAATACATAGAAACCCATAAAGGGTTTCAGCTTTGTCTAGATGTGTCCAACTTGGAAACAACTTTTTTTTTTTTTTTCTCAGATTTGGGGGATTTTTAAACTGTTTTCAAGAGATTAGGGATTTAATGCATTTCCCTTGGATTTGTGTACCCCTTAACCTGTCCTGCTCCTATTCAGGGCCCACAGAGGCTGAGGAGAGACTGGGTTGTAGTGGGTTCAGACCCCGACTCTTACTGCACCAAGGCCCCCTGCTCCCTCTGACCCCTGGCCCTGCCGTAGAGCTCAGCCCATCGCTGAAGCCATCTTTACTCATAAAACCCTAGAGTCTCTCCCTGAAATCAAACGTCAGCTCTGACCCATCCCCATTCTGTCTACCCCTCACATCTGCACTTCGCTTGCACATTTCAAGTGCCCTCTCCTGGGACTCTCAATATCCAGGGAAGTATTCTGTGGCTGCTAAGTGATTTTTGGTCTGCACAGCAAACCTCTGGGGTAGGGGTGGGAAGCCCCAGCTTTCATCTTCTAAGCCCAGCTCCAGCATTTCCAAGATATCTTTCTACATAAGTTCTGAGCTGTACAATGTATGCCTTCAGACTACACTCAGATGTGCAGGAATAAAATAGTAGCGTCTTTATTAACTGATGATTTGATCTGGGTTTTCTCACAAGCTCCCTACTCTGCTGGGTAGAAAAGGGGGTTGAATGCATTTAGTCCCATTTGATCAGCTCTTCCATACAGTGGGCAGTCTGCCCACACAGTCCTTTACGGATGGGTCTGGGTACTCAGTCTTTCAGACCTCTTCATCATCTGCTTCTTGTCTCTGAGAAAGCAATCAGAGTATGAGGGATGCTTACCATGGACTTAAGGCATGGGAGTGATGGGTCCTCAGAACTCTGACAGGTCCTCCGGCCCCTCTGGATTTTTCAGTGTCCTTTGTCAGTCTTGTTGCTGCCCACCTGGCTGGCAACGTTGGCTGCTGGTATAACCCATGGTCTAGTTTCTCTCAGCCTGGACCAGAATATTGGTGTTCCGTGGCTGGGCTGGCCTCATTTCACCTGTCACTGATTCTGTGGACCTCTCTGGGTGTAGATGATTCAGCCCTGGCCTCAGCTGTGAAAGTCACTTCATCCTCCTCATGGTGCCTGATGGCAAACCATGGCTCTCACATTACTGCCTTCAATGATCCCTTCAAGAGCATGCAGGGACTTCAGGGTCCTACCTGAAACACGGGGTATGAAGAAGACCACTGGCAAGCAACCAAAAGCTGTCTTCCCTTTGTTCCATAATGATAGAATTGTACCTGGGCAAACATGGCTGCTTTGTTACACTAATTTCCCAGCATTCCTTGTGGTTAGATTTGGTCAGGTAACCAAATGAACTACGGCCAATGAACTATGAGTAGAGGTGATGTCTGTCACTTTTGGGCAAGAGTCTTCTGACCTGGGAGTATCTTCTGCAGCTTCTCTTTTCCCTTCTTGCTGAATGAAACCTAGACATGGCAGGCACCCAATGGCAATCACGTACCGTTGATGATAGCTCTCAGGGCTCTCTGGCAGAGCAGCTACTAGGAAAACAATTTGAGTCCCTGAATGAAGAGCTGACCACCAGCCTGGAAACTCACTGCAGATTATTTGAGGGGAAACATTTTTTCCTTCTTATGACACTAGAGTTGAGCCCCTTGATGAAAGTAGCAGTTTTCCAACAGTAGCTAAGAGTAACTGATTGCAGTTAGGGAAAGCCACATTCGGTCTTACCCTAAATAACTAAAATGTACTACTCAGGCAAAAAGCCCTCTACCCTTGGAGTTCCTCTCATCCTAGCACACATACCCTCTGTCCTGGATCAGGGAGACTGAGCTCCTCTCATCCAGCTTCTTCCTCCCTGACTGTCTCCATAGTTCATAAGCACATGGATGTGGACTTTGGATTTCCCCCCCTCTTCCAGGAATAAAGTAAGTAAGTCTTGGGGACAAAGTGTACAGTATGGTGACTATAGCTAAAAAATACTGTTGGTAAGAATAGATCTTACAAATTCTCACCATGAGAAAAAAAATGTAGCTGTGTAGGTAATGGATGCTAACTAGACTTATTGTGGTGATCATTTTGCATATATGCCAATATTGAATAATTATTTTGTATACCTGAAAGTAATATAACATATTTTGATTATATCTCAATAAAAAAAAATTCTTCCTCTCTGAACAAAACCTGGCTTTCATGCTAACTGTCCACAGAATCCTATTTTGATTCATGAACATGGAAATGCAAAAGAGGAATGCTCATGAACAGGTTTTAAAATATTACCTTTCATTATGTTTCATTATGTGTACCAAAAAAGAAAAAGGATTTATAAACTATTTATAGTTGTTTATAACTATGACAAAACTATGTGCTTTTTAAATCCTCAAAAATAATTTTGATTTTTATATTCTGACTTTTCTATGATGAACATGTACTAGTTGGCTAAAATTTTTTAAAACAATTCAAGTCATTTTAAAAATATGCCTGTAGCGCTATCAGTTGGGAAAAGGCAAATTAAAGTCTCTGTGGGAACGAAGTTAAACTTGTCAAAGCAGTTAAATTAATTAGGTCTTAACTGACATTTAACAGTCCGGGTGGCAGGTCTGATATAACTTAGCAAGGACTTAGAAAATTAGGGATAATAGTGTGCAGATTGTATTCCTGCAAGGCATGCTTGACTCAGGGGAAACAGTGCCGTGAGCAGAGTTCCTAAAAATGCCTCTGCATTTTTGTTCATTCTTTTTCCTGGAGAGAGAGAGATGCATGAGTGAAATATCTCAGATGAAACACACACCCATTTTTGTTGGTGTTCTCCCTCCCCGTATTATGATAAGGTAACGATTACAGGCTTTGCTGGAATATTTGATGGGTGGGTCATTGTAAAGAAATCCTGTGGCACTTTTTTCCCATAACAAGGAGGGACATAGAACTCTGCTCTTTGACAAGTAAATTTCCTTGGAAAAAAATTATATATAAGAGATAGATTTATGATGTCCAGGAGGAAAGAGGATCTTTAGAGTTTCTGGGAGTGAGAAGCAAACTCTCAAACTGGAGGGAAGAGAGGGGCCTCATTGTCATCACAGTGAGCCTGCTTGGCCCTGCCTGGGGACAAAGCTGGGTGAGGGAGGGAATCAGGCGACAAAGCAGAGGAACCCAGCAAGCCTTGAAGAGTCATCTGAAGGGAAGTGCAGTTGAAGTGTCCCAAGCAAGAAACTTAAAGACTTCAGGGAACCGAAAAGACCCACAGGAAATTCTAAACTCTATTAGTTTTTGCTTCAGGTAGGTCTGGAGGGAGCATCTTAGCCCTTGCAGAAAGGAAGGGAACAGAAACAGCCCCCATCTCCAGAATGCCATGGAAACTTGCTAGACAGATGTCATTTTTCACCGTGGAAACCTCCACAGCCTGTCAGACAGGGAGTCAAAATATAGCAGGGTCGGGGGGTTGGGGGGAACTTGCCAAACACTTCTAGGGCAAAGGTTTCTTTCTGCAGCTCTACCAGTCCCAGACTATTACCTGTCTGCTGCCTTCTGGGCTGGGTTTAATCTCTTCCAGCTGCGCTGGCTCCCGCAGCCCTTCTCGCTCCTCCCCGTCTGGCCTTCCCGCCCTCTGCCTCTCATGGAGGAAAAATTAAGTACTGCACTTAAAATCCCCCCTTAGGATTGGGGATCCCAAGCCAGAGCCTTGCCACAGTATCCATCTCCAGCCACAGATGACAAGCTGGCTCGCCTCACATGGGGTGTCTCCTTTCTGCCCTGTGGCTAAGCTCTTCTCCCTGCCCCTAATTAGTTCCAGCTAAGCACACAAAGGAAAGGTACCAGGGCAGCTCCACGGAAGGGAACCCCTCCCCTCAAAATCCCACCCTGGTCCCACTGGAATCCTCCCAATTCCTTGTTAGGGATGGATGTGTTTGAGCTAAATTAACCCTCTCTCGGCTGTCATCTTTTGAAATACCCATCTTTCTGCTGGGGCGGCTGGGATTTCCATCAAATCAGTGCAACTCAAAGCCTTGGTGATGTGGCGAGAGTGGGAACTGGGGAATGCCTGACTGATCGTTGCCTACCCTACCCCTCACACGTGTAGACGTCGCTCATCTAGTCCTGGAGAAGATCTCCTGCTGGAGAAGCTAAGGCTTCATCACCCTACCTGACACAGCATCTCGGGTAGCCACTACAGCTTGGAGAGAATCGACAGATTTGGTGAAATCTCCTTGTCATCTCCCGGGTAAAAAATAGGACGTATATTGAGCAGGAGTGAGCAATGAGTCTGGGTCAGTGGGCATGGATTGACAGCACCAGGGATTCTCAAACTTGACATGACATCAAAATGGCCTGGAGATCTTGTCAACACACAGATTCCCAGACTGCATCACCAGAGTCCCTGTTTCACTAGGGCTGGGATGGAGCCCCAGGGAATGCCACTCCTGATTTGAAGAACACATTTAGGAACCACTGGTCTACATGATACCCAGGCACTTAGTATTCATCAAGCAGCGTAGGCTCCTGAAAGGATGTTCATCTAAGTAGGAGGGGGTTTGGGGCTTGGGTTGACACTTCCCAAAGCTCAGACTGCTATAGTGTGAAGGATTGTCTTGGAGAGACAGCAGCTGGGTGCAGGAAGGCTAAACAGAGGCTGGTGGCATGCTCCCAGTCGTGTCCACCATGAGGTATTTTGTGTCATCTTACAGAATGAGATCTTGGCAGCGAAATAGCACTGGGACACCTCCAGGAGCCAGAGAAAGATGTAATGTTGAGAAAGATGGTTTAGAAAAAACCACTAACAAGAGATAGAGGCACTCAAAGACAAATGATGGCCATTTCCTAATTTTGCTAAGCTCCAGTCTGGTTCCCAGAACAGAGACTGTGCCCTTGCAGGGGGGTCTCCCCCAGTGACCTTCACCAGGTCACTAACTGCTAACTACATAGGTCTGGCTCTTTCCCTCCCTCCCTCCTTCTCTGCCCTGCCTGGAGACTCTATTCTATTGGAGAGAGCTGCTTGAAGAACAGGTGGTGACAATTACCAGGAGACCAGCCGTTTCCCTGCCTCATCTTTCAACGTGTCAAAAAGACTGACTTAGGGAATTATGGAGTGTGGGGAGCTTTCCTGATTTGTTCAATGCAGTAATATTTGGCAGGGCCTGGGCATTCTGACTTAGCGTCTGATGCCTACTTTTGGAAGGACATTAAAAATTATCTAAACTCTACTAAGTACTTCCCTAAGGAGTGTTACTAGCATATGCATAATGAAAGAGAACTCAGAATTTTGCTACGCATTTCAGATGTGTAAGTAAAGCTACATTAGAACCTGGATAAGTAATAATATTACCTATGAATGGCGTCATGTCAGAACCCTGCTCATCAACTCTCAGGGGATCCCCATGACTTTGGATGTCTCTTGACTCACCTACAGGCCACAGAATTGGTCAGATGGGCCTACTCTGAATCTGCTTTGTACATTTTACCCCTGGCTCTGCCCAGACAGCCATAGACAACATGTAATGAATGACAATGGGGTTATGTTCCAATAAAACTTTATTTATGAACACTAAAATATGAATTTCATGGACATCTTACATGTCATGAAATATTATTCTTCTTTTGATTTTTTTAAACTATGTAAAAATCACTCTGACCTCTGGTCTAAGCTAATCATTACCCTTGAAAATGGCTGGTTGAGGCCAGAACATGTGATAAAGCTTCAGCCACAGGATGTGAGATGAAGTCTGCTAGGAATCTTCTGGAAAAGATTTCCTCACACTTAAAAATAAGCATGGAAGACATAATCTCTTTTCTGTTTCTGGACAGTGTGTCGCATGGATATGGCTGCTGGAAATCTGGGAGCCATCTTGTCACCAGCTGGGGAGCTGGGCTAGAGTCAAAGTCTTCATGCTGATGCTGTCCAAGCTGAAGGATGGAAATAGCCTGGGTCTTTGAAGAAGTGTTTGAGCCATCGAATTAATCACCCTGGAATGGCTCTACCTTCAGTCCTCTTGTGCTGGGAGTATATAAATATTTCTGTTGTTCCAGCAGTGGAGGCAGAGTTTCCTGTTAAACTGTAGCTGAGAGCAGCCTCATCTGTGAACACTATAGGCCACCTTGAATGGGAGTTTCCATAGATCTTCATGACTGGAGGAAGTGGGAAAACAGAATATTCAGTGAACAGTTGAGAATTTCACTTTATATTTCCTCTCACCTTGCTTGACTATACTCTCAATACACCACTTGACTGACTGCTCTTTTCTCCCACACCTCTAAACCCCAACTCTGTAATATTGTTCTCATTGTCCAGCCACTGCAACATATATGCTTTTAGTTCCCGCTATAACCAAAAATAGTCCCTGAGATTGCTCCAAACGAGCATCAGAAGAGCCCTCAGAGAGAAGGGGTCAGCATGACCACAGGTTTCTTAGCTCACTCACCAAAGTACAGTACAGAACATTCCCTCTTATGATTTGTGGCTTTAACCAGCTTTCCCTCAGCCCTTCCAGCCTCAGAGCATGATCCATTCACCTCTTGAGTTAAACTTCTCTTCCGAGAGTTCCAACCAGCCTCTACCACACCCCTCCACTCAAGGCTACTCTCCTCTGCTTCTCCCCGTGCACTCAGGTGCTTGAGTGGAAAGGCAGGGAGCTGTTTTGAAGTCTGGCCACAAGACATGGCACAGGCTCACAGCCCAAGGAAACACCCTTGATCCATCCTCAGATGCAGAAGTGGGTCTGGTGAGTGGGGGTTCTTCCCCATCTACGTTTCAGGCATCTATTCAGCCAGCTGCCTACATTTTCCCACCAGCAGCTGCAAATCCCTATTCCTCTTCTTACTTGCTGCTTTTGTCTCTGTCTCTTCCACATTTATTTTCTTTACCTACACGTTTTGTTTTTCTTTCAGAGGACCCTTACCTAGACCTGCCATATGGTTCTCCTTTAAAAAAAAAAAAAAAGTGTGGTCTGTGCAGAGACAGCTGGTGGGGTCCCTGCACATGATTGTCTACTCATGGGCCCCTTGGAGCCTCAGTTCCTGCTTGGCAGAGAAGGGCTAAGATCCAGCTGTGGACAGGAGTGGGGAGTCCAGAAAAAGTCCAGGCAGGCCACACACCTCATTAGTTCATTTTGATTGGTTTCTTTTATGCAGTTATAAGGAATGGTGAACAGTGATAGATGAGGTAGCCCTGAGATTTTTATCCTCAAATTGTATACAATTTGGCAAGATCGGATAAACCATGGTGAGAGCACACAGAAACTGCCATGTATATAACCAAGCTGACCTGTAAGATTGTGTAAGGTTGCCTGAAATCCCAAGTCCACAGCCCTTCTTCATTTTTCCTGCAGAGTTTTGAGGGCTTATGCTTTGACAGCCTTCTTTGCCTTTTGGCTCTTTGTCCATCTGTGCCATTTCTTCTTCTATCAACCTGGGCTGAGGTCCTGTTCACTGGGATGCAGAATCAGGCTCGATGCCACACACAGGTGCCCTGTCCATGGCAGAGTAGCAAGTAAAGCTACTTTACTTGCTTTAAATCTGAGCTCCAGCTCAGATTTTCGAGGAAAGCCCAGAGGTAGGGGTCTTCGGTAATTCCTCTGCCTCGAGGGTGCACCATTTTGTCATTTGTTTTACTCAAGGGTCTTCTTTTTCTAATTCATACAAAAGTATCAGATACATCAGTTGAGGGTCCTACACTGAGCTTTGCCCTTCATTGATTTCCTGGAGGGAATGCCAGATCTCACTGAGCTTCTAGGCAACTAAAGGTTTGCACTGGGGTGGGTGGTAATTTTGTGCAGTACACACCTCTCATTCTTTCATTTTGGCTCCTTTGTTCCCATCTCCTATCCTTGTCCAGGAGCTTAGAGTCACCCCTGTGGTTTGAATACTCTCCAGTTGAGTTATCCAAGTATTTCTGCCAAATAAATGCAAAGCTCTCGCTACGGTGATATCCAGGGAGTGACATTTTCTCTACCTCAATGTGTCGGTGGTGACCAGAGCAAAGCAGCGTGTATTTGTGTAGTTGGAAGACACAGCACATACGTCGCTTGACACTGTTGGTTGTCAGGGTAGAGCTGATAAGTTCAGGAGAACAGAGTTCAATTATTTCCCTCTCTCACTATCCTAACTTGTTTTGTGGGATTATGTTTTTCTCAGCTCTCATGATGTATCTGTTTATTTTCATTGGAAGAATGGCAACACTTTCATGGTTAAACTGTTTGGTCACATGGAAGAGTGGAAAATTTCGTTCCTTTGAAGGGAAGATTCCCTGACTCCTACCTGCCCTCCCCTGCCCCCCATGGGCCTGCTTGATGAGGTTCACCTACCAATGCTCTGCACCCCACCCCCAAGTTGTCCTAGGTCCTCTAGGATTGAAGCAGCAGAGGGGAGGAAAGTCAAAGACAGGAGAGGGGTGTTTGCCTGGCACCCAGGTAATCTGGTATTGGTTCCTTGGGCCCTGGCAGAAGTAGAAAGCTGATTCTTTTGTGTGTGTTTAGTTTTTACTTTGATGATCGTTTCCCCTCTTATGAGGTCATGAGCACTTCAAAGAATGTAGTTTGAGAAATACATCTATATTGAACATGAATTCTTGAAGAAATGTGTACTGGAGGGATGTTAAAAAGATTATAATAGACTATTAACATGTAAAGAAATCGAACATAAAATGGGTGAAGGGAGCCAATGGTTAAAAAATAATAATAATTGGGGTACTGCCCAGCCATCTGCTTCGTTGCATTTCAGCAGAGCACCTGCTGTGGGCAGGCACTGCCCTGGACATTCGACATCATTTCGCCATGCGAGCTATTTAAGAAATGATTGGAGATTCCAACTCTAGCAAACATGGAGGCATCTTGCTTTGCTTCACACACAAACTGAAGACACCAGTAACCAGCAGCACCTAAGCAAGGTTAGGAGAGTATAAAGCTGCTTCCTTGAGCTTGATGGATATTCAAAGATTTTCCTTATTTGTTTTTGAAATGCATCTGTGGATTCTGATTTCCCTTGCTAAGCCCTCTATATGCAACTTCAGCTAGTTGCTGATCATCCCCTGTCGGGTTTGCCTAAGACCGTTCCTCTCCCATCTCCTTTTTATTGTGCCTTCCTCCTGTTGTCAGGGTCCATTCTAAAGTGACCACGCATATGCTCTCTCTCCCACGTAACCCAGATTTGGCCAGGAAAGCAGCATCTTTTGCCCTGACAATAGCCTCAGCACAATCCTCATTCCTGCTGTACCCAACCCCCACCCTGCCCAACCTCCAGGCCTCCGACAGCTCTTCCTGAGCAGTCATTTTCCCAGTCTGGGTTCACTGTGTCCCACAAGCTCTCTTGATGCTGCTTGATCACTTTATCTAAAACATAGTGGCTTTGGCTGTTTTAAGCTTGTTATTATGGAAATTTCAAAATTCAAAAGTAGAGAGATTAGTTTAATAAGCCTATAATAAACCCATGAACCAATCACCCGGCTTAACAAGATTAATACAGAGCCCATCTCTTTTCATCTGTACACAGATGTATTTCCCTCTCTGCTTTTCCATAAACACCAGATGACATTTCATAGCAATTATAATTTTTACCTGAAATCCTTTGCTAGCAGTATCTCTAAATTCTAAGAACATTATTTTAAAAATATAACATGTACAACCACTCTCAGCCAAATGACTAATATCTTAATACCATCAAATAGACAATGTTCAAATTTTCTTTTCTCATCATTTTTTAAGACTTTTTAAAAGAGAAGTTTTAAATCCACAGCAAGATTAAGAGGAAGATACAGATTTCCCATATGACCCCTGCCCCTGCACAGCCTCCCCCATTATCAACATCCCCCACCTACGTGGTACACTTGTTACTACTGATGACCTTCCATGGACACATAATAATCACCCCAAATCCATAGTTTGCATTAGTGTTCACTCTTGGTGCTGTATATTCTATACATTTGACCAAATGTATAATGACATAATATAGTATCATACAGTATATTTTACTGTCCCCCAAGTCCTCTGTGCTCTACTTAGTTGTCTCCCAATTTCCAGCCCCTAGCAACAACTGGTCTTTTTACTATATCCACAGTTTTGCCTTTTCATCATCATTTTTTTAAACAGTTGGTTTGTCAAATCAGGAT
Organism: Mustela nivalis; assembly: GCF_964662115.1. Lineage (NCBI taxonomy): Eukaryota > Metazoa > Chordata > Mammalia > Carnivora > Mustelidae > Mustela > Mustela nivalis. Next base: position 26,314,828 of record NC_139023.1, on the reverse strand, counting down.
CATTTTAACCCTTAAGATTGATTTCTTGGGGGCGCCTGGGTGGCTCAGTTGGTTAAGCAGCTGTCTTTGGCTCAGGTAATGATCTCAGGGGTGCTGTAATCGAGCCCTGCACCAGGTTCCTTGCTCTGTGGGGAGACTGCTTCTGCCTCTCCCTCTGCCACTCCTCCCACTTGTGCTCTCTCTTTCTCTCTTAAATAAGTAAGTAAGTAAGTAAATAAATAAATAAAATCTTTTAAAAAAGATTTACTTCTTGAAGGAGCAGGGTCATTTATCCTATAGAATTTCCTACAATGAATTGTTGCTGGTTGTATCTCTGTTTAATCAGTATTTTTACCAACATTTCTTATGGTCCTCATTTCTAGAATATGTGTATTTAACAAAATACCTCAGGTGGGAAGGGAGCATTACTGGAGGTTGGGTAAGATGGTGGAGTAGCAGGACCCCAAGCTCACTTGTCCCTTGGATACAACTAAATAACAGACATGTCAGCATACATAACCCAGGAAGCAACTCTAAGACTGGCAGAAAAACTTCACAACTAAAGGTAGAGAAGAGGCCACATCCGAGAGATAGGGATGGGCGAGATGTGGTTTAGGAGCAAGACAGACTGTGGCCCACAGTTGGGAGGGAGCCATGGGTGTAGATAAGGGTGAGAAATAGACTATCACATTAAGGAACCAGCACAGGGAAAAATGACTCCCCATAACATCTGGCTTTGAAAGAGAAGGGCCAAATTTCACGAGTTCTTACAAACAGCAGGACTTAAAGCCTGGAATTTTAAAAGTCAGTGATCCTGGCTCTGAGAGAGCCCAGAAGGTATTAGGAAGCTGAGTTCTTGTCCTTCAAGAGATAACACAACAAATGTCCCTCAGAGATACAGCATAGAAGCAGCAGTTTGAAAACGTCTGGGGCCTATGTGAGGGAGACTTATTTACTCATTTCAGAGCATGCCCCAGAGAAACAATGATTGCAAGGAGGCCTCTCGAGGAACAAAGGAATTGGCAGGCACCATTTCCCCTCCTCCGTGCCCCAACATAAACACACGGCCATCTGCGGGAACCAGCATGGTGCCAATACTCTCTACCTAACTTGCTTACACCAAAACCCACCCCCTTATATTTCACAGGATCTGCCCTTTCCAATCAAGCTTGGCTAACTCTCAGCACTGTGGGTACCCCCCACCCTCCTGCCAGAAGACCAGCATGAACCCTGACAAGACCACATCTCTAACCTGCAGGTTTTGTGGGGCCTTGGTTCTGGAGATGGTGGTGTCAGCAGATCTCATTTCACAAACAGATCAGTGCCCATCTTATTAAAATTCACCCCATCCCACCAAACACTGTCCACAACAAGCAAAGAGAGACTTTGCTGATGACTGGACTAAAGGAAAAAGTGTCCAGTACACAGCAGCAGGACATAGACAATACACGTAGGAGATACTGAAACACCAGGTTCTGGAGAACAAGGGACACTGCACTGCTGGGGATTATGAGACCTCTTCTTCCTAAAGTCATTACTTTCAAGAGCAGGAGATGTAGCTGACTTTCCTAACACAGAGAAATGGACAGAGAGTTGGACAAAATGAGGAGATAGAGGACCATATCCCAAATAAAAGAACAGAGCAAGACAACAAGAGCATTTTTCACAGAACTATAACAAACAATCCTAAAATTTGTATGGAACCACAAAAGATCCTGAATAAGCAAAGCAATCCTCAAAAAGAAAAATAAAGCTGGAAGTATCACAATTCTGGTCTTCAAGTTATATTACAAAGCCCTGGTAATCAAAACAGTGTGGTACTAGAACAAAAATAGACACATAGATCAATGGGACAGAATAGAAAACTCAGAAATAAACCCACAATTCTATGGTCAATTAATTTTTGACCAAGTAGGAAAGAATATGCAAAGGGAAAAAGAGTTTGCCCCAAAAAATGGTCTTGGGGAAACTGGACAGCTACATGCTGAATGAAACTGGACCACTTTCTTACACCGTACATAAAAATAAACAGAATGGATTAAAAACCTATTGTGATGCCTGAAACCATAAAAATCCTAGAAGAGAACATAGGCGGTAATATCTCTGACATCAGCTGTAGCAACATCTTTCTAGATGTGTCTCCCGAGGCAAGTGAAATAAAAGCAAAAATAAGCTATTGGGCTTACATCAAAATTAAAAGCTTCTGCACGTTGAAGGAAACAATCAGCAAAACTAAAAGGCCACCTATTGAATGGGAGAAGATATTTGCAAATGACATATCTGATAAAGGGTTAGTATCCAAAATATAGAAAGAACTGATACAACTCAATACCCCAAAACCAATTAAAACCAATTAAAAAACGGACAAAAAGATGAAATAACATTTCTCCAAAGAAGACATACAGATGGCCAACAGACACATGAAAAGATGTTTGACATCACTTGTCATCAGGGAAATGCAAATCAAAACCACAGTGAGATATTGCCTCACACCTGTCAAAATGGTTAAAATAAAAAACACAAGTGTTGGTAAGGATGTGGAGAAAAAGGAACCCTCTTTCACTGTTGGTGGGAATGCAAATTGGTGCAGTTACTGAGGAAAACAGTATGGAATTTCCTAAGAGAACCAGTAATTGCACTACTAGGCATTTACCACCGCCCCCCCCCGCCAAATACAGTAACATTAATTCAAAGGGATTACTAACAATGGCCAAATTATGGAATAACAGCATTACTAACAATAGCCAAATTATGGAAGTATCCATCAATAGATGAACGGACAAAGAAGATGTGGTGTATAGACACAATGGAATATTATTCAGATATTAAAAAGATAACAAATCTTGCCATTTGCAACATGGATACAGCTAGAGAGCACAATACTAAGTGAGATAAACCAGTCAGAGAAAGACAAGTACTATTTGATTTCAATCATATGTGGAATTTAAGAAACAAAATAAATGAGCAAAGGGGAAAAGAGAGAGAGAGAGGCAAAACAAGAAACAGACTCTTAATTATAGAGGACAAACTGCTGATTACCAAAGTGGAGGATGGGCAAAAGAGTGGATGGGGATTAAGGAGGGCGCTTATCATGATAAACACTGAGTATAGAGTTGTTGAATCGCTGGATTGTACACCCAAAACTAAAATAACAATGTAGGTTAACTCTACCGGAATTAAAATTTAAAACTTAATAAAGAAAAGATGGGAGGAGAAGAAGAACAATTTTTTTAAGTAAAAGAATAGAATGGGAAGATACTGTGCTTAGCACATATGGGAAGAATAAGTATTCTTTTAAGAAACTTTTTAGTTTGTTTTATTTTATGAGAGAGAGGGAGGAGGCTTGTTCCACATCTAAAATATTATTTTCAAAATCATGATCACATTCCAAGAGAAGATTTGAAAACACTGGAATAGATCAATTGTTTGAGCCACAATAAAGAACAGTTCCATACATTGGAAGATGGCTTGTCATCTTCAATCAAAAGACCAAACAGGTCATGAGACTTGGAAATCAAGAAACACCTGTCTATGTGTTATGCTGCTTATTATATTAACCATGAATCATATTTGTAATGAGAAAATTAAACAAATCATAAGAGGAAAATTTCACAGGAATAGAAGTGTGAGTTTAGAGCCACGTCAATGCCCTCTAACTGGGTACAGCCTTTTAATGTGTCCCTAAAGCTAATTAATCCTATTTCTTTCTTGAAAATTTAAGAACCAACATCTCAAATGTTCTTAAGGATATGAGTAATTACGGTCTTTAGTCAGAGAGGGGAGAAGAAATGGAGAGGTAGCAAGCCTCCTCAGTTGGTCAACAATCAAACTCTAGATGTCCTGGCTACTTTACCATGCCCTGGCTTCTGTGTTTGAAAATAGTTTGCTTATTAGCCACTTTAAGCTCCAATGAAGCTTTTTTTTTTTTTTTTTAAAGATTTTATTTATTTATTTGACAGAGATCACAAGTAGGCAGAGAGGCAGGCAGAGAGAGAGAGAGAGAGAGAGAGAGGAGGAAGCAGGCTCCCTGCTGAGCAGAGAGCCCGATATGGGACTTGATCCCAGGATCCTGAGATCATGACCTGAGCTGAAGGCAGCGGCTTAACCCACTGAGCCACCCAGGCGCCCTCCAATGAAGCTTTTTAAAAAGTGAATTATACAACATCCCGTGAAATGCACTGTGCTATCTGCTACTACCAAGGATACAGAAGAAGGGAGCGTGGAGTCAGTTTTAAATATGAAAGTAATTCAATCAGGCTCACAGTTTTCATTTGTCATAAACGTAGACATCAAGCATGGAAACAGAGCTGTTTCCTTTTCATTCTAATGCATGTTGCAGGTGTACATATGAAAAGATAATGAAATTCTAAAAGCCCCATGAGAACCGAAAGCCACTCTGGATTGGCTGCCTCACAAAATTTAAAACTGAAGGGACAGAAGTGCTATAAAGCTGACGGGATTCATTTCTAGATATGAATTTTAAAAGAAACATGTTCTTGAAACTCAAAGTTTGCAAGCCACGCAATTTTATACATTTTAGAAGTAGTGTGTGAAAAGTCACAGACATTTTCTTCCAGGAAGGCACACCAGGAAATGTGCAATAAAACTAAGACATGCACAAGTGCTTGCCCACAGCCATTCAACACCCCAGCCATTTACTCTACACTAGCACCTCGAGTCACCTGTGCTTTAAAACAGCCCCGGGAATATCACTCAACAGATGGGGGGGGGGTGTCTTTTAGGAGTGGAATCTCTCTCGTTGTTTTACTTACATACCTTTGACTTCCTTCATCCACTCCTGTGTACCCATTTACTGTCCCCTTGCAGCCTCTGGGTGGGCATAGATGAGAAACTCAGCACCTCTTTGAGTTCCCTCCAAAAGAAACCACTCACAGAAAAGCTTTAGTTAAGTCAGGCGCCTTCACTAAACACTTGAAGGGGAGACAGAGGAGAAGGCTAGTGCTGCCATCTTGTAGCAAGAAACTTCATTTTTTTTTTTTTTTGAAGGGGAGGAAGGGCAGAGGGAGAGAGAGAGAATCCTAACAAGGCTCCAAGCCTACTGTAGGGCCTGATGTGGGGCTCGATGTCATGACCTTGAGATCATGACCTGAGCCAGAATCAAGAGTTGGGCACTTAATCGACTGAGCCACTTAGGTGCCCCTATTTTTTTTTTTTTAATGACATTGTTCATGTTCTTCAAAATCCTGTCTCAACATCGATCTTCACCCAGAATGGTCTTTCCCCCTTTTTTTTCTTCTCCTGAAGGTGCCTATCCTTTCTCTTGATTCCTCCTTCAAAGACTGGCTGGGGAATCTCAACTTCTCCCACTCTGTGTTTGCAGATCCACTTAGCTGCCCCTGTTCCTGCCCCTGAACTGGGAGCTCATTGCAAGGACTCAGCAAATAAGGAACTCCAGTTCCTAGAACCCATCCTCCTTAGAAAGCATGCTCCATAATTTGTACATTCAACAGATACCTACTGAATGCCTTTTGCCAGAGATTGTTCTAGGAGGTAAGGATATAGCAGTCAGTGACCATCTTTCTCCATTTCAGCATGCTTTTTGGTGCCTCATTCCTGCCCCACTCCTCCCATCAGAACATTTCTTCCCAACACATGCAGTATTCTCTGAGAGAGAGTTCTGATGAAATCCTCTGTACCTTGGTTATCTTTATTAATGTTGCATATTTTCTTTTATATATTTAATACGTTTTTAATTAAAAGCCAACCCATAACAGCATTTCCAAGCTAACATAACAGACAATATTTTTTTAAAAGTAATACAAACTGGGTTTGACCCCAGAACTGACTAGGGTGACCATAAGTATCAGTCTGAAATGCAAGGTCCTTTGGCAAGAAAAGAGAATTCCCATTCATAGTTTTAGAAAGCAACCTGGAAAAATGGATCAAAGGCCTTAAAACTTTCCTTATTCTTTGCCTTGGTATTTGTACTTTGGGTAATCTCCCCCAAGAAAATATGTAAGTATATATGTATATGTATGTATGTGTGCAGGGTAGGAGTGTTTCTTTATTTTTCTGTATTTAAAAAAGAGGTTTTGATGAGCAACACTATTTTCATAAAAAAAATAGTTTTGTAATCTTGGTTTGTGAAAGGAATTGTCTCCAAACCCTACTTCCTCCATAAAACTTTCCTTGATTAATTTTGTCTATTTCCCTTCATAGTTTCTGCTGATCACACACCTGTCTCCACACTTTCACACCAATTTTTATTTGTGTGTGCTTATTCCCTATCTGTATTTCAGGACTCTCCTTCCTATTAGATTGAATGCTCTTCCAGATGAAGCATCTGTCTTCAATTTCCTCTCTATTTCATGGTTTATCAATACAACTATCATCTATTGGTTGAGTAAATGCTCTGATTAGACTTTACTACACAAGCATTTCTCAAATTGTGTGCCATGGTCTCTGGTTCCTAGAGATGCTCCACAGGTGAAGAGTTTCCTAAAGAAACAACTGTAGGAACACTCCCTGTTTTATGTCCTGTTGAGGATTCACAATGTAGGTTAGTATATTAGGGGCGCCTGGGTGGCTCAGTGGGTTAAGCCTCTGCCTTCAACTCTGGTCATGGTCTCAGGGTCCTGAGATTGAGCCCCACATTGGGCTCTCTGATCATCAGGGATCCTGCTTTCCCCTTTCTCTCTACCTGCTTCTCTGCCTACTTGTGATCTCTCTCTCTGTCAAATACGTAAAACAAAATAAAATAAATCTTAAAGTCTCTGCAAAGTCCTCTAGTAAATAAAGCTGCTCAATTTGCTTTAACTCAGCCCTTCCCAAACATATGGCGTTCATATTATATGAACACTTCTTTTTTTTTTTTATAAACATATATTTTTATCCCCAGGGGTACAGTTCTGTGAATCACCAGGTTTACACACTTCACAGCACTCACCAAAGCACATACCCTCCCCAATGTCCATAATCCCACCCCCTTCTCCCAAACCCCCTCCCCCCAGCAACCCTCAGTTTGTTTTGTGAGATTAAGAGTCACTTATGGTTTGTCTCCCTCCCAATCCCATCTTGTTTCATTTATTCTTCTCCTACCCACTTAAGCCTCCATGTTGCATCACCACTTCCTCATATCAGGGAGATCATATGATAGTTGTCTTTCTCTGCTTTACTTATTTCGCTAAGCATGATACGCTTTAGTTCCATCCATGTTGTCGCAAATGGCAAGATTTCATTTCTTTTGATGGCTGCATAGTATTCCATTGTGTATATATACCACATCTTCTTGATCCATTCATCTGTGGATGGACATCTAGGTTCTTTCCATAGTTTGGCTATTGTGGACATTGCTGCTATAAACATTCGGGTGCATGTGCCCCTTTGGATCACTACATTTGTATCTTTAGGGTAAATACCCAATAGTGCAATTGCTGGGTCATAGGGCAGTTCTATTTTCAACATTCTGAGGAACCTCCATGCTGTTTTCCAGAGTGGCTGCACCAGCTTGCATTCCCACCAACAGTGTAGGAGGGTTCCCCTTTCTCCACATCCTCGCCAGCATCTGTCATTTCCTGACTTGTTGATTTTAGCCATTCTGACTGGTGTGAGGTGATATCTCATTGTGGTTTTGATTTGTATTTCCCTGATGCCGAGTGATATGGAGCACTTTTTCATGTGTCTGTTGGCCATCTGGATGTCTTCTTTGCAGAAATGTCTGTTCATGTCCTCTGCCCATTTCTTGATTGGACCACACACAAAAATAGACTCAAAATGGATGAAGGACCTCAATGTGCGAAAGGAATCCATCAAAATCCTTGAGGAGAACACAGGCAGCAACCTCTTCGACCTCTGCCGCAGCAACATCTTCCTAGGAACAACGCAAAAGGCAAGGGAAGCAAGGGAAAAAATGAACTATTGGGATTTCATCAAGATCAAAAGCTTTTGCACAGCAAAGGAAACAGTTAACAAAATCAAAAGACAACTGACAGAATGGGAGAAGATATTTGCAAACGACATATCAGATAAAGGACTAGTGTCCAGAATCTATAAAGAACTTAGCAAACTCAACACCCAAAGAACAAATAATCCAATCATGAACACTTCTTTTTTTAAATGACCCCTATTGACATTGGGTCTTTTCTGGGATGCTTGATGAGAAATAATGATTAACTCATAGAAGATGGGGATAGACATATCTTATTTATCTTTGTACTTGGCATATTGTAATGTTATCTGACACATAATAGTGTTGAACAAGAATAAATGTTTCTGTGTGAGTAAAGAACATGATATAAGAAGCAGCACAGAGGATCATAGGGGAAGGGTAGGAAAACTGAATGGGAAGTTATCTGAGAGGGAGAAAAACCATGAGAGACTCTTAGCTATAGGAAACAAACTGAGGGTTGCTGGAGTGGGGGATGGGTGAGAGGATGGGGTGGTGGGCATTAAGAGGGCACATGATGTGAGGAGCAGTGGGTGTTACCTGCAACTCTTGCATTACTGAACACTACATCTGAAACTAATGATGTGCTATGTTGGTAAATTGAATTTAAATTTAAAAAAAAAGAAGTACATGAAGATGAGCTTCTATGAACCAGTGTGATGTGTGGCGGAAGAGCTGTAGGCTAAGGACGGATCGATCAGGTGTTAAAAATACGTCAGGATTTATTTGAAACCTGAGTTCACATGAAGATGATCGATAGAAAATCGATGAAAATATCCCAATCCCAGGGTGAAGACTAAATTATAGACCAGGAGGAAGTGCTAAATACATTATAACTTACATGCCAAGAACTATCTGTGCACAGAACCTCCAGACTATAAGCAAAGGTAGATCACCTGGTCGATTCTCTGACTTTTTCATGGACAAACCCTTATTGGCCAAAGAGCGTGAGCGCAAACTTTGAGAGAGGTCTGTGGGAAAAATCCAACCGGCTAGATACTAGCAGGAAGTCCTGGATTGTATCTTAAAAAAGAAATGTCAGTTTTACAATTGCTCTATAGTATACCCGAGTTTAATATAAAAATAATGCTTTACATAGTTTAGCTCAGTGGCACAGTATGTCTGTTTGAGATGCAAGGACCTATTCCCTCTCCTTCATATAAAAATGAGAAAACTCACATTCAGAGAGAAAAAGTGACTTGTTCTAGACCCCGTGGCACATCTCTGGCAAACATGGGGTGAAGCCTAGCTCTCCAGACAATTTCATGTTCATTCCTAACCAGACATAGCCCTTCCCTTCCACCTCGCACTAGACCCGCAAAATACCAGTTGATCCAGAAATCCCTCCTCTAAGAAATTAACCCCAAAAAGTAATTTGAGATGCAAAAAAAAAAAAGACCCAAAGATGTTATTTATATTAGCCTTACACTGGAAACAACAGTCTTTAATAATGGGGAAAAGGGCTAAGTAAAATCTGTATAATAAAATATATTGTTACCATTAAAAATAACACTTATAAGGAATTATATGATATTAAATAAGGAAACCAAGTTGAGATGTCCTACTCTGTAAAAATATTATAAAAACATCTATCTATTTTGTATTTTTCTATACCAAATGCAATACCTCAAAATATCAAGAATGGTCATCTTCCACCAATTTTCACTATAGGAAGAGCCTGCGTATTAAGTCCTGCCCAGCCCCTGGGGGTCCAAGCAGGTCTTGCTCATGTAGCATTTGTCAGCAAGAAAGCCTCATAGACCTGGGTGGTTGCAAACACATGCACAGTTCCACTGATAAAGAAATTAACCCAGACCCCTGTTTCCAGAGGGGAGAAACACAGTATCCTGCAAGGAAAATGTCTTGAAATTAAACCCTATAACACCACAGTATTCTAGCACAGTGACTATCAAACTTGAGCATGCCTGGCAACACCTGGAGGGTTTGTGACAATACAGATTGCTGGGCTCACCCTCAGAGTTTCTGATTCAGTAGATGGGGGAGAGGTCTGGAAGAGCTGAGCATTGGCATTTCTATCAAGTTCCCAGATATTGTGGCTGCAGCTCTGGGGCCATACTTTTGAGAACTTCTGCTCTAGCAGAAGCACGGGGCTGATTAAAATAAAGAAAAGGAGGACACAGTGGCCTTGGGACCTGTGACTTTTTAGCAGAGGGAGATTTTGATTCGTGAGATCCTTCCTTTCTGTAGCCTAATCATTCTCTCTGTATTTCCCCATTTCTAAGATCTTCATTCATTCATTCATTTGGCAATTTAAAGAGCACTCATAATACATGAAACATCAAAGATACAGCAATAAACAAGATGGGCGAAGTCTAACTTGAGAGGGCTTCTGTCCCAACAGGAGTGGTCAGCATGAATGAACTGTGATGGGCATTTCCTGTGTTATTTGGGAATAGTCCAATATTCTTCTAGTCTACTATAGAAGATGCAAAACTCACGAGACGTGTTAAGTATAGGTAATGAGTAAGCAAGTTGAGTGGGAGACATAGTCAGAATTCATGGAATACGTTAGATGACTCTAGTAGGTGAGCACATCAGTTGAACATAGGAATGGAAGGGCCAAGAGAAACTTGATATTCACGAGACACCAAATATTTGTGAAACACACAAAAAATTCGTGAAACACAAAATTGTGAAACACATGAGGCCTTTTGGTAGTCATAGCTTTAATTTGGCATCCCATAGGTGACACCTATTCTGTTCCCATGAGTCCTCTGATCACAAAGCACAAGAATAATCCAGAACTGCTCATCAGGCTGATGGGCAAGCTATCACTGTGGCCAAGGGTATTTATTCCTACATCCGTCTCACAAAGCAAGTGTGTATTTTAGCCCCACATATTTTCCACCTTTGGGGTTTCCTTGCTCAAACCTTGACTCTGGTCTTTGCAACCACACATCAGTGAGAAAGGCTGATATGGCAGAGAGAGAAGCAGCAAGTCAACATCGCCTAACCCAGGACGTGGGCAGCATGGTCCTCCCATCCTACACGTGTCCTACAGGGCACCCCAGCCCCTCTGTGTTACCCTATCCCAATCCTCTTCTCTGGCTACTGGCTGCGTGTTTTGAATTGATTCAAGTATCTTAATTTTGCCTGTGAGAACTTCTGTTCCATGACCTCTGGGATAGCTTGTCTCAAACAATGTTCCCAGGTTCTCTGTGATGTCCATGTCATTTCCTGCCAGACCCTAATATTCATGCAAAAAGTGACAAACAGGATGACTTTTTTACATTTCTTTTCTCTCTCTGTGGCCTCACCTCTTGACTTTGACACAGTTTAACTGCAGAACCTGTCTCTGGAAAGAGAATTGACATGAAGCAGATGTGATTAACATCTCTCTGGTAGGTCTCATGTGAGAATCAGAACGAGTATGTGAGAGGGTCTGGGGCCGGGTCTGGGGTAGAGCGCATTCCCATGAAGGTGGCTGTTATTAATACTCTTTTACTCCCTACAAGACATTACTACATTCTACCAACAATGAGAAACTGTAAAACCCTCCTTCAAGTCTTCTTAAACGGTTTTCCTTCCTACCCACCAGCACTAAATTATGTTGCCAAGTTACGTCACCTAGTTGTGTTGGCAAGGCTTCCCTCATTATTCCCTCATTATTTTACAGGTGAGCTTATCACATTGCTTGGATAACGTTTAATATTTAGATCCAACCGACAAAATAAAGACCCTGCCTGGGGATCATCCGCCGATGTCAACATTTTGTCCCTTCCTCCCAGCTACCATCACTTCATGAAGAACATTTTATAGTGTCTTCCGTATCATCCGTGCTTTGTAATTCACCAACCCCAAGACGATGAGCCCCCTTCTTATTCAGCAGGAAATCATAGGAACTCCCTTTCTGCTTGGAATATTCTAACGGCAGCAAGCTTCATGAGCCCCACAAAGCAGCTGTCTGTGTTAGGACAGGAAAACCTGGAACACATTTTGCAAGGTTTTGTTTTGGTTTTTAAATTGAAGCCTTCAGGGATCTCCCCCCTTCTCCGGCTCAGAACATGGCTGAGAGTGGCTGTTTGCAGGAGCAGCTGAAAGCTATTTCACCATGAAGCAGACCTTGGCAGGCCTCAGATGCTCCATATGGTCTGCAGCTCTGGTCTCCAGGAAGAGCCCAGTTCATCCTCCCCACTTGGTTTGTCTTGTATATAATACCGGCATGTGTGTTTGAAAGGCTATGGTATAGAAAGGATGCTTTGCTCTGTGGTTTTTTTGTCCTGTTAACCTTTATGGGAATAATTCACTGAGATGCAATTTAGTATATATTCCATCTGTGGATTCTCTGCCAAGTTACATCATAAGACAACTAATCTGTCCTGAATGGAGAAAGACTCAAGGAGGCAAACAGAATTGTTACTTCAAGGGGCCAAGGCATGGGAGATACGCCTACCACCCCTAGCATCGTGAGGGCCTCTGAATCATCGAGACCTCCTCCCTTCTCCATCTCTCCTGTCCTGCTCCTCAGAAGCTTCGAACAGACTCCTCTCTCAGCCCCAAATCCAAAGCCCTTAAGCACAAAGAGACCAGCTCTGCCATTTCATCAACCCATGGGTAGGTCTGTGGAGAAGGCACCTTGCTAGGACTCCAACCTGATCTCAAGGGAATTGTTGATTTCGTGAACTTCCTCACAGTCAGAATCTGCTGTCCCCTTGGGGCAGCCCAAGTAGCTCAGTCAGTTAGGCATCTGCCTTCGGCGTAGGTCATGATCCTGGGGTCCTGGGATTGAGCCCTACATCAGGCTCCCTGCTCAGTGGGGAGTCTGCTTCTCCTTCTGCCTCTGTCTGCTGCTCCCCTTGCTGGTGTGCTCTCTCTCTCTCTCTCTCAGATAAATAAATGTGCTGCAAAAAAAATGAATTCTGTTATGCTGAAAAGAAATTTAAAAAGTATATATATAAAAGAAAAACAAGAAAAAAAGAAAGAAAGAATCTGCTGTCCCCTTCCATCATTTGATAGAAGAGGAGAGAAACTTCAGTCTTCCTTCATTACTGAAACACAAGAACTAGGGCCATGCTGTCCAACAGTCTAAGGCACCAATGCTTGCTGTCCTTTGGAAAATGCTGCTTATATGCTCAAGAAGCCACACTCAAAAAAGTAAAAAAGCAAAATTAATTGTAATGATACATTGGATCTAATCAGATGTATCCCAAATATTATCAATTCAACATGCAATCTAGATAAATAATTACCAGTAAATATTATCTCTTTTTATAATACATCTTCACAATCTGATGTTTTACACTTCCAGCACATCTCAGTTTGGACTAGCCACACTTCAAGGACTCAGGTGCCACACATGTTACCATAGTGGACAGTGCAGGTCTAGAAGTTGAGAACAAGGTTGGTGGGAGAAACAGAACCTCTGAGTGAGAAACTTCTGTGGAAATAGTATCCTTTTTTATGTTTTTGAGAATTCTCTCTCCCTGGTGTGAGGCGGGTGGCAGTTGGAGAAGAATGTTTTTACCACATCCTAAACCCCAGGGGATGAGGCTGGCCTGCATCTGTGCCAAGAAACCTCTTTCTTCACTTGCCTTTCTACTCACTCCCCTGTACACACAGATCCCCTAGGACCTTATTTTTTCTTAAAGATTTTATTTATTTATTTGACAGACAGAGATCACAAGTAGGCGGAGAGGCAGGCAGAGCGAGAGGAAAGGAAGCAAGCTCCCTGCTGAGCAGAGAGCCCGATGTGGGGCTCGATTCCAGGACCCTGGGATGATGACCTGAGCCGAAGTTGGAGGCTTTAACCCACTGAGCCACCCAGGTGCCCCCCCGCCAGGACCTTCTTAAAATGCACATTCTGATTCCACAGATCTAGATTTTGTACTTCTAACAAGCTCCCCAGGGCCACCCCCAACCCTGCCGCCACTGATCCTCCAACCCCACTTTGAAGAGTGAGATTCTGGAGGCTGATGCCCCCCAGCGTGGTGCATGTGACTAAATGGAGGTGGTGTGTATCTCGGTGGGAAGAACGTGAACTTGGGGTCAGACTGCTGGAGTTTGGTCTTTGGGTCTGTCACCTCGCTGTGAGATTTGGGCATGAGGCTTCAGCCCTGCAGACCTCTGTCTGTAAAATGGAGGCAATGAGGTATCATCTCCCCCCTGTCAAAATAGCTAAAATCAAAACACAAGAAACAGCAGGCGTTGGCGAGCATGTGGAGAGAGGACAATGCTCTTGCACTGCTGGTGGGAATTACCAGTCCTGCTTTGGTTGCATAAAAATCACAGGGAAATTTGTTTAAAATATAGATTCCTAGGCTCCATCTCAATGGTTGCACTCAGTGAACTGGATCCAGAAATCTATATATTTTAAAAGTTCTGCTTCTTAGCTGGGTTTGGAAACTGCTGGATTTTCCCACTTTAGACCCTCGGTATCTATGTAGTACCTGGCATGAAGTCAGCTCCTAGTTTGCTGGATGAAGATGTTATTCTTTTTTTTTTTTTTTTAAAGATTTTTATTTATTTGACAAGAGAGAGAGCGTGGCAGAGGGAGAGTGAGAAGCAGGCTCCCTGATGAGCAAGGAACCTGAGGACCCTCAGATCATGATCTGAGCTGAAGGCAGACACTTAACCAACTGAACCACCTGACTGCCCCTAAAAATGTCATTCTTTACCTTGAACCTTGACACAACCAGTCGCAGTTTCCAAAGGGCCATCCTATACATAATTTTATCTCCAGGGCTGGACCAGGTTATGTAAGATCTGATCCCTACTCAATTTGGGGTGACTTCTTTTAGAAGGAAGGAACAAAATTATCTGTGAACATGAATATTTATTTAGAATGAGAAAAATCACAACAAATTCAAGTTGTGAAAAACTGACCCATGCCCTATTACAAGTCATTAGTATTTTTTATTGTTTAATTTATTAATTTTATTAATTTCTTGATATGCCTCAACCTTATTTTTTTCTATCTTGTTGAGAGCTGAATATTCTTTTATCGCCTCTTCACATAGCAAGTTTTATAACATAATTTTCAATGAAGAAGCGATATAATTTAGTCATTCCTCTAACATAGTTGACTGAAATTTTTTTAAATTATAGGATGCATAAAAGCTGCAGTTTTTCTAATCTGGAGAGACTAACAATAACTTTACTACATCTGAACATGACTGAATATCTAGTATTTATTCCACTAAACCCCAACTAAATGTCTTGCGAACTTGGCTTCCCCTTAGATGAGTTGTCATGATGACTTTGGCCATTCCGTTATCACCCAGGACAAAGGGCAATGTGATTAAATGGAAGCCAGATTCTTGGAAAGAAGCAGTAGTCTTGGGCAGTTGCTGTTAAAACTCAGTTTTGCAGTGTGATGAAAACCTTTGACCGTGTGGACACCTTTCCTGGGCTCCTCTGAGCACCTTGGAAGGGGCTTATGCAAGCAAGGGTCCCAAGGCCCAAACTCAGAGCGCTTCACAGTGCTCTGTCCTTACATTCCCTGTGTGTGTTAGAATTCCCCGGATGCAAGCAACTGAAGAACTCTGGTCTGCAAGAGGGCATTTATTGGCATTGTATCGGGTCCTCCCAGAACTCAAGGAAAAGCTGACCATTCATTTCTCAGAAGGCAGTTCTGGAATTCAGAAGACAGAGCCGATAGGTAGTCTTTCCATACCTCCCCTGTTCACAAAAAAAAAAAAGAAAAAAAGAAAAAAAGGGGGATTCATGTGTTTTTTAGCCTTTGCTTCGTTAGCTCAAAAATGTAATTATAGGAACATGGTGACAGAATTAGCTTGGCCGCATGGCCCAGCCCTAGCCAGGGGAGAGCTGTGCTGTGTGATGCCTGTGTTTACCAAGCCTGGGTCTATGAGAGAGACCTCGTTACCTGATGCTGGCTTAAAGCTGCTATCAGAATAAATGGGATGAAACTAGGCAGATGTCGCCTGCCATTGTCTGGGCTCCCATCAGAACACGCATAGCATTTACCACATTATATTGTAAACAATTGAGTGTGCGTGTCTGTGTTTCTGACTGATTGTGTGTCAGGCACCTTTAATTCCCTGTTACAAATTTCCACACTCAACAATACATGGTAGGTATGCAATATGTATCTCTTAAGTGAATGAATATTCTGATGAAGTCGTGGAAAGGTGTGACTACTCCAAAATTATTATGAAGCAGTTGTGATCTGGAGAAGGCTGACAGACTTTCCTAGGGCCACATGATCAGAAAACGTGTCAGGGATACAGAAGGAACTTACCGTATTCTCTTCCCACTGGGAGCGTCTGAACACAGAAGCTCTCATGAAGGGAAAGTCACAGGCTCTGGAAAATTCTATACCTATCTGTCCCCATTTTTGCCTCAACAGCATCCCTTGAGGACCTTCCAGTCAGAAAGAGTACATCACCACACCTGCCAGAGTACATGGTGCTACGGCCATGGGTCCTGGAGTCAGCCCCTCACCCAGGGAGAGTCCAGCCACGCTCAGCTCTGCAGTGAGCAGCCCATCATCCAAAACACCTAATCAAAACAGAATGCATGCCATCTGGCGCCATTGCTTCCGCAAGAGGTTCTCAGCTAGGCGCCATGTAATAGGAGGTCTAAGTCAGAATGACATTTTGCTTTCTGCAGCTAGAGGCTGCCTAAGCTCCTTGAAGCACAGAGCTGCTAGCAGGGAGGTTCCCGGACCAAAAATAAGTGAGGAGTCCCCACAGCTGGGCCCAGGCTACTGCTCCGCCCAAGTGCAGCGTGGCAAAGTCTGAGTCACGATGATTGTTTAGTCCGTAGTTCTCACACCACAGCAGGCAGTCCATTCACTGGGAGGGCTTGGTAAAACACAGATTGCTGGGCCCTGCCAATTCAGCAGACCTGGGGAGGGGGGCCAGCCTTCGCATTTCTAACGGACTCCCCAGCGGTTGCTAGCGGAGCTGCTCTGGGGACCACAGAACCACACGTTGAGAATTATTGGTTTGGATAGTGCAAGGAATTTCATTAGCCCTGGCTGGGTTATGGAGATTTCAAGGTGTGCACCCAAGGATCAGCAGCACATCAAAGCAAACAACTGTTCTCTGGCTTGAAGGCACAGAGGGGAAGCTTGTGAACACACCAGGGTTTCTCAACTTCCCAACCACTTACATTTTGAATCAGATAATTTTTCATTGCAAGGGACTCTCTGTGCATTGTTGGATGTTTAGAAATAGGCCTGGCCTCTGGCCTGTAGATACAGATACATGAAGTTCCCCCCCCACTCACTTCAACAGCCATGGCAATCAAAACCATCTCCAGACATTGCCAAATGTCCCTCAGATGGCAAAATCAGCTCCAGTTGAGAACCACTAGTACGTACGCTAACATGTTACCAGCAGCATGCATGGGGTGAAGGGGAGCATTTAAGATTTCTCCAGCTGGGCCCCATGCTGCTGCCTAAGGCAAACTGTAAGCTGACATGAAACATAATGATGCCTTTCTTTTGAAACACACATTTTTAGGGCAGTCTCACATATTGCATTCTTATGATCCTGACCTGTGTGTTCAGAAAAGTAGATATTACTGTTGTCTTCACTTAAAAATGGGGAAACTGAGTCTCAGAGTGGCTCAGGATTTGCCAGAGCTTACATATAAGAAACTGAAATACACATCTGCTAATTCCTAGGCCAGTCAATTGGCCATTACATATGCAACTTTCATTCCATCTACAAGTATGCCATAAACAGTAGCAGGTAGTGGCATTTTCATAATTTGTGGTGATTGTTTGGCTAGAAAAGATATGAAAACATTTGTCAGTATAGCTGCAGGCTTTGAAAATCTCAGCTGGAGCTAATGAAATCTTTGTATTATGGGGACAAATTTGTAGCTGTGGAGGCTTCTTGGGCCATGGGATCAAGTGAGCCTAAAGCTCCCTAGGGAACATGCCTGGTCAGGCTGATGGGGTTCTTCTGATGGTTGGTCTGACTCATAAGCAGAACAGGGAAATCCTGACTCAGATTTCTCTGAATTACCCCCATGCTTTTCAATATGTCAAATCATCTTTTCAGTGTGATGAAGTTTTAGAATATAAGTGAGGTTCGGTGGGGTGGAATCCAGAGCCAAGGACCAAGAAAGAATTCTTGAGACATCTTTGGTGCAAAATGGTGGTTTATTAAAGCACGGGGACAGGACCTGTGGGAGAAAGAGCTGCTGTTGCCCCGGGGTTGTGAGGAGTGGTCCATTATACACTTGCAAATTGGGAGGAGGTTGGGGATAGCATAAATCTCTAAGGAATTTTGGAAGCAAGGTTTCCAGGACCTTGAGGGGGGAGCTGTTATTGGGAAAAGGTCATTTATTACCATCTAATAAAACCTTAGTCATGAGACCCTTTAGATGTATATCAGTGGGCCATACGCTTGGGGATGATTACCATCATGTATCTTGGAGGGTTTAGAGATAAAGGAAGTTTCCAAAGGAATTTTTATATGTAAAAGTAGACTTACAGGATCCTGGTTGGGGTGGGGGTGATGGTCAGGCTAGGATTGCCTTTTTTCCTTCTCAGAGTATTAAGGCGGAGGCAGTTGAGTCCCTAGAGGAATGTCACTCTGCCTGCTCAAGGACTTGTCAGTGGGCTTTAGGTAGTAAGGAAATTTAATAACTTTTCTTCTGCCTCTGTTTCCCACATCAAGTGGGTACTGTCAGGGCCTAGAAACATCTTTGAAACAAATTCTCAGTCTCTCTCTTTCTTTTATGTGCATTTGCATACACACACACACACATACACACACACACACACGCTTTCTGTTTATTACAGTGAGGACTTGATGCCAAAACCCATATTAAAAAATATATATTGCTCTAGACAGTGTCCAGTAGGTATCAGAAACTAAGGATCACGTGTTTGGGTGGCTCAGATGGCTAAGTGTCTGCCTTTGGCTCAGGTCATGACCCAGCGTCCTGGGGTCGAGCCCTGGAGCGGCAGGGAGCCTGCTTGTCCCTCTCTCTCTGCTGCTCCTCCTGCTTGTGCTCTCTCACTCTCTTTGTCAAGTAAATAAATAAAATCTAAAAAAAAAAAAAGAACTGAGGGTCAGACCCCTCCATATGTAGATATTACATCATCACCTCCCACTATATCTGCCACCTTGCACTGTAGTTTGATAGCTTTGATTTGCTGGAGTGAGCATTTAAGCAAAGACCAAATCTTGGGGACTACATGTATCTAGAAAATATTTTCACTATTATCTCAATCTAGCCTAACTGTCTTTCTACTTCTTTGTTGACTCTCCCAGAGAGTGATATCCATTTGAGTTTGAGTACCTAACATGCAGTGACATTTCAGATAAAAATAAATTCAGGAAATGAAGAAGTTAACCTAGCAAGACACAAATGTGGAAACCAAACACAGCCTTTGACAATGTCACTATTAAAGGAGTGGTATATGTGTATTGTGTATATAGGTATGCATGTGATTGTGCGTGCATGTGTGTGTGTGTGTGTGAGTGTCTTGAGGAATTATTATGGGGGTGGAGTGAGACAAGTGAGAAGCCTGATGAATTCGACAAAATTTCTCCATGGTTTTCAAAGCCAGTTGGTATTTATGTCTCTTGCCTTTGGCTCAAGAAAAGCTTTCAATATGTAGCTAAAAAAAGTTGAGGGTTGCTGAGTGAGCCAAAGGGCCATCTCCAAGAGAGTAATAGATTCACCCCTAGTGAGATCAAAACAGAATTCTCAGCTGGAAAAGACCCTATAAGCCCTGGAGTAACCCAATAATGAAGGAGCTTGGATTCTTCCCCCAGGTGAGATCGTCTGAACTTCCAGCATGCTGTTGGAAACTCTGGTGGTGCCAGGCAGATGGAGTTACAAAAATAACCACTCGGCCAGAACACTCACTACCATGTGGCAATGAATTTGGGTCATGACTGCACTTGCCAGACTGATTTTACTGCCTATGCAAGACGAAGTGACTCTAATGGCTTCTACTCGGCTCCATATGGCCCCTCAATGTTCATATTCCCTGCGGTGGGCTTTTCTTTGGTCATATTTCTTTCTGCAGAATTTATTAAGAGAAAGAAAGAGAGAAATGATGAAATACTAACCCTAATTTACCTGAGTACAGCAGAAGAAAGGAAAATTCTATGGAAAATATATAGAAAGAAATGACCAAATGAAATTGTAACACTTTTTCATACTTCAACTACATCTTCAATGAAATAACAGCTTCTTTTTTTTTTTAAGATTTTATTATTTTTTTGACAGAGAGGGATCACAAACAGGCAGAGAGAAAGAGAGAAGGGAAAGCAGGCTCCCTCCTGAGCAGAGAGCCCAATGTGGGGTTCAATCCCAGGTCCCTGAGATCATGACCTGAGCCGAAGGCAGAGGCTTAACCCACGGAGCCACCCAGGTGTCCCAAAATAAGAGCTTCTTTTTTTTTTTTTTTAAAGATTTATTTATTTGACAGAGAGAAATCACAAGTAGACAGAGAGGCAGCCAGAGAGAGAGAGAGGGGGAAGCAAGCACCCTGCTGAGCAGAGAGCCCAATGTGGGGTTCAATCCCAGGTCCCTGAGATCATGACCTGAGCCGAAGGCAGCGGCTTAATCCACTGAGCCACCCAGGCGCCCAAGAGCTTCTTAAACTAACATTTTATGATGCTATTTTTCTCTGGGTCTTATGAAGATTTCTCTTAATACATTTTAGAAAGATAGTGTTAATGTGTATGGAGATCTGAAGTAATTAAGATCAATCTCATTGGAAATGTTCAAATAGTTGAGGTGAGAGGTTAAGAGGGTGAATTACTAGTTTCATCATTTTCTAGCTGTGAGATCTAACCCACGTTACCTAAACTAGGCGTTCATTTGCTTATACAGTCATTTGTTCATTCAGCAAACATTTGTTGGTTTCCTACTAAATGCTGGTCACTGTTTTAGTTACTGAGGATATAAAGAAAACAAGAAAACCAAGTTGTTCATGGAGTTGACATTTCTGATGTGATATAAAGGCAATTAAAATAGATTTAAAAATAATAGCAGCTCTTGAATGACACGGATAACTCTTTCTTGTCATTCAGACCACAGATGAAATGTCACCTCCTTAGAGAAAATCTGTCTCTACATTCAAACCTTACTTTTGTATTTGATTTAAATACATTTGATCTACATACAAATGAAGAGATTGAATGACAACAAAAAGCCAGTCAGGAACATACTGGAGGGAGAGCATTCGAAATTGAGGGAATGGAAAATACAGAGTCACTTAGAAGAAGAGAGCCTGGTGTGTTCATGGATGAAAGCAGAATTCAGCCTTGCTGGAGCCCAGTGAGGTGGGAGGAGAGTGGTAGAGGAGTTGATCTCCTCGAGAGGCAGACAAAAGGGGGATTTTACAGGCCATGGTAGACAATGGGGGATTTTACTCTGAATGTGATAGAAAGTGTATGAGTTATCTATTGCCATGTAACAAATTATGGATGGCTGCAATATGTTTGCCTCAAAGCTATGTCTTAATCTTATTCTTTGTCAGTAGAAGAAGCTGAAAACTTTCAAAATTTGCAAATCCAGGCTTCTTTTGTTTAACAATTCTTCCCTGATTTTGTCTTTTTCCTCTTGCACTTAAATTTAAGTAGGAAGAAGAAACCAAGAGGCATCTTTAGCACTCTGCCTGGAAATCTCCTATCCTGTGTCACCCAGTTCTACTGGCACGTTTTCTACTTTCTACAGTTTACTTCTGTTAAACATTCTGGCACTGTGTGGTAAGGATCCTCTTTCTTCCAGTTTCCAATGCCATTTTCTTCCTTCCCTTTATATCCTTTCTGGTAGCATCCACTAAGGCCACTAGGCTTCTGCTAACATTTAGTTAAAACAACTTACACTTTCCTAAAAGTTCTTTCAGCTTCCACACACTTCTTAATTCCAAAGGTAATCCCATATTTTGTTTTTGTTGTGGTAGCACTTGATAATGTTTTGGAGTTATATAATCAAGACTTGCCAAAGAGATGTGGAAGGAATGATTGAACTGAGAATGACACTTGGGTTTTTTATTGGCTCAGTCATATGAATGGTGATTCCAATTACTGAGAGAAAAATAAAGAACAAGTGGGTTTGGTGAACATCAAGAGTTCAATTCAGGATATATATATTTTGAGGGACCTATTGCAAATCTAAGTACTAAGTTACAGACAAGAATCAGGAGGAAATCATTCAATCTTTCACCATTAAGTATGTTGTTCGATGTTTATGTTTTGTAAATGCCTTATCAATTTGAGGAAATTCCCCTCTGTCCCTTCTATCTATGATGCATTTTTTTTTTACCATGAAAAGGTATTAGATTTTGTCAAATACTTTTTCTTCATCTATTGAAATACTATTTCTTCTTCTATTGGTTTTTGTCTTTATTTTTTTTTAAGATTTTATTTATTTATTTGACAGACATAGATCACAAGTAGGCAGAGAGAGAGAAGAGGAAGCAGGTTCCCCACTGAGCAGGGACCCTGATGTGGGGCTCGATCCCATGACCCTGAGATCATGACCTGAGTTGAAGGCAGAAGCTTAACCCACTGAGCCATCCAGTGGGTGGCTTTAGTCTATGAATGTGGTATATTATAGAATTAATTTTCAGATGGTAAACCAAATGAGCATTTTATGATAAATCCCATTAGGTCATGTAGCTAATACATTTTAAAAATGTATTTAGACTCACTTTGTTAGTTTTTTTGTTGAGAATTGTTGTATCCATGTTCGTAAAGGTATTGGCCCAAAGTTTTCTTTTCTATGATGTTTTTGTTTGATTTTGGCAACAGGATTATACTGGTCTCCTAGAATGAGTTGGAGACTATCTCCTCTTTTTCTATTTTTTTGGAAGAGTTTGTGAAGGATTAGTATTAATTCTTCCTTACATGGTGTGTAGAATTCAGTGATAAATCATCTGGGCCTAGGCTATTCTTTGTGGAAAGTTTTTAAATTCCTAAGTCAATTTCTTGTTACAGGCTTATTTACATTTTCTACTTCTTCATGAGTCAATTTTGGTATTTTGTGGGGTTTTTTTGAATTTCTACATTTCATCCAGATAATCTGGTTATTCATAGTATTTCCCTATAATCCTTTTTATTTCTGTAATGTCAGTTCCAATATTCCCTGTTTCATTCCTGATTTGGTAATTTGAGTCTTTGCTCTTTGGTCTTGTAGTCTAGCTAAAGTTTGGTCAATTTTGTTGATCTTCTCTAAAAACCAACTTTTGATTTTGTTGAATTTTTTTCTATTGTTTTCATATTCTAATCTTCAGGGAGAGGCTCAGGCCACTCCAAACATCCTCCAGGAAGGGTCCAAATAGACAACATCACACTGTGCATATAGCACTATTGAGTTAGCAGTCAATTTTTTATGGGTTCTTTCTCCCAATTTGTGTATGAGATCAACTCCAAATAATTTAATATGATCAGCTGCAGTGATTAAAAAAGATCAATAAAGTTAGTGGGGAGAAATAGATACCCAGTTCTTATGCTGACTTCATTCCCTGAATCTTGAATGCTCCTACTTTGTAACAATGAAACATTTCCATGGGGAATGCTTGCTCACTTCAAGGCATGTACTTGTCACTCCAGACAATGACTATAAAATTTTCCCTAATAAAAATGGAGTTCCATCCAACATTTGAGATGATTTTGACAAGAGATGAAAGTTTTACTTAAGATTGGCAGGTGCATGTTTTTTTAAATATTTTATTTATTTATTTGACAGAGAGAGAGAGAGAGAACACAAGTAGGCAGAGAGGCAGGCAGAAAGCGGGGTGGAGGGAGGCAGGCTCCCTGCTGAGCACAGAGCCCGATGCGATGCCGGGCTCGATCCCAGGACCCTGGGATCATGACCCAAGCCGAAGGCAGAGGCTCAACCCACTGAGCCATCCAGGTGCCCCGGCAGGTGTATATTTTAAGAGTAAGAGTCAGTACAAAAATCTGTAGTGTTGGGAGAATAATTGAAATTGTATGATTATCCTTACAAAAATATCAACACAGTTGCTATTATTTGCACACCAGGTGTTTCTAATTACCTTATGCATTTGCAGACTCTGTCTCTCCACACAATTCTCTATCCTTCTCCCAGTAAAGATCTTCAAAACAATACGTTATAACGCCTACACCGTGTGCTTTGTGTTTGCTACTCTCTCCTACTAATCACTGCGTTGTTCATCAAAACTGTGAAATCTTGGGACGCCTGGGTGGCTCAGTTGGTTAAGCAGCTGCCTTCTGCTCGGGTCATGATCCCGGGGTCCTGGGATCGAGTACCACGTCCGGCTCCTTGCTCGGCGGGGAGCCTGCTTCTCCCTCTGCCTCTGCCTGCCTCTTTGTCTGCCTGTGCTCGCTCGCTCTCTCTCTCCCTCTGTCTCTGGCAAATAAATAAATAAAATCTTAAAAAAAAACAAAACTGTGAAATCTTGACAGGAGACTGGAGCATTTATTGGGTGTTTACTCTATGCAAGCTGGGCATTGGGTTAAGGACAACAGAAGGAATTCTCAAAGAAATCAAACACTTCCACAATAAATTTAGTGTCTGGGGGAGATGGCATACTGGAAGATGGGTTGGACATGTACTTTTCTCAAAGTGCGGAGAGGAAAACAAATATATAGCACTTAGAAGCATGATAGAACTGTCAAAGTACACTAAATCTCCTACATATGCTGTGATAAACAAACACTGGTTTTATTTGTTTCTTCAGCGGTGTAAAAGTACAAATTGTTCTTGGAAATAGAAAAAGAAAGCAATGAAAATTTACTTGTTCTTCTGATGGTGACAACTCCTACTGAGACGCGTGGTTCAGATCACTGCAACGTTCAAAAAGACTGTGTCCCCCATTCCTTTTTGCCTCCTTTCCCAGGCCCCAGACATTTTAATCTCTCTTGCCTAGGGCAGACCCTAGCATAAATACACATGACAGGAAGAACTTAGCTACAATGCAGATCCTTGCTTCTAGCCAGTTAATACAGCCGGAACATCAAATTCTGAATTTTAAACAAGCATTCACATAACTTTGATGCTGGTGGTCCCAGGACCTCACTCTAAGTAACTTGGACTGAGTTCCTGCTTTGTGCAAGGCATAACATCTATCCTAGATGTTAGAGAAGCTTAAAATTTAGCTGGAGAGTCAAAATGCATTAATGAAACAAAACAAACTGTGAAGAAAGAGACAGGAATATTCATCCATTCAGCAAAATTTCTCAAGTGCCTACAAGCCTGGCAATTTACCAGAAAAATAAGAGGGTATTAAAACTGGACACTTCTTGTCTCACTTTGACTGAGATCTCAAAATACAGATGTCACATTTGGGGTGTGACATTTGGGAGACAAGGTAGACTGGTTTCCAGCATATGCCTGTGGGATTCCAAGGGGGGTGATGGGAATGGCCGGTTTGCCGTAGGATTTCTTCTGCTAAGGGGGGCTTCTCTCTCCTGCCCATGCATCATGGCACTCTTCAGCCAATGGCCTCAAAGTGATAGGTACTGAACTGAATACCCTGGTGAGGCAGTGGGGTATCATTATCCCCAATGTCCAGCTGGACAAACAGAGAAAATTGGCTGCATTGACCTAGATCACACAAGAGGCAGGTAGGGACGAGAAATGGGCCATAGTCTCCTGCAGTCAGAGTAGGAACTTTGGTCAGTTCTCCTAGGGAAGATTCCCAGTTACCAGGCTAGAACTTTGAGCATGCCTCCTTTAAGCGCAAGAGTTCATGAGGCATTTTGTAATTGTCAGAGTGTGTGAGCTGAGAGCAGCTGTGTGATGAAATCTGAGGGAGGGAATATTTTCCTGAAATATCCTGTTTCCAATTTGCACCTGACTGGCAGGCAGAGATAAAGAAAACTGTGCTGCTTTAATTGGCAAGGAAATGTGCACCCACGAGACTAGAGTTTCCTGACTTTATTTTATTTTAATTTTTCAATTAAAGCAATATATATGTAGGCATGTATGTATGTGTGTGCAGGCATGGTAGAATGACTGTTTACACACCTTAGCTTGCAAGCCTTTGGCAGCAACAAACTGTCCCCAGAGCTCTCTAGAAATGTTGCCCTGTGCCACAAGATGCTTAATAACCACGAAACAACTCAATTAAACAAACGCTGAACTAGCCTGAGAGTGGAGAGAGGAGGTGGATAGACACAGATGGGTAAATATAATACAGTCTTTACCCTCCAGAATCTTACAGCTTCAGTAATGATAAATAATGGAGTTCCACTTCAGCTAGAGTTAGTTTCTAAAGTCAGTCAGTACATAAAAATCTCATGTAATCAAAATTACCCTTGCAAAATTCTTTAACCTGCCTGTGAAGTATTGCATACATGTTGTATGTACAAAACTGTACAGTAATTTTTATACCCTTCAAATTTTAAGAAACTTGAGAGTCATAATGTAAGGAATAAAAGACAGGTTGTGTAGTTTGTCTGAACATTCAACCTCACCCATCTGTGAGGTAACTATCAAAAACTTGTGAACAGGGGATGGAGTATAAGAGGGGATGTATAACAGGGGATGGGGTATCATATAGTTAAAACACCAAACAGTCATCTGCTTACATTCACTGCACAGCAAAGAGCTCCAGACTCAGTGGCTTAAAATAACCATCATTTATTCTCATGGAGCCACTGGTCAGTTGGATGTTCGCCATCTTGCCAGGGCTTGGCTGGGACTGTTCCACTTTGCTCCAGAGTTTCTTCATCCTTCCCTGATACTAGTCAGGCATGATTTTCCACAGGAATGGCAGAGACTCAAAACTGCAAGACCATAGGATCACAGGAATAGAGAGGACAGTAGAAGTAGAAAGAACATTTAGCTATAATGACAATAGGCAAACTTACTTCTAGTCTGCAATTGTCTTAGAGTCAAGGAGCATATCTCACTCAGCATTGGATCCCTACCCTTGCCTCATCTTGCTCTTGGTACATGTTCGCTCAATAGTTGTTGACTGATGCATGTTAATGACGTTGCACCTTTCAGGACACAATTCATATTGAGGTGGAATGGCCTGCTGGCACCATCTGTTCAAGCTGGGGTAGGAGAAGAGGTCTGGCCAACAGGAGGCTTTGTTCTCAAAGGGTCTTGTAGTTCTCGTGACATTTTTGGAGAAACTTGAGCTTGTGAGCTCACTGAGGCCAGGGACGTCTCTTAATTATCATAGTATCTTTCCAGAGACCAGCAATCTCACAAGGGATCCAGATCTTTACTTAAATTATTAACCAGAACTGTGTAATTAATGCTGTAGCCACACGAAGAAGAGGATCTGAGGGAGCAGGAACATTCGGGTAAATCCTATCTGGGGGCATGAATATAAAGGGGAGTTATTTTGGAAGGTTTCAGAGGAAAGGTGGAGGGCTTCCTCTTTTTTTTCTTGTTGAAAGTAAGTCCTTTGTTTTCCACAAACATACCTGTGGAAACCAGAATCTGTTAGGAGTGCTCCTAGGAGAGGAACTCAGGGAGAGACTTTTATAGAAAAAAAGCAGAAGCAAAATAAGGAAACTATTGATTTGCTCTAACTTAAAGACTGGTTGACTATTTGTGATTGGTTGTCATTAGGTTTTAATTTTGTAACCTTGAGGCATTTACAGATTCAGGTTTTGTTCTGTGTATAGACAGCCATGGCATAGGGCCACATCAGAGCCCCCTTATTTAATTAATCTAACAAAGGGGAGAGAAGGTCTAATGTGTGCTTGTGTAGGAAGTATTACGCCTCATGCAAATATGCTGGAACTCCGCTCCATCGAGGCTACGTCGCAAAACAGCACAAAGCAGACATGAGGCAGTGTCCCATCTCAGGATGGAAGGCGCAGATGTGGCTACACAGCACTTACCTTATGCTGTTCGGGGTTTCAGAGGGTCCATTTCCTCGTTTATTAAATGGGTTATAGAGAGCCATGTGCTTGATGATTGACAAAGCAGACTGGTTTCCAGGGAGAAACTTGACATCTACTTTCACATAGGGCTGGGACTTCAAGTTTGGGAGTCACTTGCCAGTGCCCAATATGCTTTAGAGAAACTAAGAGTTGAAC
Source organism: Mustela nivalis (assembly GCF_964662115.1). Taxonomy (NCBI): domain Eukaryota; kingdom Metazoa; phylum Chordata; class Mammalia; order Carnivora; family Mustelidae; genus Mustela; species Mustela nivalis. The sequence goes on along the minus strand of NC_139023.1, from coordinate 26,286,994 downwards.
CAAACTTTGAAGTCTGTAGAATCTAGAAAGAGTTTATACAAGAAGAGAGAATGGCTCTGGGAGATGAAATAGGAAGAATAAAGGACTCAAATGGATAGTTGGGGTCAGTAGCGGGAATTCATTAAAGGTTTCTGAGAAGGGGTGACTATATGCTCTATGAACACCCAAACAGTGTCCGTTTGGTCATGGTTTCCCTAATCGCTGGCATAGTTCAATGTATGAATGAAGAGAGAGACAGCTAGAGATATACATTTTAATGTGATTTTTTAAAAAGATTTTATTTATTTATTTGACAGACAGAGATCACAAGTAGGCAGAGAGGCAGGCAGAGAGAGAGAGAGAGGAGGAAGCAGGCTCCCTGCAGAGCAGAGAGCCCGATGCGGGGCTCAATCCCAGGACCCCGGGATCATGACCTGAGCCGAAGGCAGAGGCTTTAACCCACTGAGCCACCCAGGCGCACCTTAATATGATTTTAATGTGATTACCTCTGTAAAGACCCTCTCTCCAAATAAGGTCATATTCTGAAGTTCTGGGGATTAGGGTTCTTTTTTGGAAGGATGTACACAATTCAGTCAATAACGCCGGATTAGCTCAGGTAAGATGTAAGATATTGTCTGAGAAATAATTATTTTACTTGCTTTGAATTACTTTATTTGGGGGAAGTCAGACCATTGAAAAGCCCGACCTATATTATTTTGGTCACTTATAACTTGGCTTTTATAAACATCTCTCATACATCAGCAGGCATTTTGTTATTCATAAAAGATGCAAATCCAGTTCAGCTAATGATGGAAGTAAGATGGGAAGGAAGGCTACTCTCTCAACTCCCCCCACTCTCACTATACTTTGATAGATGAATTCTGGCTACCCTAGAAATTAACTTCATTACATTCTGTTTTACTCTTATTTCCCCCAAAACCTCATTCAGTTTAGACCAAGGTGGTTTGAACTTTGCTAGTTGTAGACCAGTTTTTGCAATTAAATATTAAGTACTATCAATTCCTAGAGAAAGCTACATTTCAAGGCTGGCCATTTGATTCAAATGGGTCTCTCCAAAGTGATGGGTGGAGATGCTGTCTCATCCACAAGTCGACTTTGTGGAACACATCCTTTGGAACATGGAAGCTAGTGGAACCATTGAAATACAAGTGGGGTTCAATATGAAACTTGTAGGAATTCATTGAAATCTGTGAATTCTTGCCACCATTTTGAAGGAGGTGATTTCTCTATATCAAATCTAGGAGATAATAAACTTCTTTGATTAATTTATTCTAGTCCAAATTTATCTCAATGTCCACCTACTATCTATCTCCCAACACATTTTTCTTCTTTAAAAACTCTTTGCTGGTAAAATTGCACCAGTGAGGAAGAGACCATAGAGGGTGGGGTGACCACTCTTGGTCTGAAGCTTCCAATCTCTGCTGCTATCTACACGGCACCACCTCTGGCTGTGTCTTTCTTCTCTTTTTTTTTTTAAAGATTTTATTTATTTATTTGACAGAGATCACAAGTAGGCAGAGTCAGGCAGAGAGAGAGGAGGAAGCAGGCTCCCTGCTGAGCAGAGAGCTCGATGCAGGGCTCGATCCCAGGACCCTGAGATCATGACCCGAGTTGAAGGCAGCAGCCCAAACCACTGAGCAACCCAGGCGCCCCATCTTTCTTCTCTTTTTATAGGGACACTTGTCATTATGTTTAAGACCCACCCAGCTAACCTAGTATGATCTCATCTCTAGATTCTTAATTTGGTAACATCTGCAGATGCCTTTTTCCAAATAAAGTCACATTCACAGATTTCAGGTGGACATATCTTTTAAGGAGCCATCATTCCACCCAGCACATCATGGCATAAGGAAGAAGCAGCAAACAATGGAAGGGGATTCAGAAGGGAATGTGGGAGAGTGTCAAAAGGATCAACTTTGCCCTCTTTGTTATTTTCCCTTAGTACCTGATGCATCTTTGCAAACTGCCACCAGACATTATCGATGCCTTTAGTTAGCTACCAAAACTAGTTTAGATGGATGAAAAGCCAGGGTTGACCACGTAACTCCCAGTATCTATTTCCTTTTTCTTTTAGAAATTGAGTTAATAGAGTACATAGCTCCCCAGCCAAAGACTACACTTTCCCAGTCTCATCTGAAGCAACATAGGGCCACATCACTATATTCTGGTCAAGGGGATGGAGTCAGAGTTGATGGAGTCAACTTCTGCATCACGTTCCTAAAAGAAAATTGTTTGTCCTCCACTCCCTGCATCTTTCCCTCTTCCGGTAGGCTGAGATATAATTATCATAGCAAGTCAACTTCAGAAATGCAGATAAAGGCAAAATCCAAAGATAGGAGGGATTATAGAAGGGCCTGAGATCTTGGATGACCTTTTGGAGAAGTGCTGTGTACCTGCAGGGATCACCTGCCAACCTCTGCATTTCAGGGTCTTTTTTGTTGCAGCAACCTAGATGGTGTCCTAATGATACACAGCGCTGTGGGCAAGTCCAGTCCAGCTTCTCAACATCAGTCTGGTCTCTTCCCATAGGAAGAAGAAAGAGGAGAGGTAGGGGAGATCATTTTAGGCATTGGCAAAACCGAACTGAGAAGAGAGAGATGAAAAAGAAGAAGGAGCCAATAGGGGAAGAGTAAAAAATTTGTTTTTGCATGGCTAGACCTACTTGTGAAAACTGAAAAGAGACAGTTTATTTTAACTTGAGATGAGGGGGACTACATTAGACCCCACACGTCCAGGTCTATACCATACAAACTGATCCCCTATAAAGATCTTGCAGGGCCCCTGGGTGGCTCAGAGCTAAGCCTGCCTTCAGCTCGGGTCATGGTCCCAGGGTCCTGGGATCGAGCCCCGTGTTGGGCTCTCTGCTCAGCAGGGAGCCTTCTTCCTCCTCTCTCTCTGCCTGCCTACTTGTGATCTCTCTCTGTCAAATAAATTTTTAAAAAAATTTTTTTAATTAAAAGAAAAGACTCATGGTCAATGTAGAATCTACTCCAGCTTTGTTGATTGTTATTCACTTTCTAATAAATATATGAGACTGAGGAGTTGTTCAGGGTGACAGTCTTTTCTACTGTCGCCCCCTCCTCCCTTTCTCTTGCAGCTGAGTTGCCTGTGCCTCATTCTTCTCCCATGCCTGGTTGGGAAGTGGCAGGTGGTGCCCGAACAGGGCCCAGAAATGAAACAGGAGAAGCTCCAATGTGTTCACCTGCACAGCTGTGTCTTTTCCCCACTGGTGAGTTGCGGGTACCTATCACAGGGTATGAGTAATCTAGAGAGCACAGACCTATATCGCCCTTAGGTATGTTTATTGAGACAGCTCCTAAAGGCTGGAGGAGCAAAAGTCAGCGAGGGCCAACTTTTGGAGCTTTTAAAAGTATTTAAAGAACATTGCTCCTGGTTCCCTATGCTGGGACTTTAGATTTACAGACAAGGGAGAAAGTAGGTCATGAGTTAAAACCCTTGCATGCTAAAGGAAAATCAGTTCCAATTACTATATGGCTTATGTGGACCCTTATTCTCTCTGTTTTGCCTTTACAAACCCCTGATTCGGAGAACAACAATGAATGTTCAGAAGAAACTGAAGAGGAAGAACCTGAGCATGCTATTCTGGAGGGAAAGGAAATTACTGAAGTCATAGTAAAGGAATATATAAAGAAGGAGATTCCTCCCCCTTTTCCAATAACAGAGCAGAAGAAAAGAACAATTGTTGCTGGGCCCCAACCATCGGCTCCACCATTGGGTGAGAAGGCGACATTTAGTAAAAAGGATGAAAAATCCATGCTGTCAGCCATTCAAAAAGGCCTAATGGAAGCAAAGTGGGCAGGACACCTAGATGCCTTACAGTGTACTTTCCACACAACAAATCAAACCAACTCCACACATAAGAAGGGAAATCATCAAGATTAGAGTTGAGATCAATGAGGTAGAAACCAAGATACAGTAGAACGTATCAATGAAACTAGAAGCTGGTTTTTTGAAAGAATCAATAAGATTGATAAACCATTTCTTTAAAAAAAAAAAAAAAGGGGACGCCTCGGTGGCTCAGTTGGTTAAGCAGCTGCCTTCAGCTCAGGTCATGATCCCAGCGTCCTGGGATCGAGTCCCACATCGGGCTCCTTGCTCGGCGGGAAGCCTGCTTCTCCCTCTGCCTCTGCCTGCCACTCTGTCTGCCTGTGCTTGCTCTCTCCGCCTCTCTCTCTCTGATAAATAAAATCTTTAAAAAAAAAAAAAAGATTGATAAACCATTGGCCACACTAATCCAAAAGAAAAGAGAGAAAGCCCAAATTCATAAAATTATGAATGAAAAGGGAGAGATCACAACAAACACCAAGGAAGTAGAAACAATCATTCAGAAGTTATTATCAACAGTTATATGCCAATAAGCTTAGCAACCTAGATGAAATGGATGCATTCCTGGAAAACTATAAACTCCCAAAATTGAACCAGGAAGAAATCGACAACCTGAATAGACTGATACAGTGTGCTTTCCGGTCACTATTAGAGAACATGTTGTTCTGGGACATGATCCTAACAACCCAAATTGTATCTATGAAGCCATACATGAGCCACTTCCCTTCAAATTACTGAAGGAGTTCAAGCAAGCAGTGCATAATTATGGAGTTAATTCTCCATCTACAATGGGAATCATTCAAGGTATTGCAGAAGGCAACTGACTTAGTCCGATTGATGGGTCCTTATTAGCAAAAACGGTTCTATCTTCGAGTGAGTTCTTGCAATTTAAAATATGGTGGCAAGATCATGCAGAAACAGCAGCTGCCCATAACAGAGCTAATAATGTTCCTATTTCCATGGAGCAGCTCATGGGCATTGGGCCCTGGGCCCAGGTGCAAGATCAAGTCCAAATGAATGATCGAGCTATTGAGTAGATCCAGCGTTGTTGTTTGAGAGCCTGGGAGAGAATAGAATCCCAAGGAAAAAGTTGCTCTTCTTTCCAAAAGGTGGTACAGGGTCCAAAAGAACCCTATCCCAATTTTATTGAGAGATTACAAGAGGCTATTAAAAGACAGGTAAAGAACCTCGAGGCTGCTAATACTATTCTTCAGCTGTTGGCATATGAAAATGCCAATGCTGATTGTGAAAAATTGATAGCACCCTTTAAAGGCAAGGGAAACACCGACAGATTATATTAAGCCATGCCAAGGAGTGGGAACAGAGCACTATAAAGCTGATTTGTTGGCCTAAGCAATGGCTGTTCTGACCATAGGAAAATTTAAAGGATGGTGTTTTAACTGTGGGCAGACAGGGCATACTAAAGCTCAATGTAGGCAAAAAGGAAAATTCCCTCCACGAAAGGCAAAAAATAATTCACCGGGTCTTTGTCCTAAATGTAAAAAAGGAAACCATTGAGCAAATCAGTGTCATTCCAGATTTTACAAGGATGGATCTCCCCTTCAGGGAGACTTATTTCAGGGTAAGCCCTCAGCCCAGTAAAACAAGAGGGTCAATTCTTCCTTAACACCCACCTTTCTGGGGTGCCTGGGTGGCTCCGTGGGTTGAGCCTCTGTCTTTGGCTCGGGTCATGATCTCAAGGTCCTGGGATTGAGCCCCGCATTGGGCTCTCTGCTTGGCGGGGAGCCTGCTTCTCCCTTTCTATCTACCTGCTTCTCTGCCTACTTGTGATTTCTCTCTCTGTCAAATAAAAAAAATAATACCTTTTAAAAAAAAAGCAAAAAAAACCCCACCCACCACTGTACTGTTTTAAATTTATTACCCGCTACTCTTGGTAGTGCTGGATTAGATATCCCGATTCCCAAAGGTCATCTCTCTCTTTTTTTTAATTAATTTTTTTTAAAATTTTTTCAATTTGTTTATTTTCAGAAAAACAGTATTCATTATTTTTTCACCGCACCCAGTGCTCCATGCAACCCATGCTCTCTATAATACCCACCACCTGGTACCCCAACCTCCCACACCCCCGCCCCTTCAAAACCCTCAGATTGTTTTTCAGAGTCCATAGTCTCTCATGGTTCACCTCCCCTTCCAATTTCCCTCAACTCCTTTCTCCTCTCTAACTCCCCTTGTCCTCCATGCTATTTGCTATGTTCTACAAATAAGTGAAACCATATGATAATTGACTCTCTCTGCTTGACTTATTTCACTCAGCATAATCTCTTCCAGTCCCATCCATGTTGCTACAAAAGTTGGGTATTCATCCTTTCTGATGGAGGCATAATACTCCATAGTGTATATAAACCACATCTTCCTTATCCATTCGTCCGTTGAAGGGCATCTTGGTTCTTTCCATAGTTTGGCGACCGTGGCCATTGCTGCTATAAACATTGGCAAAGATCATCTCTTAATGGCTGTCAAGCTTCCCATTAAAATTCCAACTAATGTTTTAGGCCCTTTAGAGAAGGGAACCACTGGGTTACTTTTGGGGAGATCTAGCCTCACTTCAAAGGGAGTACTAGTTCACACTGGCATTATTGATTCAGATTATAATGGTGAAATTTCAGTGATATTAACTACTGCAGCTCCATACCGTTTCCAAAAAGGAGACTGCAATATCCAGTTGCTACTTTTACCCTATGTCCAGGGTCAATTTAAAAAACAAGCAGAGAAACTCTAATGGGTTTGGGAACACTGAAAACACCAGGGCATATATGACTGAGAAAATCTATCAAGATAAACCAATTTGTTATGTTAAAATACAAGGAAAGGAATTTTCAGTTCTAACTGATTCTGGAGCTGATGTCTTCATTATAAGCTCATTACCTTGGCCTAAAAAATGGCCTTATAATTCGTCTTCTATTACTATCACAGAATTGGGACAAGCCAGCACTGTGCATCAGAGCTCCAATATTCTTTTCTGTGACAGACCCGAGGGTCAAAAGGGCTATCTGCAGCCATATATTGTAGACTTGGCCATTAACCTTTGGGGCAAGATTTACTAAGTCCGTGGGGAGCCTCTTTGCTTATACCTTCCCCTAAGAGGATTCCCAGATTTTCCAGAGAGCCACTGCTCCTGAGCCCATTAAATTGGAAAAGTGACAAATGAATTTGGGTAGCGCAGTGGCCCTTAACACAAGAGAAACTACTTGTTTTGCAAACCTTAGTTGAAGAACAAATAAGAAAAGGGCATATTGAGGAATCTCACTGTCCTTGGAATCCATCTGTCTTTGCTATTAAGAAAAAAACCAGGAAAATGGAGACTTGTAACAGACCTGCGTGTGGTTAATAGTGTTATTCAACCTTGGGGTCTCTCCAACCCAGACTGCCTTCGCTTAATCTAGTTCCACACGAATGGCCAATAATTATCATAGACTTACAGGATTGCTTTTATACTATCATTTGCTAAGGAAGATTGTCCTCATTTTGCTTTCACAATTCCCAGGGTGAATTTAAAAGAACCAGCCAAATGATATCAATGGAAAATTTTACCACAGGGAATGTTAAACAGCCCGACTATCTGTCAGGAATATGTGGCCACAGTTATACAACCAGCCAGAGATCAATTTCCACAAATTTATCTTATCCATTATATGGATGATACATTATGGGCAGCCCCTGATAACACACAATTGCAAGACGCATTTAAAATGCTTCAATTATAATTTGAAAAATACAAATTAATTATAGCTCTGGAAAAAATACAAACCACCTCTCCTTTTTCATATTAAAAGTTCATTATGGACAGGGCCTCAATTAAACCACAGAAAGTTCAGATCCATAGAGATAGAATCACAACCTTAAATGATCTGCAAAAATTACCGGGAGATATTAATTGGATAAGACCTAAAATTGGAATTCCCACTTATGCTTTGCAGCATCTATTTGACTCTTTGAAGGGAGATCCTAATTGAAACAGCCCTAGGACCTTGTCAAAGGAGGCCTTAAAATAATTACAATTTGTTGAAACCCGATTCAATCAATGCAAAGGGATAGGGTCCAACCTAAGATACTATTAGATCTTCTTCTTTTTCATACCCCACCTACACCCACGAGGTTAGTTATACAAATGGAACTAATCATAGAATGGATTTTTCTTCCAAATAATACTGTTAAAACACTCACTACTTTATAGACCATATTGGCAGTATTATTCGATTAAGAAGGAAAAGAACTCACCAAATACAGGGATATGATGCAAAAGTTATAGTTCTGCATTTAAATAAGACACAAATGGAAACAGCATTCTGGAATAATTTAAATTGGCAAATTGCCCTTAGTGGCTTTACTGGAAACACTTCTTCTCAGCAGCTGCCTTCAGCTCAGGTCACGATACTAGGGTCCTGGGATCGAGTCCCACATCAGGCTCCCTGCTCAGCGGGGAGCCTGCTTCTCCCTCTCCCTCTGCCAGTGGCTCTGCCTACTTGTGCTCTCTATCTCTCTGTCAAATAAATAAATAAATAAATAAATAAAATCTTTAAAACAAATAAAAGTAAAACATACTGCTTTTGTCCTTCCTAAAATTACTTCTAAAAATCCAATAACAGATGTCTGTACTTACTTTTCTGATGGTTCTGCCAAAGGTAAAGCCTGTTATTATGGTCCTACCTCAAAAATCGTATCTACTTCCAGTCTCTCAGCACAGAAATCAGAATTAACAGCTGTTATTACATTATTTCAAGATGTTTCTTCTGCATTTAATCTGTTACCTGACTCTTTATATACAATGTATGTTTTACAGCATATGGAAACTGCTGCTATTTCTACATCTGATGTACTATGATGGACCTCATCATGGTAGCCATAAGTCTTCCTGGATGTGATGCACAAATAAATAACTTTACTTATGGGGCTTATATACCTAATACTCCCCTGCTCCGTCCAGTAGAGTGGGGAGAAGATATAATACCAATTTATTTAAATGCCTCAAAATGGGTACCTGGAATATGGGATCACAGATTGCCATTATTGCCTGCAGGAGAAGGCACAAACATTCATCTTTCATTAGAATATCAAAGTAGATCGCTATGTATCACTGATCATTCCAGTTGTCTTATCCCTGATGATCTAACATGGCTGGGGGACTTTCCTACTAATAACAGTCTGAGTAAAGCTCAGTTATGTTCACTCTCCACTAAAGGATTCCTAGCCAATGAATCTAGGGGTCCTCGCTATAACACAGCAGCACTCCTTATTCCCAAATGCAAAATGATGCAGATGTGGTCGGATGAGAGAATTTGCTCCTTGTGGGAGGATTGCCGAGCTTCTTACCCCAGTGTCATTATTAACGATTCCTACGCAATTGTATGGGACTGGTCCCCTAAGGGGATGGCAGTCACCGATTGCACTGGGAGACCCTGCTTCTCTCATCGAAATTTAAAATGGCGATTTTTTGATCACCTCCTCTTACCACAAACCTTAACTTGGGGAAATGTGCCTCTGGTCTGACATGGGCAAGGAATTCTGGCGGCATCCCCTTTTGTTGATTTTCATAAAAAACAAAAGAATTTATGGAAAGTCATCACTGCTTTAAATCACCTTTGAATTTGGAACAGCTCTTACATTTATCAGTCCAACTATTATGCATTCTCCTTTCTCCTGGTAAAAGAAGAATGGGTAAGAGCATATGTTAGAGATCCCCATGTCTTTATTATTGGAAAAATGACCTTTGATCATAATATTAGAGAAATACACTGTCCCAAGTGTAAAGTGTTCACCTCTGTGAACGAGAATGTTTACACAGACAATTCTATTATTCTCATAGCTAGAAGAAGAATAGACATCTGGTTACTGGTGAAACATCACAGTGTTTGCGAAAGCTCTCCAGATATGCATGTACTTTTAACAGTTTTAAAGGACTGGGTCCATAGAACAAAAAGATTTCGTGGGCTGCTTGTAACATATAATTTATATGTTATTCTAACATATTATTTATAATTTAGGAATTATAGCTATTACCGCTACAGCTACCACTACAGGAATAGCCTTGCGTTAGACTGTACAGACTACAGAACTTGTACAAAAGTGCATGAAAATGCTAGCAAAGCTTGGAATCAACAATCATAGATCAAAAATTAAATGAAAGAATCTCTGATTTAGAATCAGCCATATATATATATATATATATATATATATATGATCTCCAAAATATAATATATTATATATATATATATATATGCTGATCTCAAAATATAAAACTTAGACTTCTTCTTTTATGTGATTGGAACGTTCCTTCCATGTTACTCCCTATGCCTATGATGAATCAAAAACATCGTGGAACAAAATTCGCCATCATATTACCAATCGTTATGGTGATAATCCAACTTTAGATATTAAACAGCTTCAAGATACTATTCAAGGCATTACTCACTCATCATTACAATCAGTTCCAGGAGTGAGTTTTGCACAAAGGATTAATGATATTCTGTCTAATCTAAGCCTTTTTACTTGGATCAAGCAAACTGGTCTTGGCATTACAGGTGGAATGATAATTTTTATTACTGTAATCTCTTTATGCTTAGTCCTCAGATGTACATGAAAATCCTTCCGATGACTGATGGATTGAGAAATCGTGAAATCGACTTTCCAGCTTCCGCACAAACAAAAAGGGGGAAATGTAACCGTCCCTCAGAACAACGTACTGCTTAAAATATAACCTATGAGGAATTACACTAGTTACCAAGCACACTTAGATGTAGCCTTAAGAAAAACAGTACTGGCAACAGGCCTCTGGGGGAGAGGATGATATATGTCCTTGAAGCCGAGCAGCTGGGGATGCCCGGCTCGCTGCCTGGTTCACGGCCGAGCAGCTGGGAGAGCCTGGCCCGCTCAGGGCAGAACACCGCCTGCTTCATTTTTCCATTATCACCCATTCCCCAGAGAGCATCAGCAGTTAATCAGACAATCCTTGAGTTTGGGCTTCCCCACTACAGATCATGGACTATGTGACCAGACATATTTTGCCTTTTTTTTTATGTATCCCCAAGACTCCTGGTCAACGTGTAATCTATGCTGGCTTCTTTGTTGGTTGTTACCTACTTTCTAATAAATATGAGATGAGGTGTTGTTCAGGGCGACAGTCTTTTCTACTGTTGCCCCCTGCTCCCTTTCTCTTGCGACTGACTTGTCTGTGCCTCATTCTTCCCATGTGTGCCATTGAGAAGCGGCAGGTGGACTCAGTGGTCATTTCTCCAAAAGAGCGAATGATTTTTTTGGGTACAGAATTGAAGAGCCAGCTATCACATTGGTTAAAAGAAAGACAATATGACATTTTTACTTTGTTATAGCCAGAAGTATTATACCATTATGGAAGGTACAACACTTAAAAAAATCAAGCTGGGAGCATTCACATATTTGATTTAGCACTCCTGCTCTGGAATTCTGCCTTAACCCATGTAGATTTGCTTATGAGACAGGCTGGGATCTCGATTTCAGATAAGAAAGGAGACACAAGCAAGAGAAGAACAAGATGGGTGGGCATGAACAAGGCTTTGAGAGCCAGCCTCCCAGAGGCAGTCCACCATCTATCGGTTCCACGTCTAATGGGGCATAACCACTTCGCACTGGATCAGACCTGACAATGATTTCTAAGATAATTTAGTGGGTGGGTAGGCAAGCCAAGCAGGATCACCTGATCTCCTGGATGGCCATGCCTTGGCTGCCAGGTAGAGAAATGGTAAGGGAACAGGACCCCCATCTCTGGTAATGAGGGTATGAGATGGGGCATAGTTCTGGGAGAAGAGCTACACAAGAGGTCAGAGTCCTGGCACATGGACTGGATTAGGATTAGTTTCCAGGGAGGGATTCTAGCTCCTGTGTAGGAAACTGGTGTCCTCTCAGCGAACCGGGCAGAAGATTGTAAGGAAGATGTGATAATAAGATGAATGTGAGCAGACTAATATTGTTCAACATACAAGACTGTAGAGAGTGAGATTTGTTTCAAGAGCAGTTAGTGATATTTCTGGGTGCTGGTTTTACTCAGGACTATCACATTCTGGAAGAGGCTAGAATTATCATTCAAAGAGGCTCTGGAGAACCATGTGAGCAAGGCTGGGGAAGTTAGGGGCTAGAGGCACAGATCAGAATAAAGGACAAAGAAAAAATTCACCACAGCCTCCAAACAACCTCTCATGCATTCTGTGAGGTTTTTGTGACCATAAATGTCACCATTTAAAAAGAATAAAGACAAAAGGTTTTATTTATACTGATCCAGTATTTATTCTGGAAAAACAAAAGTAGGTGGAAGTGACTTTCATGTCTTAGTATCTGACGGAACATTACCTTTGCCTTTCCCTCATCTCAGGGTGTCCCCCCTCATCTGGTTTCCTCCTTATGAGGTTCAACTACCATTACTGGTTCAAAGTGTGTAACTTTTTATCAGGGCAAAGCACAAAATGGTTATATCCCCTGGGAGCAACCAGGCAGTGAAGGCAATAATCTATGTCCCATATTTCAGATCAGTGGGGGGTCAAATCAACTTTCCCAAACCTCCCAGAGTGGGGAAACCCTACTATTTTGAAAATGTGCCTTGTGTTTTGTAATTAAAAATAACAAGTACCTTCTGTTTCCAATGTTTTTAAATCCTAGTGAATATAGTGTGTGTGTGTGTCCGGGTGTGTGTCTGTGTATATATGTGTGCCCACACATGCTTTATATTTTTATGAGGCTTTCCCCAGCCTGTATTATCACATAAATCAACAACATAGCTCTTTGAGCTAGAGAAAATCACTTCCCTACTTCTACTTACAATTTAACCCTGAAACAGCTATACAGATTTTCCAGAATTAATTATTGCATTAATGTAGAGAAGTAAAGCCAAAGACTTCCACCTTTTTTTTTAAAGATTTTATTTATTTATTTGCCATAGAGAGAGATCACAAGTAGGCAGAGAGACAGGCGGAGAGAGAGGGAGAAGCAGGCTCCCCGCTGAGCAGAGAGCCCCATGTGGGGCTCCATCCCAGGACCCTGGGACCATGACCTGAGCCGAAGACAGAGGCTTAACCCACTGAGCCACCCAGGTGCCCCCAAAGAATTCAACCTTAAGCAGTCTTTCTTCAAGGGTAAATGGATTCTGCCTAGATATGAAATATTACACAGGCTTATAGAAAAACAATAACCTGGAAAAAGAGTTTGTAATAAAACGTCATAAAGTTTCTAAGCAACGAAGTCAACCCAAATAATGACAATAATCTCAGCAGAAAATTTGGGGGAGAAAAATGTTTAGAAATACAGTAAATGACTCAAAATGATATACGCACCCCATGTTCATTGCAGCATTATTTCAAATAACCAGGGTATGGAAATGTCCACAGACAGATGAATGGGTTAAGAAAAGGTAGTATAAAAAAAAAAAAAAAGAAAATGTAGTATGTATACAATGAAATACTATTCAGCCATGAAAAATAATGAAATTTTGCCATTTGTGATAGCACAAAAGGAACTTGAGGACTAAGGGAAACAAGTCAGAGAGAAGGACAAATATTGTAAAATTTCATTATATATAAAATTTTAAAAGTGCAAAAAGGAAAACCCAAACCCCACAAGCTAATAGATAAACAGAATGGATCGGTGGCTGCCAGAAGTGGGGGTGGGGGGATGGAGAGTGGCAGAATGAATGAATGAAGGGGGCCAAAATGTACAAATCTCCAGTTATATAATAAATAAACCATGGGGATATAACATATACAGCATGGCAACTATGGTTAATAATACTGTATTTCATATTCAAAAGTTGCTAAGACAGTAAATCTTCAAAATTTAAAATTCTTCAAAATTCTCATCATGAGAATAAACATTCTGTAACTATGTATGGTGACAGATGTTAACTAGACTATTGTCCTGAATATTTCACAATATATACAAATATTGAATCATTATGTTGTACAGCTGAAACTAATATAGCAGTGTACACCAACCAAACCTCAATTTAAAAAAGAAATAGAATAAATAGAATAAAAATAAAACAACTTCTTTCTGTCTCACTTTTGAAAAGATTTCTAATTATAAAAATAATACAGTAACACTTTAAAAGCACCAGAACCAGATGGTTTTACAGGTGACATTAAAAAAGAAAAAAAGTTCCAAGAATGTGTAATTCCCGTGTTGCAGAAATTGTTTCGGAATAGAAAAAAGTTGAGACTGAAGTAAATTTTTGTTTTATTTTTAAATTTTTTAATTTACATTCAATTGAGTTAGCATATAGTGTTTATTAGTTTTAGGGGTAGAATTTAGTGATTCATTAGTTGTGTATAACCACCAGTGCTCATTACATCAAGAGCCCTCTAAGACTCAACTCAATTTTAAGGCTAACCTAACACTGATTCTAAAACCAGACACAGTTGGTACAGAGAAGAGGGTGGCAGGCTAATTTCACTTTCAAACACTGATACAAAAATCCTAAATAAAATGTGGGCAAATTCAATCTTAAATAAAATGTTGGCAAGCCAAATCTAGTAGTGGGTTGAAACAGCATTATCTTTAGGTAAATCTTTAGGTAAGATTTAACCGAAAAATGCAAAAATAAAGTTCAGATTTTAAAAGATCTTTTAATGTTACTCATTGTGGTAGCAGATTGAAGGATACAAACCATAGGAATATCCCAATAGATGCTAAAAGGTATTTGGCAAAATTCAGCAGCCATTCCTCATTAAAACACACACCCACGCACACACCCACAGAGTAGAAGCAACTACTAGAAAATAACAGAAGGTATCACGCTAATGTATGAAATACACAAACCAATGATTTTCCTAACCAATTAGAAGGAAAATAATCTCAATCATAGTAGCAACAGTAAAATATTCAAGATGTACAGGAAGAAAATTGCAAAACTTTACTGAAAGACATTAAGGAAAGCCTGGGTAAGTGGAGTAACATACAATGTTTCTAAAAGGGAACAGAGAAGATTATAAATATGCCAATCCCCCCAAAATTAATTTAAAAATTTCATATATGTCTAATGGAAATAATAGGATTTTTCATGGAAATTTCAAGCTGATTATAATTTCATCTGAAAAACAGGTAATAGACTTTTGGATAAAAGTAGTGTAAGACAACCTGGAGTACAGGTGTCAAAATATACTTTAACGTCAGCCGTCAAAGTCAAGACAAGAACTAAGACACAAATACAAAACTAGATCAATGGTCAGATACAAAGTGTGAAAAACAGATTCACATACATACATAGGAACATATAATAACTGTGACACCTAATCAATGACTAAACATTGGACTATCTAACAAATAGTGTTTTGACAGTTGGCTATCCACTTGGAAGGAAAAGGAAAATGAGATTCTTTTTTTTTTTTTTTTTTTTTTTATTTATTTGACAGAGATCACAAGAAGGCAGAGAGGCAGGCAGAGGGAGAGGAAGGGAAGCAGGCTCCCTGCCAAGCAGAGAGCCCGACGTGAGGCTCAATCCCAGAACCCTGGGATCATGTCCTGAGCCAAAGGAAGAGACTTTAACCCACTGAGCCACCCAAGTGCCCCCAAAACGAGATTCTTAACTCACTCCACATATAAAAGTAAATTGCAGATAAGGCTGAGCAATCAAGGTGTCAGATGTGGCTGCAGGTACCTCACTTTTGCTGTATTTTGTTTGTTAGAGGTGAGTCATTAGGGGCAGCCCACACTCTAAGGGAGGTGATTATACAGGATGTGATGGCTAGGAGGAGGGGTCATGGAGTTCTATCTTATTTTGTGCTCAATGCCTACCACGGCAAGAAATGGTCACAAATAGGAGATTCAGAGAAGAAAATGAAAGCCCAGCAAACATAAAACAAAATGGGCAGGATAATTCAAATAGAAACACAACATTCCACTTTCCTCCCATTTGACTGGCAGAACACAAGCTCTGGGGTCCTGTCTGAGTTAACATCCCAGCTTCTCCACTTGCTATACGTGACTTGGCACGTTTACTTGATTTGCCTGGCCTCTATTTCTTTCTCAGAGAACAACAGTACCTACCGCATATATTCAATAGACATTTTTTAAAAAATCCTTGTTTGTCAAGGTATAGAAAAATGACACATAAGACCAGTAATATAAATTGATAAATATTTTTGGCTATGAATTTAGAACACTCTTTCACTAGTTAATTGTATATCCCCTGCCACCCCAACAGTTTTGCTTGTCTAGAGTTAAACTCACACAGTTTCTTGAAAACACATGTTAACAAATGTTTATTGTCATCTTGTTTATAACAAAGAAAAGAATGACCCATCAAGATGTTCATTAACAGGGTAAGAGCAAATATACTCTAATATACTTTGTAATTGTTTAGTTAGAAAAATATTTTGAAATATAGTAACCCAAATCCAGAGTTTACAAAATGACAGGTGATAGTGGAAACTGTGTATTATCATGGTGCTTAATTAACATTTTTTGAGTGAATGAATCACTCAGTTTAAAAGAAGTAATATGCTGAGTGAAATAAGTCAAGCAGAGAGAGTCAATTATCATATGGTTTTACTTATTTGTGGAGCATAACAAATAACATGGAGGACAAGGGGAGATGGAGAGGAGAAGGGAGTTGAGGGAAATTGGAAAGGGAGGTGAACCATGAGAGACTACGGACTCTGAAAAGCAATCTGAGGTTTTTGAAGGGGCGGGGGGTGGGAGGTTGGGGGAATCAGGTGGTGGGTATTAGAGAGGGCACAGATTGCATGGAGCATTGAGTGTGGTGCAAAAACAATGAATACTGTTACGCTGAAAAGAAATAAAAAATTTTTAAAAAAAGAAGTAATACCGTATATACTGAAATCAAATATCAGTATGAAATTAGGTTTCTAAGAAAGATTGTTACTAAAAAAAAGAAAGTGTAGAATAAAATGTTCAGGGTGACACTATAGATACACAAATCACTACAATTTACCTATATGCATATAAATTCTTTTAAAAATAAACTACAAAAATGCTGTCTTAATGCAGGCTCATGGATTATATGTAACAAATGCACCATTCTGGGGGCACCTGGTTGACTTAGTGGGTTAGCCTCTGCCTTTGGCTCAGGTCATGATCTCAGGGTCCTGGGATCAAGCCCTGTATTGGTCTCTCTGCTCAGCCGGGAGCTTGCTTCCCCCTCTCTCTCTGCCTGCCTCTCTGCCAACTTGTGATCTCTCTCTGGGTGTCAAATAAATAAATAAAATCTTCAAAGAAAATCACAAATACACCATTCTGGTGCTGGATTTTTTTCTTAAAGATTTATTTATTAGAGAGAAAAAGGGAGAGAGAATATGTATGTGTTCACAAGTGTGTGAGGGGGAGGAGGGGCAGAGGGAGAGGAAGACTCCCAAGCAGACTCCCCACTGAGCATGGAGATCAATCTCAAGACCCTGAGATCATGACCAGAGCCAAAATCAAGAGTCGAACACTTAGCCGACTGACCCACACAGGTACCCGTCTCGTGTTGGATTTTGATAGTAGGGAGTCTGGGCTTATGTGTACATAGGGAGTATATAGAAATCTCTGTACTTTCCACTAAATTTTGCTATAAATCTAAAAATTCTTTCAAAGTGTATTAAGAAAAAGGATCTAGAGAAATTCATGCCAACCTGATAGGGAATATTAGCTCTGAGGAAAGGACTAGGGTCACAGGTTTTGATCAGGGAAAGCCATCCATTTATCTGTACTGCTTGAGGTTTTCACAAGAGTCTACATGTTATATATTGCTTATGTGATACTTTAATAAATATAAGTATTTGTTATTATTGAGAACTTAGAAAACACAGGATGCCATCAAGAAGGAAAATTTAAAGTGTTCATAGTCTAGGGGCATCTGGGTGGCTCAGTGGGTTAAGCGCAACTCTTGATTTCAGATCAGGTCATGAGGTCAGGGTCCTGAGATCAACCTGGCAAGGGGCTCCATGCTGGGTGTGGAGCCTGCTTAAGATTCTTCTCTCTCCCTCCCTTCTGGCCCTCACCTGCCTTCTCTCCTTCCTCTCTCTCCCCCTCCCTCTCCTCTCCTCCTACCCTCCACTCACATGCTCACTTTCTCTCTTTCTAAAAACAAAAATAAATTTAAAAAGTGTCCATAAGTCTCACTGCTCAGAGGTAGCTACTACTGGCATTTAACTATATATTCTCCTGGGTTTTTTTTTTCCTATGAATATAAATGCAAGTGTGTTTGTACCTATTTATACATACGTATTTGCAGAATCTTGTCATTTCAGGGAAGGGCACATATAAAAGCTTCATTGCCTCCTCCAACCCAGTGTGTCTTGCATCTTCTCACTGATGTCTCTTCTGCCTACCATCACGAACAGCACAGGAATCACCAAATAAAATGAACTCTATGACCAGCTTTCCAATTTTCCGATTTAGGATTTTCAGTATCACTTTTAGGGACACAGGGAGGGAAGCTGTTTATTTCTTCCCACCCACGTAGCTCAGAGCCGAGGGCTGTCGTCTTCCTCTTCGGTCCCTTCAATCCCGCTGCTCTTCCAAATTTGTGTTTCCACCATCACTTAAGTCTCTCTGCGTAAGCTCCCAGCTCCACCATTCTCCACTCCTCGACTCTGCCATTCCGTTGGCCTGGTGATAGATTTCTTCTTTAGAATATCGAGCACAGTTTGGCGTATAGTCCTTTTGACACTCTTCCGATAGACAAATGCACCACTTTTTGTGTTCCACTTTTTACACTTGTCCTTAGTTACATGACCTGCATATCTTTTCTTACATATTCCTTTCAAAGGTAAGCTCAGAAGGTCAGGGTTTCCTTACATAACTCTGCTTGTCTTCCTCATGAAGATCCTTGATCATTGTTTTGCCAGAATTCAACTTTAGAGGCTCTGATCCCCTTTTAGTTGAATTTTTAAGAGTTTCTAACCCTGGTATCATCGCTCTCATTTCTCTCAACTTTATCTACAGTCTGTACATACTTGTCTATAACCACCATGCTCTTTCATGATGATGGTGATGATGATGATGATGATGATGCTAAGATACGTGATTACTTGCTCCCCAAACTTACTTTCACTTCCCTAGTCAATCTTTCATTTTTGGTTGACATCAAGTCCATAGTAATAACTTCCTTAATTATTTCTTCTGATTCCTGAGGGAGTTTACATTATCCATGTGGTAAACAATGATTTGCCTAACAGTCTTCTTTGAACAATCTGAGAGTTTATGCAGATGTCTACAATCTACATACCACTCCTGGGGGTATAGCTCAGTGGTAGAACATTTGACTGCATACCACTCATTGTTCCTGTGCTCTGTGTGTGTGTGCGTGTGTGTGTCTGTGTCTGTGTATGTATGTGTGTGTGAGATTTGTACCATGATGGCTCATTCATCCTGCTCTCTGACTGGTAATCCCTAGTAAATTTCCCCAATTAAACCATTGGGCTTGCTCTCTGCATTTTTTTCTTTCAATTTTATTAAGATGTGATTGATATACAGTACACTGTAGAAGTTTAGATATACAAAATAATGTCTTGACTTCCATATATTGTGAAATAATTACCACAATAAATTTGGTTATCATTCAATACTTCATATAAATATGAAAAGAAAAAAGAAAAAAACTGTTTTTTCCTTGTGATGAGAAATTTTAGGATCTACTCTCTTAGCAACTTTCAGATATACCATACAGCAAGCAGTGTTAACTATAGGCATCCTGTTGTACATTATATTCCCAGTGTTTATTTATCTTGTAACTGGAAGTTTGTACCTTTTAACTACCTTTATCCAATTTTCCTATCCCCTAGTTTACCTTCCCAAAAGAATGGGGTTCTAAGAGCTTTTCGGTTGGTGAACACACGGAGATTTGGAGAGAAGGAAGCCCTGGAAAAGCATAAGAACTCAATGGTCCCTCCCCATACTTGCCTTATGCACCTCTTCTATCTGGTTATTCCTGAGTTAATCTTTTTATAACAAATTGGTCATCTAGAAAGCAGAATGTTTCTCTGTGCTCTGTGAGCTACTCTAGAAAATTGGTTGAACCCAAGGAGGAGATCATTGGAATCTCTGGTCGGTCTAGAACAGGTCAATCAGAAGCAAGGTAACAACCTGGACTTGTGATTGGTGTCTTAAGTGGGGGACAAGGGGCAGTTTTGTAGACTGAGCCCCTAACCTGTAGGATATGAAGCTATCTCATGGCATAGTGTCAGAATTGAGCTGAATTGTAGGACACCCAGGTGGGTGACCAAAGAAGTGGGGCCCAAAAGAGTCACAGCTGCCAGAAGTAAATCTTTGTTGTTGCAAACCACAAAGAATTGGGGGTCATTTGTTAT
This sequence comes from Mustela nivalis, assembly GCF_964662115.1. Taxonomy (NCBI): domain Eukaryota; kingdom Metazoa; phylum Chordata; class Mammalia; order Carnivora; family Mustelidae; genus Mustela; species Mustela nivalis. Next base: position 26,266,859 of record NC_139023.1, on the reverse strand, counting down.
CACAGCAAAGATGATCAATATACCTTTTGGTTAACCACCTCTAGTCATCACACAGTTACCCCTGTACCCCAAAGATGGGAGATACAGAAGTATTTCTTGGGGAGCCTGTGTGGCTCAGTTGGTTCAGCATCCAACTCTTGATTTCAGGTCATGGTCTCAGGGTCATGGGATCAAGCCGTGTGTTGGGCTCCATGCTGAGCATGGAGCCTGCTTAGGATTTTCTCTCTCTCTCTCCCTCTCCTTCTACATCCCACACCCACTCTCTCTGTTTCTTGTCCTTCCGTCCTGAAACCAGCAACAGGAGTCATCAGGAAAACGTTGTTCCATGGAGCATGGGAGTTTAATTCTTTTTCTGAATGTGTATATTTACCTCCTATAAAAAGAGGCTCCTTGTAGAATAATGCCAGCAGGAGTATCTTCTCTTTCCCTCAGTGTCACAAGTTAATATTTAATCCTTGATATCAGGTTTGGTTCTCTTTGATTCCTTAAAATCTTAAAAAACACACACAGAAAAATCTGCTTCCTTCTTGGATGGCTCTTTTCATTCCCTCCAGAAACTCTTAATATTCTCTAGGGAGCAGGAGAATGAGGGGATACCACAGTGGCTAACAGACAAGGCTGACATTCTAGTGGAGAAGTTGGACAAGAGACAATAACATTATGTCAGGTAGGGATCAGTGCTATGTAGAAAAATCAACCAAGGAGGGAGAACAAGGATGGATGGGTATTTTACCCTGGATTGGGTGGCTTTCGGTGACTGCATGAATGACCCACTTGGACACAGGGCTGTCTGTATCCATTTTGTAGACTACAAGTTGTCTACATCACATGATGTCACTTGTCCACATTCCTCAGCACTTACTGCCGTCAGCTCCTTTAGCACATTCAGGGTCAGTCTTACCTGAGAATACCCCCCACCTTCAATTCTACTCACTGCTTTGAAATCCTGAAGGGACTCCTTTCTTAACTCTACACCAAGGTATTGGCTATTGACCTCGGGTTTTGCTTATCCCATGAATTTAAAATTTGTCCTCTTGTGCCTCAGATTTTGACTGAAACTCAAGAGGGCACTGGGGAAATGATAAAAATACATGAGAAGAAATACTTTTATGGATTGGCAACAGAGCACTGAGAAGCAGCCTGGGCTGTGCTCCTTCATGACTTTGGCACCTCCCCTACCTCTGGGGATGGGGTTCATTTATGATAAGGAAGCAGCCTGATAAGAAACAAACATAACTTACCTGTAACATTTCATTTACTTTAAGAAAGAAAGACTGGAAACAAATATGGCCAAACTTAATTTACTAATTTTACACAGTAGAAAGGTAGCTGTTTGTTGTTTTGCATTTTGAAAATGCCTTTTTAAAAAGTTTCTTCAGACCCTTAAGGATAAAGAACAAACAGATGGTTACCAGAGGGGAGGTGCCTGGGGGATGGGTGAGGTAGGTGATAGGGATTAAGGAGCGCCCTTGTCCTGATGAGCACTGAGTAATGTATAGAAGCGTCGAATCACTATATTGCACACCTGACACTAATATAACACTGTACGTTAACTATCCTGGAATTAAAATTAAGAACTTAATTTAAAATTTTCCTTAAGGAGGAAGCACATAAAATATAAGGTTCAAAACATTTGGCTTCTGCCCTTGCAATACACTTTTCTGGAGTGTGTCCCTGAGCAGGTAACTGAAATCCTCTAAACCAGGTTTTCTGTGCCTGTGGAGTGAAGATGAAGCCTATCTTTGAGGATGTGATGGATACACAGTGATAAAGCGTGTGCAGAACACCCAGCACTAGGATGCGGGGAGTCGGTTCCGAGTATATGGTGGACGTGTCGTTACTCTGTGATTTCCCAAAGTGCATCCATGGGCCACTAATATCATAAGTGATCTCCAAGCGAAGGACACCAAGGTCAATGAGGTTTGGAAGACTATACATTATAGTCTCTTCTTGGAGACTCAGTGACCTTAAGCTATTAATGGTACTGAGAAGTTCTATAGTAAAGAAATCTGTTTTAATAACATGGAGGACAAGGGGAGATGGAGAGGAGAAGGGAGTTGAGGGAAATTGGAAGGGGAGGTGAACCACGAGAGACTATGGACTCTGAAAAACAACTTGAGGACCTTGAAGGGGTGGGGGTGGGAGGTTGGGGGAACAAGCTGGTGAGTATCAGGGAGGGTACGTATTGCATGGAGCACTGGGTGTGGTGCAAAAACAATGAATACTGTTACACTGAAAAGAAATTTTTAAAAAAGACTATATTACAGAGTGATTAGCAGTTATTAATATACAATTCATGGCAAAGTGCAATTGTCAAAGTATTTAATCTAAGGTACAATAAAATTTGGTGGTTCTGTTTTTGCTTTAAATTGAATATTGACTTACTTATGGTACATAAAATATTTGTGTAATCAAAAAAAAAGAAAAAGAAAAGAAATCTGTTTTGTTTCTCTTTGTTTTTATTCTTCATTTAAATTGTTGTTTCCAGATTTGGGGCATGAAACACTGGCCAACAGTGTCCTTGCCTAAGAGGGCTGAGTGAGGTCACCCTGGCAGTTGCTTAACTTAGTGAGAAAGTCTCCTCTTCCTTGAAGAGCATGGTTCAGAGGGTGGGGTGCTAAAAGTGAGCATGCTCTTCCCACCACTGCGACATGTGGCCAACTGGAAGGCATGGTGACGGAGCTGCACCTGATGGGGAGGCCACCCAGAAAAGTTTTGAAGTGTCCTGGCCGATACCCACTAACTTTTTTAAAAGAATCCCCAAGCTGGCATCCTTCCCAGGTAGAAAATTATGGGAAATCTTGAAGATCTCAAAACAAACAAACAAAGCATAAAAACAAACAAAATCCCCACGTTTTAGATGACTGTATTTCTAGCTACTAATCATGACCCAAGAGGCAAGAACCCAAGTCAAGTGTTTGTGCCCTGATTTGCAGGGAAGAGGTTGTTAATAACAGCCCACCACTAATCCTCCTGGCAGATTGTCACTCAGCATGAAAAGACCAAATATAGATGAGTGTCTTGCCTGGAGCTCATTTTTATGATCTGTTTGAGCACTTAAGAGTTTGACCATGAAGGGGATACGCCCTCCCTGCACTGGGTTGCATATGTGAGAACCAGAGAGCCTGAATGGGGCTGGAAGGAGCCTGCGTTATTACTGGCAGTGGGTTCCAACTGGGTGTGACCTCAGAGGATGCAGAAAGACCTTTGAAATTGATGACAACATGTCTCCAAGGAGGATGAGCCGCCAAAGAGAAAAGGAACACGCCCAGCAGCCCAGGCAGGAACAGAAAGTAATGCAGACAATATCTCCTTTCCAGAGAGGAGGGCTTCCCCCTCCCAATGTTCCCTTCCATGCATCAGAATTTTCTAAACAAGGCAAGATGGAAAGTGGAGAAGGGGGGTATGGGACCCTCACTAGGTGTGTAGACTCTGGTCAGGCAATCACCCCTCTAAGTCTTGATCTCCTAACCTAAAGAACAAGAGTAGTAACAGTGTCTCCCTTGTGTGATGGTTGGACAGATCAGTTAGATGAAATCCAGAATCCAAGCATGGTATCTGGCATGCAGGAGGAGCTCTGCTAGCATTGCCTGCAATTTAGATCGCGACAGTGGAGAATTCAACTTGTTGGTGTCATGTCATATGCTGGCCACATTTACCCTGCTTTTCCCGAAAGGACCTGTGTCCCAGCAGGCACTTGGCTGAAACATGCTTATTGTAATTGAATCTAGGGTCTGGTCGTGCTGTGTAAAGAATAATTGATATGCAGAGACTCTGAAACAAGCTTTGGGAATTAAACATCTGGTTTGGAAGGCAGCCTTGTAGGCCAACCCCCTGTAGGCCCAAGGAGGAGAGGAAAACAGGAAGTTTTATTCATCTTACTTTCTTGGTTTTTCAAGTTACAGTCTCCAGCTGTTTACAACAACTTTGTTTTTCCTAAAGAGAGAGAGAGAGGGAGGGAGGGAGTCACTCTAAAGCAATGTCACAATCTTTCCATGAAGTAGCCCTTTGTGGAAAATCAGAGTTATTCTTTTACTTGGCTAACTCATCTTTTATTTTTCTCTTCTCTTCCCAAAGCAAATATCTTTTCTCTGGCTTCTAGTCAGGCCTGAGTAAGTTGTGGGGAAGGAAGAGAGAAGAGAAGTTTAGGAAGGAGGTGAGGAGGAGACAGAAAGAAATAGGAGAAAACGGTGGAGAGGAAGAAAGGGAGGTCACGCCCCTGAAAGCTAAGATGTTTCCAGAGTTGGCAGTTTTGCCCCATGGATGGATGAGAATTCAGTGAGATGCCACAGATGTGGGTAACTGTCCTCAGGGCTGAGGAAAACTCACAGGGAAGAAACACTCTCAACAAAAGCTGAGGAAGGTCTGTTGTTCCGTTTCTTGAAAACAACTGAGATTTAAGTTATTGCCCGCACATCAGCCAAACATCAATGCAAACATTTAATGTGACATGTCCTAATCTGTCTGTTGCTCTCCCAGCTTCACCTTCCAGAGTAGGGGTGAAGCCAATGGTCTCTGACTGTAGGCTACAGGGGTTCAAATCCCAGCTAGGGGACATGCAAACTTAGGTGAGCTTGGACAAGCTGTGTGACTCTCTGGGTCTCCACGTCCTTGTTTGTAAGCAGGAGGTGATGATAATGATGAGAATAATGGTTTGCCTATAACTTGGGCTGTTAAGAGGATTGAGTAAATCCGCACAGGCAAAGTACCTAGCCTGGAAGTGTTCTATGAGTTTTAACTATCATCATCCTTGCCCATTCTGATTCAAGTATTATTAGATCCCACCCCATGAAGTGGCATGCATTGGTCATTCAGAGCATTTGCTATTTGCAGGCATCATTCAGAATCCTTCCCACATAAATCATTGATCACACCAACCCTAGGAGGCAGGTGCACTATAATCTCCGGTATGATAGATAAGGAAACTGAGGCACAAAGAGATGAAGTAAGTTGCTTCATTTTACACATCTGATCAATGGTGTAGTGGTCTTTCAGCCTGAGTAGTTTAGCTCTACAGCAGAAATATATGCAAACCAGGGCCTGCCACTTGTTTTGTAAATAAAGTTTTATTGGGCCCATGGCCACACCCCTTCATTTACATATCATTTATGACTTCTTTTGCACTACAATGGCAAACCTGAAAATACTTATTATCTGGCCTTTCTATAGTAAATGTTTGCTGATCCTTGACCTAGAGTCTATCTACATTCCATTAAGGTGGATTTGCCAAATAGAGCAAATGAAAATGAGGTGCTCAGTTAAAATCTGAGTTTTAGATAAACAACAAGTAACTTTCCAGTATAATGTATTTTATGCAACATTTGGTACCTATACATTAAGGTGACCTGCCTCTCTGATCTACCATGAATCCATGGTCAAGATTTTTCAGAAACCAACTTGTCCTTCTGAATCATGGTAGGTTTGAGTTGCAAAGGACCTAAAATGGCATATGAATGGCCCAGCATCAACTCAGGGGTTAGAGACAGGGCTGGGCCAGTACCGTCTCTGTATAATTGGTGGCCTTGTTAAAGTTTTAAGATTTAGGAATGAGGAAGTAGTAAGACATCTGGGAAGGAGAACTAGACCAGGAGCATGGCTGAGCCTGGAAAAAATCGTGACATAGAAAACCATCTTTGTGACTTCCTGTCCGCCTGTCACTTTGTCAGCTGCAGGGATCTCATCAGCTGACCTGATTCTCTTTGCCTAGATTAAAACTGAATTTCCCTGAACCATCTTAATTGCCTCCTTTTGTCTTCTATAAAATAAAAACAGTAGTGCTGTGCCCGTGTAAACTGAGGCTTCTTCTTTCCTCTCTCCTATGACCTAGGGAGAATCTTGGAGATTGGAGAGAAGTGAATCAGAAACAGACCCATTTTTTTCAGGTTGTGCAAGGAGATTTTGTTTGGTCATGCAAGAGGATTAAGGCCCAAGCCATACCCTGATGTGGTGAGTCTTGCCTTTTGTGGGTTAAGGGTAAGAAGTAGATCAGGGCAGTGGAGATGCAACATGGGGGCTTAAGTGGGTAGGAGAAGAATCAATGAAACAAGATGGGATTGGGAGGGAGACAAACCATAAGTGACTCTTAATCTCACAAAACAAACTGAGAGTTGCGGGTGGGGGGGGGGGGATTATGGACATTGGGGAGGGTATGTGCTTTGGTGAGTGCTGTGAAGTGTGTAAACCTGGCGATTCACAGACCTGTACCCCTGGGGATAAAAATATATGTATATATGTTTATAAAAAATAAAAAATTAAAAAAAATTAATGGCTTGGAATAAAAAAAAAAAAGAAATTAGGTTCAATATCATCACCCCCATTTTAAAAATGAGAAAACCAATGACCATAGTTGTGAAGTAATGGACAAAGTTCACCCAGCTTCCAACTGGCCAGGCTCAGATTTGGATTCAGGCAGTCTGGTACCAGAACCCAAACATTTCTTTTCTTTTTTTTTCTTTCTTTTTTTTAAGATTCATTTATGTATTTTAGAGAGAGTCTGAGCGTGTGCATGTGAATATGGTGGGGGGAAAGAGAGAGGGAGAATCCTCAAGCAGACTTCCTGCTAAGCAAGGGGCCCGATGAAGGGCTTCATCCCTGGACCCCAAGATAATGATCTGAGCCGAAATCAAGAGTCAGCCACTTAACCGACAGAGCCACCCATTTTTCTTAAGACCTACTGTACTACCTATGATGTCATGTACTAACGGAACACATTTCACAATAAAACAAAAGAAAAATTTCCAATTTTAAATAAATAAATAAATAAAACAAGAACAAAAACAAAACAAAAAGCAAAAACCCAACAGAAAGGATTTGGGGAACTTCTAGGTTGATGAACACACTGAGGGCCTGGGAGGGAGGTGCACCCAGAAAGCTCATGGGAGTTCTGTGGCCCTTTCCACATACGTTGCCTGTGCATCTCTTCCATTTGGCTGTTCCTGAGCTGGAATCTTTAAAATAAACAGGCAGTAGTAAGTAAAGCACTTGCCCGAGTTCTGTGAGCCATTCTAAGAAATTATCAAACCCGAAGAAGGGGGTTGTGGAAAACCACAATTGACAGCCAGTAGGTCAGAAATACAGGTGACAACTGGGGACTTGGAGTTGGCATCTGAGGTGCAAAGTAATCTTTGAGGACTGAGCTTTTGACCTGTGCAGCGTGCACTCCTAACTCCTAGGGGCTGGTGTCATACGTGAATTGTCGAACACCCAGTTGGTGTCCAGAGAGTTGGAGAATTGGCTGGTGTGGGACAAGTATGCACATCTGGTGTCAGAAATGTTGAGAGAAGTAGAAACAGAGGCTTTTCTTTTAAATGTACGTAGTATTATATAATAAGCCTTTGGAATCTCATATTAAAATTTGCCTTTTAAAGTCTTAAAACTTAGTGGTGAGACCAGATAAATAGATGTGTAACTGATGAAAATATGGAAATGATTTGTACAAGTTAGGATTTGGCTGATTCACTTTAAAGAGGTCTTCTCAAGGTTGTCCCCAGAGCTTGAATAGCTCATTCTTGAAAAGGTGGCATCCTGGGGTTTGAAAGAACAGAAGTTTATTTTCTAGGGAGATATTTACTTTTACTTCCCCATGGGGTCTGAGTCAATATTATTCTTTTAATCCTCCCTCCTTGTATATAATCTTTCAGTATATGGTCAAACTCTGGCTCCGTTTCCCCTGACACCAATGAAGGAAAGAATAAAGGAAACACTTGGATCTGAAGAAGTCCAGGGAGACCCAGTGTAACTAGGAGATACATCATTTGCATTTATTTCTTTTTTATGTGGTTTAGAGTTCTTCGAGCTCAAACTTTGGTTTGGCAGAATTTGGGGCACCTCAAGACAATGTTAATGCGATCCAGCACTTGCTCTCCTGATCTCTGCTTTGCTCCCTTCCCCAAGACCTGCTTTGTGCTGTAGACAAACACAAGTGGACACACAGGGATTTGGCATTAGGATGGATTCCAGAAATAAGCTAAAACTTAAAATAGACCAAAGGTTAAAAAGATGTGCTATTTAGCTTGATGGCAGACTTAAACCTCATTAAAAATGAAAATATTTTACATATGAAACTGATCTTACAGTAAGGAATATTTGATACCTGAAGACTAAATTAAATCAAAACAAAATTGCCCCGATAGTTCAAAAAAAAAAAAAAAAAAAGGAGGGAGGAATTACTGGAGTGTTTGTTATGTGGAAGATGTTATATTTACCATAAATCGTGTTGCCAAAAGGATTTTGGTAGCTCTGCAGCTTTTTCCTCTTCCCAAAGCATGTTGCAGACTGCAATTTTATGAATTTTCCAAAAAGGTCACTTCCATCTTGAGGTGCAGGAAAGTACTTGCTCCAACCATCTCATTTTGGATTTGAGAATCGGAAACCCAGAAAGGTGATTTGGCCAAGGTACACAACTGCTTCCTTAATGAGAGACCAGGTCACGCCATTTCCCAGCGAAACAACATAGTTCCTGAGGGCAGGGACATGGAGAGGCAGGAGAGGTGAGGGGAGCAGAGATGGAGAGAAACCGAGAGACCTGAGCTATCGTCCAGGTGCTTTCATTTCTCAGCCACATTTGAAGTCAAGTCTAAAAGCCTTAGTAACTGGTTCCCACCACAGCCTGAACTAAACCTCCTTTTCTCACCTAACCTCAAGCTAAAGTCTCAATTTGAGCACTACTTATCCACTTACTGTTCTACGAATCATTTCCCCTGCCCCCTTCCATGCTTTTTCCATTCAGTTCTTCCAGCTTTTTCTCTCCTCCACTCTCCAAATTCCCCCAGCCCTTGTGACCCAACTCGAGTGTACCATATGTAGTCTCTTCTCACCATGCCCACCCAAGCCTCTACCTTCCACAGCATTGGTATAGAAGACATGGCCGGAGACCCGATCTACATTGGCCTTCTGACCTTCAGAGATGCTCAAGGAAGCTTTTTGTTGCTCAGTGTGTGTAACCGTGTCAGTCATTTTCTATACACTCTAACATAGAGAATCAAGCTCCTTTGGGACTCCTTGCCAATGGATTCTCTGCAACAGGACTGGTTTCCCCCCAAGCCTTGCCCATACTAAACTTTCCATAGGACTGGGAGCTTCCTTTCCCCAGGAAACCACCCGCCACATGGCTCCCAAAGAAACCAGGAGCTGAGAGTCTTGCATTCCTCGGCCTCCCCTAATCAGACCATCCAAATCAGACCATCATTATTCACTCCTACTCAAACTGATAGGGCTCACTGTCAAGTTCAGCTCAAACAATAAAGAGCAAATGGAGGGCAGGACACCTCTCCTGGAATGTAGTCCTATGTGTTCAGCAGGCTGACCTGATACATCTCTGTAGAATGAAGGAAGATCAAGGGACCACTTGTCTTTTCTTACTAAACCTTAACTTCCAATCTCCCTCCGATAAAATGCGTTCCGTAACTCACACCATGTGCAGATCTGTTGGATGCCCCTTCACACCTTGCCACAGAAACTCAGTGCCTCTGGGTCCACAGCTAACGTGGGACCTGCCACAGCCTCTGCTATGTGTGTTCTGGGCTAAGTTCTCAGTTCTCTGGGCACAGATCAAGGCAGATTTTCTGATTTTGAAATGTAGAATGCAATGTTCTTAACCTTGGACCTCATCCTCTTAATAGTAGCTTCTTTGTGTGTCTGATCCTGTATTCTTTCATTTAATCCTCACAACAATCTGATGTGATAGGTACTATAATTATCTTCATTTTATATTTGATGAAACTGAGACTTGGTATATACAAGACACCTGCTCAAGGCTGCTCAGCTAGTAAGGGGCAGAGACAAAAATCTAAGCCCATTTTTAAAATATGCATATCAAATCCTTTTTCCTATCACCTAGAACTAATAATTTAACATTTTTTTCAATTTGTTTTTATTGCTTAATGAAAAAAAAAAGTATTAAAGTCTACTTTTCAATTATTCTAAATTCCATTCCCCCCATTACCATTAGTTTGTTGTATATCCTTCCAACTGTATTTGATTGTTATACATAAATGCCTGGGTATGCATTTACCATACAGTTTGCCAGGTGTATGTTAAAAGGCTACATAAATGTTGTGACTTTCTTAAAGCCTGTCTTTCTCACTTTCTGGGTCACCTTGCATCTTGGCACCAGGAGTGTGGTTATGGGAGTAAGTGGACGCAGAGAATCTCTTCTTCAGTGGGTTGCTAGAGAGTGTGCAAGCTCATGGTTCTTCTGCAGCCTGCCTAGGAGCTGCGTGTGTGTGCCTGTGGGTTAGTGGTGCTTATGCCAAGGTGGTTATTTTTTTTTTAAGTGGGTATGAGTCTCCATGCTTAACATGGAGCCCAACATGGATCTTGAACTCACGACCCTGAGATCAAGCCCTGAACTAAGATCAAGAGTCGGACGCCCAACTAACTGAGCCTCCCCAGTGCCCCTGTGCCAACGTGGTTTGAATATTTCCATTTCATAGGAGGATGCCATTGTTTAAAGTAGGGACATTCTTGTTGTTTATTCCAGGGTCAATGTGTGCTAAAATGTTTGTAAATTCAAACCTGTTTCCATGAGGTCACCATGAGTCCATGTGTAGCTTTATTAGGAATGCTGGTGCAGCAGTTAATGAAGGAACCAGATGTGTCTGTGTTCCAGTAAACAAACGAACACAACTTCCAGGACTATATAATCTCCCTTTTATTGATTCATAAGTTTGAGTTACATTTCCTTTTTTTTTTTTTTTTAAGATTGTATTTATTTATTTGACAGACAGAGATCACTAGCAGGCAGAGAGGCAGGCAGAGAGAGAGGAAGGGAAGCAGGTTCCCCACTGAGCACAGAGCCCTATGCAGGGCCCAATCCCAGGACCGTGGGATTATGACCTGAGCCAAAGGCAGAGGCTTTAACCCACTGAGCCACCCAGGTACCCCTTGAGTTACATTTCTTAAGGTGATTCTCCCTCTCCCCCCAATTTCCAAGGCATCCTTCAATAATAAATTTTTTCCAAGCAATAGTGTCCCTTACTTCTGAAATTCTACAGAAAACAGCAGGAAGGTTCTAGTCTGCCTCGGGCGAATTAGCCTAGCCTTGGCTGCAGAATGAAGTTTCCTATTTTCTAGGGCATATGTCAGCTTACTCCAGGAGCCAGAGTACAGTCAGTGATGAATTGCCTTTGGAGGATTTTGTTTGACTCTAAAGCTCATATTTCAAAAATGTAATATCATCTTTTCCCCTATTATCCAGAGCTTAACACTTAATGTATATCCATCAGCAATAAAGACTTTACCATGCTTATGTTTAAATATTACATAAAACGTAAAGGTTGCATAAGATTACATACAATGTAGTCCACAAGGGGTTAGGTTTTTACCATTTACCAAAGGGAAATGGCATAGAGCCATGTTCTCCCTGGATCCTCCTTAAGTAGCCCTTAAAGTGCAGTATGGAAATGTGACACTCAAAATTTTAACAATAGATATGGCAGAGCCATGACCCACAAAATGGATATCCTGGTTGGACATACGTTGGGAGCACAGTCATACCCAAGCTTGCAGGTGCATCTGTTCACAGCACAGCATGCAGAGCTCATCAGTGGTTCCCAGTTGAGAAGGAGCCCTCCGGCCCGCAGAACATTGGACAATATCTGGAAACATCATGCCTAGGGGTTTATTATCATGGCTAGGGTTAGGACTGTTATTGGCATCTCATGGGTAAATTCCATAGATACTTCTAAACATCCTGCAATGCATAAGGAGAGCCCCCAACAGAGAATTACCAGGTCCAAAGTGGGGCTGAGGTTAAGACCTCTTGGTACATAGGACTTTTGTGTGCAGTGTGTTCATGTGTTTGCATAAATGTACCAAATTCACAATAATGTATAATTGAAAAGTATCTCTTTAAACACACAGTGAGATACACAAGCAATGAGCCTTACTGTTCAAGCTCAATGTTTCCATCTTCTCTCTCTGAGTCATCTGCTCATGGAGTGAGTGACTGGTGGGTGGAGTTGTTTGCACTTCCATATTTTTCCATGTGTGTATGTGCCTGTTTGCTCTTATAGGTTCTCTCTTGGACTAGGAGCTGAAAATTTCTTAAATCATGTAAAAGTAAGTCCCAACTGTGGAAATCTTTAAGGAACTAATAGTTGTAAAATGGTTTACACTTAGATTTTTCCCCAAAAAAGTCTTAATGATTGAAGTAATAGATCATAGTTATGAAAAAATTTGGCCAATAGAGAAAAATAAAACAAAATAGGAAACTGGCCATAATGCCATAACCAGCTGGGTAGCCATAACCCTCCAGAAAATATGATGGTTCAAATTCCAGTGGGATGCTTTTCTCTATTTTTTTGTTTTGTTCTGTTTCCAGCTTTATTGAGATATAATTGACAGAAAACATCGTGTAGGTTTAAGTATTCTACACAATGACTTGATACACGTATATTGTGAAATGATTATCACAACAAAGTTGATAAACACATCTATCAACTCACTGTGACTTTTCCTTTTCTCTCCTTGTAGTCTGTTTTTTTTTTTTAATTTTTATTTATTTTTTTAAATTTCTTTTCAGTGTTCCAGAATTCATTGTTTATGCACCACACCTAGTGCTCCATGTAATATGTGCTCTCCATAATACCCACCACCAGGCTCACCCAACCTCGCACCCCCTTGCCCCTCCAAAACCCTCAGATTGTTTTTCAGAGTCCACAGTCTCTCATGGTTCATCTCCCCCTCCAATTTCCCCCAATTCATTTCTCCTCCCCATCTCCCCATGTCCTCTGTGTTATTCCTTATGCTCCACAAATAAGTGAAACCATATGATAATTGACTCTCTCTGCTTGATTTATTTCACTCAGCATAATCTCCTCCAGTCCCATCCATGTTGATAACAAAAGTTGGGTATTCATCCTTTCTGATGGAGGCATAATACTCCATAGTATATATGGACTACATCTTCCTTACCCGTTCATCTGTTGAAGGGCACCTTGATTCTTTCTACAGTTTGGTGACCTTGGCCATTGCCGCTATGAACATTGGGGTACAGATGGTCCTTCTTTTCACTACATCTGTATCTTTGGGATAAATACCCAGTAGTGCAATTGCACAGCCATAGGGAAGTTCTATTTTTACTTTCTTAAGGAATCTGCACACTGTTTTCCAAAGTGGCTGCACCAACTTGCATTCCCACCAACAGTGTAAGAGGGTTCCCCTTTCTCCGCATCCTCTCCAACACATGTTGTTTACTGTCTTGCTAATTTTGGCCATTCTAACTGGTGTAAGATGGTATCTCAATGTGGTTTTGATTTGAATCTCCCTGATGGCTAGCGATGAAATTTTTTCATGTGTCTATTAGCCATTTGTATGTCTTCATTACAGAAGTGTCTGTTCATGTCTTCTGCCCATTTTTTGACATGATTATCTGTTTTTTTGTGAGTTGAGTTTGAAGAGTTCTTTATAGATCCTGGATATCAGCCTTTTGTCTGTATTGTCATTTGCGAAATCTTCTCCCACTCCATGGGTTGCCTCTATGTTACTTTTTTAAGATTTACTGTTTTAGCAACTTTCATGTATAGGATACAGTGTTCTTAAATATAGTAATGGTGCTGTGCATTCTTTTGTATTTTTTTTAATAAGTATATATTTTCCTCTGCTTGACATGATACAATGGTTTTACTTTTGCCCCTTAACTTTATGAGCAGTTCATGACTATCTCATTAAATCATGTGGATCACAACATACTTATCAATTTCATTTTTATGAAAAATTTAGATGGCACACATTTTTTTTAAACTGATATAAATTGTACCACACTGAATGTTTTTCTGCATGACTCTTTCTCTACATTTCTGAGCCTTAAAAGATTTCCAGAGGTGTATTGATTGGAGCAAAGATTATGCATTTATTTAAAACTTTTAATGGACAATGCTTGTGTGAAAAGTTGCATCTGGTCTATACTCCTGAAAGTAGCACAAAAGAGTGACCACCTTGTCATTCTCTCCAGCACTGGATATCATTCATTGCTGTTTTAAAGCTTTGACATTGGATAGGTGAAAATGGTATTTCGTTGTTGTCTTAATTTGCATTTGTCTGATTTTCCGTTAGGCCAACATGTTAAACGCTGTTGATTACCCACTGTGTTTTGTTCTTTATGTTCTCTTGATTTTCCCAGGCTTTTTAGAATTGGTTTCGATAGGTTTTTTATCAGATATCAGTACTTCATGATTCTGGAAAACTAAATATTTCTATAAATCTGCAAGGTATTGACCCACCAGGCCTTTAGAAATATGCTTACTCATCTTTAAGTCTGACCTGCATGAAGGATGACAACTTCCTTTTCGTCTATATACTATTTGAGAATGTGATCATTCTCAAACTGGTCCTTGGAAGTGAAACACCTGAAGGTCATGTGTTCTTTATGGAGCAAGCTAAATTATGAATACATTCATCTTAAAATAACAAAATATGTTAGCATTTGATCAGTTTCCATCTCAGAGTCTGGTGTTGAAGCTTTAAGAAAAATTTGGGTAAAATCTGTAACATTGAGAAAGTGAATCCTATTAACCCTATCTATGAACTGGGATAAAATGTCTCTTATGCACTTGTTTTTAACAGGAAAACATGAAATTGAAACATAAGCATCCCAGAAAAACCTAATTTTTTAGGTTAATGACACAGTCTAGAATGTGAATTCCTTAAAGGCAGGGATTTATGTCTGTTTTAATTATTACTGGCTTCTCAATGCTCAACAAGTCAGGCATATAATACTTGCTCAGTAAATATTTCTTGAATAAATAAATTCTGCCTCCTTCAGGAGACAGTACAGTGCCTCGGAAAGAGCAGGGCCTTTGAGATTGGATGGACCTTTATGGAAGTCAGGTGATGGCAATTAAATTTTATCAGAAATAACTGCTAAGTACCTAGGGTACCACACCTACTTCCCATCTCTCTTTGATCTAAGAAGGACCAGCTTGAGCTACCCCAGGGATTTCTGGGACAGACTGCTTTCTGAAGCAGCAGCTCTTTCAGCCAAGGAGAAAATGGCCATATAAAACTTAGGGCATAAGGCAATTTGAGTTCTTTGTAAGTTCTCCAACTATTTATAATGAAGAACTATTTATAATGAGGAACTAGATTTTTCTTCTTTTACCTTTTATCATCACAGATCAATACTTTTGTAGATACAAATAAAGTTAAAAATTAAACGAAAAAATACAAAATATATGACCAATTTTTAATTTTTATTAAAATTAAGAGACATAAAATTAAAGTTCAATGAATGTGGTCATAACAAACAGAGGGAAAAAGAAAAAATCACAAAAATAAATGCTGCTCATTAAAAGAGTGGTAAAGTGATTCTAAAAGAAATGCAATTACACTTGTAAATTTCTGTTTTTCTGCAATCATAATAAAAGAATTAGTGAGCAAATAACCCATTTTAAACATCTGTATGCACTTAGAACAAACCCCATGTACAGTAATTTTTAAAGTTTTAATGTGATTAAATGAGTTTGCTTCTTGCTGAGTGATTTATGTCACCTACACAGCCACTTTGCCATCAAACGATCCTCACAGAGGATAACAGATATATTAATCATCTGTATATTTTGCTTTCATAGTAGAAAAATGAATCTCACAAAAGCATATTGATAGGAATGAAAGAAAAGATTTTAAAGCAATTTCAGCAAAGTCAAGGTATTGATTTTTAAATTTTATTCAAAATTAAGCAAGTAGAGCTGTAATTTCAAACCTTTCATCGGTAACCAGTCGTGCACACACACACCTTGGCTCTCCTTAAGCCCTTCTCCCAGCAGGGAGTAGAGCAGAAAGAAAGCTCAGAGTCCGAAGTGAACTTGAGTTATGGAAAATTAACAAAGTTATATTTCTTCATGCTGGAGTTTGTGGAAAGAGATTCTCATTAAAAGTTTCATATATCAAAAAATGACTTTTAATAGTATCTTGAGAAACTCCAAAAATCTACCAAAGACTGCTGTTTTGTTTGATTTAGTTGGTGAGTACAACTCCTCTGAAATGTAGCATTTTCAAAAACAATTAGCTTGGTAAAATGTCTTCCTTTAATTGGACCTCTTTCTGGTGTATTTATTTCTTTTCCTTTTCTTTTTCTTTTTTTAAATTTAAATTCAATTAGCCAACTTAGAATACATCATTAGTCTCAGATGTAGTGTTCAACAATTCATCAGTTGGGTGTAACACCCAGTGCTCATCACATCACGTGCCCTCCTAACTGCCCATCACCCAGGAACACCATTCCCTCCCCGTCTCCCCTCCAGGACCCTCAGTTTGTTTCCCAGAGTCAAGAGTCTCATGGCTTTTCTCCCTGATGACTTCCCCTTCAGTTTTCCCTCCCTTTGCCTATGATCCTCTGTGCTGTTTCCTATATTCTGCATGAGTGAAACCATATGATCATTGTCTTTCTCCGACTCACTTATTTCACTCAGTATAATCCCCTCCAGTTCTATCCACATTGAGGCAAATGGTAAATATTCATCCTTCCTAATGGCTGAGTAATATTCCATTGTGTGTGTGTGTGTGTGTGTGTGTGTGTGTGTACACACAAATATATGTGTGTGTATGTCACATCTTCTTTATCCATTCTTGTGTATTTCATGTAAAGGATAATCATATGTTCCAGAGATAGATATATTTTATAAGGTATTAGATTGGGGTCACAGCCAAATGGAACATGGCAAAATGGGCAGCCCTGCCCAGTCACTTTGAGCACTTTCCTCAGGGTCCGAGTAAAGCCCAAATGAACCCAGTGCCAAGCATTGAAAAAACCAAGGGAAACAACGTACTGCTCCTCCTGCATCTCTTTTGGTTACAACTGAACTCACTTAGCAAACAATAAAAGAGTAAGTGAAACAAATTTTGCTCTTTTTAAGAGCTGACATTGCTATTTTGATCTTTTCCCATAGACTCACAGAGGCAATCGTGCCAATGACAGATTTTATTCTGTTCGGTGACATTTTCTTGACGGAGTCCCAAGTTTAATAAAATGGAGAGACATTTTTTCAAATCGACATAAAGTCTTGTGTCTGTAAGTCATAAAATCTAGAAGACACCTCGAATATGTAGCCCAGTGTTTCGGTTTTCCCCCAGGGTGGTTGAAGAACAAAGTCATGAAGCTGGCTGAAAAATTCGATGGCGTGTCCACCAACAAGAGAAAAATTGTCACTGAATCTGCCGTGAGGAGTAATGACTATAAGGCAAATAATGACACTGTGGGATTAGAAGGAGGGAGAACACTATTAAAATGCTCTTGGTTTACTTAAATTACTCTTAGTTTACGTACTTGAAGGAGTTTGCGTGTTTAAGTGAATTACACCGGAGAACTCCAACGGCCCTGAGCATCTGTGTTATTAACCACGAGGAACCTGCGTAGACACCTTGGCTAACCTCTTCCTTATCCGCTGAGGTAAACATGCCAGAAAAGGGATTGGGTTTGGCCAAGAAAGAAACATTCTTTATTCCCTCATTTTTTTTTTCCCCTTTGTCATAAGGGAGTGCTCAGCTGGTATTCCAAATGCTCACGTGCAAAATGGAATGATCTCTGCCTGGTTGTAGTGGCTCTTCCTGTCCCTGGACATGCTGAGAAAGGCTATCTATGTCCATCCCCAGTGGGACATGTGTGACTTCTAACTCTGGAGGGAAGCTTACACTCCATCTAATTGGGTGGTCGACATTTGGACTCAATTTTAAAAATTCTTTTTCTTCTGCAGTCCTTATACACCAAACAGAATAAAACAAGTGTGCTCAATTTGGTTGTGTCTGGGCTTGAATTTTCATCCAACCGTACCTTGCAGCTTAAAATGTAAAAACAGTTAGACCAGATGACTCTTGCTGTCAGAAAATCAACTCTTAAGAGGTGTGTGTATGGGAGCCCATGTGTGTGTGTGTGTTTGTGTGTGTGTGTGTGTGTGTGTGTGTGTGTGTGTGTGAAAGAGAGAGAGAGAGAGAGATCTCAGCACAGAAACATAAGGGATCACCAGATGGTAAGCTAGGTGAGGGTAGATCTGTTTGATTAAGCTTTGCATTTCTCATGTCTCTGTTGAGTACCGGGTACAAAGCAGGCATTCACGAAGTGTTTCATTCAGTGTTTTATTATTTTTTTTAAATCAGGTATGTACTATTATTCCCACTTCCTAGGTGTGGAACTGAAATGCAGAGAGGTTAAGTAACTGCCCTGGGGTTGCACAACTAGTCAGTGAGGGAGCCCTTGCAGTCTGACTCTAGCATCCATGCTCCCGATCAAGCCACCCCCGACCCCTCTCTGCTGTACTGGCCAGTCCACACACAGCAACAAGGCAGACCCATGACAAAGGGCTCTATCTACCTAGGGCAAACCTTCTTTTCACCCACAATTATAACTTTAATAAGGACACAGGATTGGGCTGAGCTGTACTGACCAGGAAACAAAGCAAGAGCTTCACGAACCAACATTCATGTGAGAATTCTGTTGGCCCAACATTGTGTGTGCCTGCGTGTGTATATGTGTGTGTGTGTGTGTGTGTGTGTGTGTGTGTGTGTATAGACTGACACAGAAAGAATACTTACCAAATATGGTGTTTTTAATCTCAGGGTGATGGGATTTCAGGTGAATTTGACCTTTTCCCTTACGTTTTCTTGTGTTGTTTGAATTTTCACAATATTTACAAATATACAAATCATATAATGAAAATAAACATACTCAATTATTTTTTATGGCGAAATAAACAGTAATGGCTCTGGAGTCAGGTAGGGTTTGAATCACTTTGTCCCTGAACTTGGGCAAGTTTCTCATCCTTTCCACCTTGGGCTTCTTTATAGGCAAACAGGGCTCATGGAAGGGCCAGCTCGGGTACTGGAGGGAATAAGCAGGACAGAGGACAGGGCAGGGCCCTACTCACGAGTGTTGCTACTCTCACCAGGCCTGAGGATGACAATGAACGACCCTGTGTTCAAGTTGCTCACGCAGGTGGCTTCTGGAGAACAAATGGAATTTGCATGCTGAACACCGCCCATGGACTGTCTCATGTCCAAGGACGGCCAGGCTACCCTGTGGCCACAACTCAAGCAGTTAAACAGGTTCCGACTCCATTTGGGTTGCCAAAAGCCCTTTTCTGGTTTGTATCAGGAGTTCAGATTAGGCAGCAGCTCTCCTTATGACTCTACCCTTGACTCTCCTTGCGTGGGAATCTGCGTGTGAACAACACTCCAGAATGTTTAGTCCATGCGTCTCCTTTCATGCAGCCAAGGAGGAGGCATTTCACACGAGACAGATACTGTGGTTCCTCTCCTTCATCCTGTCATTACACGTGTGCTCTTTGAAAAAAGCAGCGATTGGCAATAAAATCCATCCATGATGGGTGGAGAGAATGGAGACAACCAGGTTTCACAGCTTCACGTGGGGCAGAGGACACTCCTCGGCCAGGTCGTGGCAGCTCAGAAAAGAAAAACGCAGGAGTCCTGGGTCTGAGCTGCCATACCCACACCTTGTCACCTCCCCTGGTTGTTCGAGAACTTCACGCTATTTGGAGGAATTTGTTGACTTCCATGGCCAGGTTCAGTAGGAACCTGCATGCCAAGGTTTCCATAACCACCAAAGCCAGACAGTGACGGGGGGCTCCTCTCATCAGTAATTGTAATTTTTTTTCAGTAATTGTTTTATTCCGTCACAAGAGCCTACCCTCTCTCTTCCATCACCCTAACATACCACCTGTGCCCTAGGTCACCTCTCCTCAGGCTGTCCGGCTTCCAAAGAGGTGGGGCTGCCTATCTCAGGTTGGGGGTCTCTCACCCAGAGGCTGAGCCTTGCAATCAGGCTCCCTCAGGTAAGACTTGTGCTTCGGGGGAACTGGTCTGTCGGTAAGGGCTGCAGGGAGGTATCTGGCTTCCAGAGGGGCCAGAGGTCAAGTTCCTGGTAGGGTTGTGGCCCCAGTGGTTCTGCCCACGTCTAGTGGGACAGTCATTGGTGTTTCCCTGTCAGACCATCCTAGGTTTTGTGCCGTGCTCTAGGAAACTTAGCCTCAAATCACCCCATATCTTCTTACTAAATTCTCTCTGTGTAGTTAGCAACAAGCTTCTTTACGTTCAAAGAAACCTGAAAGGTGCAAGTGCTTAATACCGCCCGACAAATTTGCTGCTGATAAGTCATGTACTTTGAGTCTCTGAGCACAAGCGCACCCTTTGCCCGCCCTTGTGTCGCCGTCCAGGACAGAGGTCATCTGAAGGAGCTGGTCACCACTTCCCACACTCCGGGATTCTAATACCCTCACTGTTCCTCATGTGGATTTTTGTTCCCATGTCAATGGTTCTTAAATTTTGCCGTACATTACAATCATCTGGGGAGATTTAAAATCTCTAATTTAATCTCAATCAAATTTAATGAGCCCCCGGGGCCTGGGATGGGGCATGTGGACATCATTTGTTTTTATGTGGCCAAGTCTCTGAGCCTATGGTCTCATCAGTGGTTCTAAAAGTACCTCCCAGACCAGTGTCACCTGAGAGGTTGGTAGAAATGCAGGTTCTTGAGCTGCCCCCAGATTGAATCAGAAATGCTAAGGAGTGTGTGTCACCCCCACACAACAGCCCTTCAGGTGGCTTCATTGCACACTCGAGTCTGAGAATCAATAGGCTAAATCACTCTCAGGCTGTCATGTAGGCATCTTTAAAGCTTACTTTGTACTCTCGCAACAAAGAGATCGTCATACCGGTTTCTGCTTAGAGAGAATTTTCTGTGTCCCAAAGTCCAGATGCCAAATCCACTCTATTCCCCCCACTCAAGTTTAGGGTGAATCTGTTTTTTTTTTAAAGCCTAAAGTATCTATTTCATTATGTTTATTTAACCAGACTAATTTAATTTTGAAACGTTGGATGAAAAAGAAAATAAAGGTATTGCATGGAGCGCTGGGCGAGGTGCTTAAATAATGAATTTTGGAACGGACACACACACACACACAAATTAAATTAAATTTTAAAAAAAGAAAAGAAGGGGGGTGCTTAGCATACAGAATACAACCTGAGATTTGAACCATAGCAAATACACATTACATGCACGTACACAGGTGCACACATTCACACACATGTCCACTCTCATGGATGTACACATAACTCCATGAGGTGACTATGGCCAGTCCCTAGCAGCACTCCTGGATCTAAGGGACAGGAAGAAATTGGTGGTCGACCATGAAAAACCTAAATGAGGTCCTGCATTGCTTAGCAAAAACCCCTACAGTCCTCAGTGAGCAAAGGTTATCCTGTGACATTTTCTGGGTAACAGAAGATTGACTGTGCTTTCAAAGTCAGCTTCTGTTCCTTCCTGGCAATGAGATGAGAATAGAAATTTTAATCCTGTAGTAACAAGTACCATCAATACATGGTTTTATGGTTGTTAATTTTATTATGACTATGATCATCATTATGGTGATGGGCACCCGGAGGGCTTCCAAATACAGCAATCCACTGGAGACTTGCAAGCACAAAGAAGGATTTTCTCATCACATTTCTTTTTTTTTTTTTTTTCCATGTCCAATCCTGAAAAAGGAACCCTCAAAAAAAAAAAAAAAAAAAAAGACTTGAGAGGGGAGGTTGGGTAAACTTTCATCACAATACCCCTTCCCCAACCTTCAAAATAAAGAGGAGCATCCAGATTTCAGGACATCATATAAGAAAGTGGGTAATTAAGAATCCTAGAAGACATGTATTCTGTACATAATATGCTCCTTTTTTGTTACTTTTAAGAAAGCATTGTGAATTGCAGCCAACACCCTTCCCTGAAGGGCCTATGAAGGGACCAGCCGAAAAAGAAGAGGGGCAACTGGGTGGTTCAGTTGATTAAGCATCTGCCTTTGGCTCACATCATGATCCTAGAGTCCTGAGATCGAGTCCTTCTTCTCCCTCTGCCCCTCCCCGCCCTGCTCGTGCTCTCTCTCTCTCAAACAAATAAATAATTTTTTTAAAAGAAAGGAAAAAAAGAGAAATGTTTACACCACATCTTCTGCAGTGGAAGCCCTTAGAGGAGATCATTGCAATTTAGAAGTGAAGAACACAGAATGCCAGAGGTCCCAGAAGTAATGATAAAATCACAGACAACATTAATTAAGCACTTAATTAATACAAACTCAACACTAATTGCCAGGTCCTGAGATGAGGACTCCCCCTCATGTTATCTATGTCCAATCATGGTACCGATAGAAACTAAGGCACAGAGACATTGCATAAATGAAGTCTTCCAACTGGCGAATACCTAAATTTAAACCTGTTTGCCACACCTGACCAGCCAAAGAGTTAAAGGTGACTATCTTCATTCCATGATGGAAGCCTCTGGCGTTCTGCTTACCCCTGCTATAAAGATAAATCATATTTACTGTCTACCAATTATGTGATCAGTACTGCCTTAGTTTGCAAGGGACGTAACGGTGGATGAGGTCAGCACAGACCATCTTCTAGTGGGGGTACAGAACAATAATTGCAGTAGGACGTGCTCAGTGTCACCTGGGGGTTTCTCAGTGGGAGTCATCACTGGGCTGAGACCTGACAGCCTTATCACTGGGCAAGGAGGGTGAAGAGGATCCCAAGTGAGGAAACAGGCTAGTGAAGGACAGGGAGCCAGAAAGCATGGCCAGAAAGCAAGATGTGAGTTAGCTTCCTCAAGGGCTTTTGAGTTGCCCTTGATAACTGAGGAGTCATTGAAGGGTCTTCAGTAGGGAAGGTCTTGACCAGATTTGAGTTTTACGAAGATTGTCCTGATGGCGGCATGGAAAAAGTATAAGGTTTGGTAGCGGCTGACCGGAGGCAGGGAACCCATCAACAAATATTTATTGAGTGCCTTCTAGACCACCATTTGAGCATTGGGTTCTGTGGTCAGCAAGATGTGTTTTCTTGGAACTCCCATGCTAATGGGGGAAGGAAAAAGAGTAAGTCTCCACACACAGAGTCCATGGTAACCTCCCTTCCAAGAGAGGCACCCCTCATCTCAAACTACTTATACTGAAAGATTGGATTTTTCTGCCATTCATCCCAGACTGATGTGTGATTCTAATGGGCATGATTAGTACATCCTCATGCCACAGGGGACCCACCACCCGAATATGACAGCACCTGAGCTGCCTGCCCCTCTGTCCCAAGAGACAAGCACACTGATTTTGCACATAGATGTTGCGGCAATGGGAAATTGCAATAAACACATTAAGCCCTTACTCTCAGTTGCTCACAACTGGGGAAGTTAGGAGA
This sequence comes from Mustela nivalis, assembly GCF_964662115.1. Classification (NCBI taxonomy): domain Eukaryota; kingdom Metazoa; phylum Chordata; class Mammalia; order Carnivora; family Mustelidae; genus Mustela; species Mustela nivalis. Next base: position 26,243,678 of record NC_139023.1, on the reverse strand, counting down.
TAGAAGGAGGTCTGGAGGAAGGCTCAGTGATGGAGGCACCGATGATACCAGAGATGTCTGGGCAAATGTATATGTGTGTTTGAATTTTAACCCATAAATTCTGGTAGGAAGGGAACTAGGCATGCTCATTTCCATTAGTTCCTTCAAATCAACTTAAATCTGCTTCTTTTTCAGTATCCCAGCACCTGACTTACTAATGTAAAAGATAAAGCTTACTGCAAAAGACTTAGGGTGAAAAAGAAACGAATGATATCGTTAACCATACTCTTTTTCAGGGCCATGAATGATAGGGAAGGGAAGCCAAGTAGAAGAGACCCAGAAACAGGATGATTCCTAGTAAACACAGCCAGCATGGTGACCAAGCCCCTGCTGGTAGGAAACTCTTATTTTCTCAAGAGCCCTTGACTCCATGGTGAGGTCCAAGGTCTAAAACCTGAAGAGAAATTCTGGTTCTCTCAGATGTTAGAAGCAGAGGGAGACCCCAGCTTTCTCCTGTTGGGCAGCCAACACTGGAACTGTCTCAGTGGCTTTTCCTTCACTCTGCAGTTAAGTTTGGGGATCAGGGCCTGGCTCCAGGAACTCCTGGTGGCCCTCAACAGTGGGACAGGGCCTGGCTGTAATGAGCCATCCCAGAGAAGCTCTAAACACCACAGAGAAACACTTTGGAGGCCTTCCTACCCCAAGAGAAATTTTCTAACAAACATGGCATCCAAGGGAAAGGGCACGCAACATTTCACCTTGCTTGTAGGGTATTGGGAAGCCTGGGGTGGAGGGCAACTCTGTCCTCCCCACCTCCCCCTTCCCTTGCCTCCTCTCACTCACCCTTCACTGGTAGTTCCCAGAGAGCTAGTCTCCCTCAGCATTATCACTGGGGTGGAGGGTTGGGGGGAACGTGGGGTGGGAGGTGTTAAGGAAGGCTTTCTGTCTCACCTCATTGTGGAAAATGGCCTTGTCAGTCATCTCAAATGCAGGGTCAGATGTAGTCACAGACCAGGATACACTAATACATTAATAGAAAACTATTAATAGAAAACTATACTATGTCCCATCACTAGGCCAACTACCACCATACTATGCATTGATACTTTTACAAAGATGATCCTTCCATAGAAACACCATTATAGTATATTGTATTTGTATGTGTTTTAAAATAGTAAGCATTTAAATATAAACATGTTTTAAATATCACAGTTACCATTTTCTCACTTTTTAAAAAGTAAACTAAGAATCTCAAATAATGGAGATTGTCTGGCCTTCTCCCTCCGTCTAAGACGCTTTGCTTCTCCCTCACACATCCATCCCTGGGAACCTGTTCAGTTCATTTCCTTAGTTAAAAACAAACCAAAAAAGAAAAACAACAACAACAAAAAGAAAGAAAGAAAGAAAAAGAAAGAAAGAAAGAAAGAAAGAAAGAAAGAAAGAAAGAAAGAAAGAAAGAAAGAAATGATTTGCCCAGCAGGGGGCAGCAAGAGACAAAGAATATAATATAACATTTGGCTTCACCACCCCCTACCCCAACCCCCAACTTCGTCTAAAATTCTAGATTAGAAGGGTTTAAATTGGGAAGAGGGTGGTAGGGGAGCAGGGTCGGGATCCAAACCACAGAACCCAAATTCATAAAGTTAAGTGGATGCAGAACTTGCTGGAACAAGATCTACCAAGAACAATAGTTAGGCTGCCATTTTTTGGAGCTCCATGGAAGAAAGCAGCCCACTGGAATTTTTAAAGAAAATCTGAAGAGAAAGAAAGAAAGAAAGAAAGAAAGAAAGAAAGAAAGAAAGAAAGAAAGAAAGAAAGAAAGAAAGGAAGGAAGGAAGGAAGGAAGGAAGGAAGGAAGGAAGGAAGGAAGGAAGGAAAGAAGGATCTGGTTCTCTTTGGTGACATCCACAAACTTGGTAGTATGAATGTGATTTAGGAATGAAAGAATGAAAGAATGTGGTTCCCTTTGAATAAAATCTCACAACCTGTATTCATACCACTATGAATTGGAAACATGCCCCTCACAGGCCAGGAATACCTGGGCAGTTGGTAGGTGTGGTACCCAGCATGGGGCATCTTAGGTAGAACTCACCTGTCCAGGTAAGCAGAGATGTGAGATGCTGGAAATCAGGGGGAGGAAAAGAGGCATGTGGTCTGGGACAGAATCTTTCACTCGCCCAGGTGGCTGAGTTTACCCTCCTTGAGGTGGGTAAAAATGTAAACCCTAGGGCGGCCTGGGTGACTCAATTGTTTAAGCATCTGCTTTTGGCTCAGGTCATGATCTCAGGATCCTGGGATCGAGCCCTGCATCGGGCTCCCTGCTCATCGGAGAGTTTTGCTTCTGCCCCTTTCCCCCTGCTTGCGCTCTCTTGCACTCTCTTGAATAAATAAATAAAATCTTTATAAGAAAGATGTGAGCCCTGATATAAAGGACCCTAGACCTGAAGGAAGAGTGTAAGGAGAAACAAGAAAGAAAAGAATTATAGTGGGGGGTTCTAATCGGAAAATGTTGATTTGGGGTTCTGGGCTGTAAACAGTGTGATTAAAAATCCTTGCAACAATTACATGGAACACATGGGCTTGTGTCCATTTGGGGAACTCTATATAGGTTTCCCAGGGCAGACATAACAAAGAACCCCCAACCCGGTGTCTTATTACCACAGAAATTTATTCCCTTACAGTTCTGGAGACTAGAAGTCCTAAATAAGTTGTTGGTGGGGCCATGTTCTAAAGGCTCTAGAGAAGAATCCTTCTTTGTCTCTTCCTAGCTTCCCGTGGCTGCCAGCAATCACTGCGGGTTGTGGCTGGTTCGATTCCTGCCTCCATCATCATATGGCCTTTCCTGTAAGGATGTGCTGGGTGTCTGATTCTCCTCTCCTTTCTCTTACAGAGATACCAGTCACCACCCTGATCCAGTATGATCCCATTTTAGGGTAGCTTATGACATCTACAAAGAACCCGTTTCCAACTAAGGTCACATTCTGAGGTTCTGGGTGGACATGAACTCGGGGGAGGACACTATTCGATCCACTATGTATCCCTAATAGTAGTTATATTATGGCAATAAAGCCAGAAAATGCTGCTCTCAGATCCTGGCTCCCCTTCCTCCTGCCCCTTAGTCTCCCTACACCTTCAAATGGTAGCGAGCGTCCCTACTGGGATTTTCAGACAGATCAGAAGTTTTCTGCTTCATGCATTCGGTGTGCAACAGTGGTGCAGCCAAGGGCTGGGAGAGATGCAGTGGAGGCTCCCCTCTCCCAAGAGCATACTGCCCCAGAGGACCCGTCCAGGGCTCCCAGAATATTCCAAGCATCTTCCCAATGGCTTTGCCCCAGACTTTAATTTCAGGAGTTTTACTTATTTGCTTGGGGTAAGTCTCTTGGGATAAGAACTTGGGATAAGATCCCAAGTTTTTGCTTGGGATCTAATTGGTTTATCTTTACTTATGAGATGGTGTGTGTCTCCTCCCAGGAAAGATACCTTGAAGGGGATATGTCCTACTTAGATGCTTCAGCGTCAGTGAAAGGTGGCAGGAATCTCAGAGCCCATTGTGGACCAATGGGGGAAAAGTCTGGGGGGATTTTGAGCAGAGCCATGATTCCTCAACCCTCAAGTGACATCCAGTGGGGGACTATGATGGTGGGAGCAGCCTGGCTGTAGCAGGGCTTTGTTCTGGCAATCTGGTGCAATCAACAGTCATAAATCCTTGGGGGCAAGATGCAGGAATGTTCAGAGTTGTGCCGCAGGCTCTTTATAGGAAGATTCCATGTTTCCAGTGGCTCTGACTTTGAGGCTGGTCTAGGCCTGGTTTCTGGGATTAGCCTCCACTCCAGATTCCCTGAGATGACTACAGAAGTTATTTGATATTGGTGTTCACTCATTTATTAGTCTGAAGTCTTTATTGTATCTCTGTGGACACATTTATTAATTCCGAATGTGGATTTGGGGGGAGGGCTGATAACAATCTTTCTCTGTGTAATCAGGGAAAGATTTTCTTTCCAAGTCCAAGATTTTTGTAAGCCTGAATTTTTCTGAATGAATCAATGAGAGCTCACTGAAAATGCTTACCTTCCACAGTCAGATTGGCAGAACCCAACTAGACACAAATAAATACTTTAAAGAGGTGCCCTCTCTCTGCCCTACCAATTCAACAAAGCTGTAAGAACATCTAACTTTCTAACAACTAGAGCCTTCCAGTGAACAGTGAACAATATTGTCTCATAGTTTCTGTGGGTCGAAAATCTGGGCATGGTTTAGTGGGTGCTTCACTGGAAGGTGCTTTGATCTAGAAATGTCAGCCAGATGGATTGACTCTGTCAAGAGTGTCATATCATTTGTTCTTTTGTAATAATTAGCATCAGGCTATAAACCTCATTTATTCATTCATTCAGCATATATCCAGCATCCTATGGAAGTCTGCTTTTAAAATGTCTCCCAACCGTCTCTACCTCTATCATGCACTTACATATCCCCTTTCACAGGAGTGTAGGCTGGGCTAAGTGACTTGCTTCTAATAAAAAGAACAGTGCAAAGTAATGGAATGTCACTTAAAAATTGGATCACAAAAGACTGATTTCAGTCTTCCTCTCTTTCTCTGTCCCTTTCTGTCTCCTCTCTCTCTCTCTCTCTCTCTCTCTCTCTCTCTGGTCTCTTCACACTTGCTTACTCTAGTGAAGTAGGCGGCCATGTTGTAGGGTGGCTGCCCCATAGAGAAGCTCATGAGGTGAGAAACTGAATTCTGTGAACTATGTGAATGAACTCAGGAGAATATTCTACCTCAGTGTTAATATTCTACCCTTGTGTTAACTGCATTCCAGGTTGACATTTTCATTCCAGCTGTTGAGAGACCTTGACTCGCAAGACCTGGCTAAGCTTACATGCCCAGATTTCTGATCCACAGAAACTTTGAGAAAATAAATATTGTTACATTGAGTCACCAAATTTTGGAGTAATTTGTTATGCAGAGATAAATGCATAATACACACTTCACTGGCTCTGAAGATACAAATTTGAAAAAAAAAAAATCCACGACTTTTTTTTCAAGCCATGCGATAATTTCTAGAGGAAGCAGTAAATGCCCTCATTGGATCTCTGTTCAAAACACAGTGGTTATATAAATGAAGATGTGATCTGGGTTTTTAGTCTAAATATATAGAATTCATGAAACTGGCCAAATGTTAAAGTAATTGGGAAAGACTTTAATAGTGTGAGATATCTCTGACCACTTGGAAATGGTACACTATGGACAGGAGACAATGCATGCATTTCAGAATAAAAGTGTCTGGAGCTTAGGAATCAGGGATTACATCTGCCTCTGCAAAACCCATCTTTACTAAAAGAACACTGAAAACAAAACTAGACAAGGAAGCTTTCCTTATCTAGGAAAACTTTAGGAAAAGTTTCCTAAAGTTTTCCCACCCATTTCTGTCACCTCAGTTTGAATCAGCATTATATTTTTTGCTTTAGATCAGTTGTAAAAGATAGACTAACAGTAAAGTTTACAAACCATATTTATGCCAACAGGAATAGAAAGACTTTGAAAAAAATCTAAAGGAAACCCTCTTGACAAAATTTTGGGCCATGATGCTCTGACTCAAGATACTGGACTTTAGGATCTGTTAGAAATATCCTGAATTTCTGCTCTATCCATTTCCAAGTTGCCAAATTTAATACCAGAAATTAGGTTGCTACCCTCCATACAGAGTGAAGATAGGTAATGGACTACAAGAGCCTGAAACTCAGGAGAAGGGTCCATGCTGGGTGTGATCTGCAAGGACGTGGTGGAGGTAGAGAGAACTGAGCTCCAAGGACTGAAGCCTGATACACTCCAGTGATAGGAGGGCTGGAAGAAAAGGAGTCACAGAGAAAACTGAGAAGGTCTAGCACAACCCAGTCCAAAGCCAGGTTCACGGGGCAGTGCGGGGTGGGGAGGGTGGCGAATGTTCATGTTGACTCATAAAGATAGTGTGCTTGATTCTTTCTGTCCTATGTCCTCACTGTTAGTCATCTCATTTATTCCCATGGCTACTACATAGTCACCCCTATGAAAATGATTCCGAAATCTATGTTTCTATCTTATCTCTGGGTATCTTTGCCTGGATATGCATATCTAACTGGCATCCCAGCACAGCATGTCCCTAAAAAACTTGTCTTAAATCTCCACACAGATGCCATCTTCTCCTGAAAGACCTGGTTGGATCACCTTCCTTAAGTAAGCCTCTTATCTTTTCACAATCTCCTTAAGTTATTTTATTCTCAGTAATAGCACTTGCCAACATGATGTGTTTATTTCTTTGTTCCTTCTCTCTCTCCTATACTAGACTAGAAGCCCCATGAGAGCAGGGACTTGGCCTCTTCTGTTCCTGATGTATCCTTAGCTCCTAAAATGGTCCCTGGCCATAGGAAGTGCTTAGTAATTATTTTCCAGTTCTGATTTTTTGGAAGCCTCTCATTACTGGATTTTCAAAATCAAACTTAATATTTTAGTAAGTTTCAGTAAATTTAAAATTAAAATAACTTCTAATTTTGAGATAATTTTAGGTTTACATGCAGTTGTAATAAACAGAAGGGATCCATTGCACCTGTTACCCGAGGTCTCTCATCTTACAAAAACTGCTGTGCAATATCACAACCATAGCATGGACATTGATACAGTCAAGACAGAACATTCCCATCACCACAAGGATTGCTCATGGTCCCTTTTATAACACATTCACTTCCTTCTTGCCCCCACTTTCTTCTTAGTCCCTGAAAACCACTCATCTGTTTCTCCATTTCTAGAATATATCATTTCAAGAATTTTGTATCATCAGAATTGTGGAGTATGTAAGCTTTGGGGCTTTGATTTTTTTCACTTAGTGTAATTCTCTGGAGATTGATCTGGGCTGTTACATGTATTAACACTCCCTTCCTTTTTGTTACTGAGCAATCTGACACAGTATGCATGTGTCTGTTTGATTAACCATTTAACCACCGACGGACCTCTAGGTTGTTCCCAGTTTAAGGCTCTCACAAATGAAGCGACCATAAATATTTGTACAGGTTTCCCTGTGAACATGTCTTCACTTCTCTGGGATAAATGCCCCAAAGTGTGATTTCTCGGTTGAATGGTAGCCGCATATTAAGATATTAAAGAAATTGTCAAACCGTTTTTTAGAGTGGCTGTACCATTGTAGAGTGATGTATAAATGTTCCAGTTTCTCCACATCCTTACCAGCATTTTGTGTTTTCTCTATTTTTCACTTCCATCATTCTGATAGGTGTGTGATGGCATCTTGTAGTTTCAGCTTCCCTTTCCAAAGGTCAGCGATGTTCCGCATCTCTTCATGTATTTATTTTCCATTTCTATATCCACTTGGTGACATGTCTGTTTAGGTCCTTTGTCTATGATTTCATTGGGTTTTGGGAGTGGTTTTTTGTTTTTGTTTTTGTTATTTTTACTGTTTTTAGGGTTATGTATTTAGATACTAATCTTTTCTTGGATATACAGTTTGAAAATGTTTTCTCCCAGTCTGTATCTTGTGTTTTCCACCTCTTACCAGGGTCTTTCATAGAGTAGAAGTTTAATTTTCATGAGTTTCAATTTATCAATTTCCCTTTGACGCATCATGCTTTTGGTATTAAATATAAGTTCCTTTAGATTCTGAAGGCTTCTCCTTTGCTTATTTTTTTCTAAAAGCTTTATAGTCACATTTAAGCTTACCATCCATTTTGAGTTAATTTCTGTATAAACTGTGAGACTTTGGCTAAGGTTGGTTTTTTTTGTTTGTTTTTTGTTTGTTTGTTTTGTTTTGTTTTTGCCTATGGATATCCAATCATTCCAGTATTATTTATTGAGAAGTTTGTGTCTCTTCCCCTGAAATACTTTTCTGCTTTCGGGGAAGAAAATTAGCAAGAAAAATGGCATATTTTGGGAGTTCTATTTCTGTCCCAGTGATCTGTGTGTGAAGTCCTCTGGTAATACCACACACTCTTGATAAGTGTAACTATGTAATAGATGTTGAAATGAAATAAACTGATTCCTCTCACTTTATTCTTACTTTTCAAAAATGGTTTTAGCTATTGTAGTTCTTTTGCCTCTCCATATGAATTTTGGAATAACATTATTATACACAAAAAATACTTTGCTGCCATTTTGGTAGGAATTTCATGAAATCTCTCATTTTGGGGAGAATGGGCATCTTTGCTATTGAGTCTGACAATCTATGAACATGGCTTCATTTATCCCTTTATATCTCTTCATTTATTTAGATCTTCTGTGATGTCTTTCACCAGCATTCTGTAATTCTCAGTATTCAAGTTCTATACATGCCTTGTCAGATTTAGACCTAAGTATTTCTCCCCTACCCCCTCAATTGTACATTATAATTGCAATTGCAATTTCAGTGTCCATATGTTTTGTATTTCATGCATTCTATTTGCTAATATTTTATTAAGGATTTTTTATGTATATATTAATGAAGAATATTGGTCTATAGTTCTCTTTTTTATGTACTGTGTTCGTTTGGTTTTGGTATCAGGGTAATACCACCTTCATAAAATGGGTTAAGAAGTATTCCTTCCTCTTCTATTTGGTGGGGGAAATTGTGCAGAATTGGTTTGATTTTTCTATATGTGTTGAGTATATTTCTCCAGTGAAACAATTTGTGCCTGGAGATTTCTTTTGGTGAGATTTTAAAATTACAAATTTAATTTCCTTAATAGTTATAGAGCTATTGAAATAATTTCATATTGGGTGAGTGATGGCTGTTTGTGCTTTTCAGTCGAAGAAGTTTATCAACATGTCAACACGATGTCAAATTTGTCATCAACAAACATCACATTTATGTGTATAGAGAAATTCAGAGTATTTTATCCTTTGTTGTTGCAGGGTCTGTAATGATACTCTTTGTTTCATTCCTGATGTTGATAATTTGTGTTTTCTTTTTTTTTTTTCTTTGTCAGTCTTGTGAAAGGTTTGCCAACTTTTTAAATCTTTTCTAAGACTCAGCTCTTCCTTTCATTGATTTTTGCTTTTGTTTTTCTGTTTCAATTTCATTGTTTTCAGTTTTTATCTTTATCATTCCCTTCTTTCTACTCATTTTAGGGTTTGTTCGCTCTTCTTTTCATATATTCTTGAAATGGTAGCATATACTATTTATTTGAAAGTTTTTTTCTTTTCTAATATATGTATTCAATGCTATAAGTTTCTCTCTCCCCACGGCTTCACTGTGTCCCGGTTTTTTATTTCAGTTTTATTGACATGTAATTGCCAAATAAAAATTGTATTTACTTAAGGTATACAACTTATTTTGAGATACACGCACACACACACAGAGTGAAATAATCTCCAAAATCAAGTTAATTAACTTCATTTCTCATTCTATCAACCTATCTTCTATCACTTCACACAGTTACTATTTTTTCTGTGTGAATGAGTGAGTGTGTGTGTGTGTGTGTGTGTGTGTGTGTGTTAGGTACACTTAAGATTTACCATCTTAGCAAATTTTATGTCTACAATACGGCATTATAACTATAGTCACATTGCTATACAAGAGGTCTCTAAACTTATCCATCTCACAAAACTGAAACTGTCTCACACAGCTTTTTTTTTTAATTTTTTTTTATTTTAAGCATAACAGTATTCATTATTTTTGCACCACACCCAGTGCTCCATGCAATCCGTGCCCTCTATAATACCCACCACCTGGTACCCCAACTTCCCATCCCCCACCCCTTCAAAACCCTCAGATTGTTTTTCACACAGCTTTTTAAATGGTGTATTATCATTTTCATTCAATTTTTAAAATATTTCTCTTGAAACTTTCTCTCTGATTCCCAGAGAATTTGGAAGTGCTGTTTCCAAGTGTTTGGAGATTTTCCTGTTCTCTCTTTTATTGATTTCTAGCTTAATTCCTCTGTGGTCTGAAAACATGCTCTCAACACTGTAGGATTTCCATTCTTTTCAATGTGTTGAGGTTTGTTTTATGGCTCAGGGTGTGGTCTGTCCTGGTATGTATTATACGGGCTCTTGAAAAGAATGGGTATCCTGCCCTTGTAGGTAGAGTACTCTGTAAATGTCAGTTCTATCTTGGGTTGATGGTGCTGTTGAGTTCTTCTATATCTTTGCTGATTTGGTTCTGTTTTGATTGTTGAAAGGGGGCATTGTGGTCACCAACTTTAATTGCGGATTGGTCTATTTCTGTTGTCAGCTCTATCAGTTTGGTTTCATATTTTTTGTACCTCTGTTGAATAAACATTTAGGATTACTATGTTTTCTTGGTGGATTAGCCCTTTTATCATTATATATGTTCTTCTTTGTCTCTGGTAATTTTCTTTGTTCTGAGGTCTACTTTATTTGATATTAAAATAGCCACTCCTTCTTTCCTTTAATTAATGTTCACATGATGTAACATTTCCCATTCTTTTGGTTTCAACTGTACTACATCATTACATTTGAAGTGAATTTCTAATAGACAGCATGTAGTTGAGTCCTGGTTTTTAATTCACTCTGTTAATCTCTAACTTGTAATTAGTGTATCTGGACAATTTCCATTTAATGTAATTATTGATGTTAGTCCATAAGTGTGCCATTAAAATTTTTGTTTTCTTCAGTTTTCTTTTTCCTTCCTTTGTGTGAAGGTTTTCAGAATTTTGGTTTTTATTTAACTAGAGTATTTTTTTAGTATTTTTTATTGTATATTAATTTAGTTTTTAGTGTTTGCTGCACATACATAGCATTTTTACTGTATATTAATAGTATTTTACTGTATTTTAACTGTATATTAATTTTACTGTGTATTATAGTATTTTTACTGTATTTTTTACAGTATAGTATTTTTATAGTACTTTTCCTGTATACTAATATAGATTTTTTTAGTGTTTGCTGCACATATTACTTTATATCTACAGAAGTTAATACAATCTACTGGTTTTGCAATTTTACCAACTCAAATGAAATGTAGAAAACTTACCTTCCTCTATGTCCTTTTATTTTCCCCATTTACATTGTAATTATTGTAGATATTTTCTCTACATACATTTAGAACCCTAGAGACAGTACTATTTTGCCTTCATCATCAAAAAATATTTTAGAAAATGCCAGAGGAGAAGGGAAGTCCATTATATTATCTGCATGTGTTCTTTGTTCCTTCTTGATGGTCCAGGGTTTCTTCTTTTATTGTTTTTTTCTGCTTAGAGAACTTTAGTTAGCCATTCTCTCGGGGCTGATACACTACTGACATATTTTCTTAGGTCCTTCACCTGAAAAAGTTTTATTTCTCCTTCATTCCTGAAACACATCTTCACTGGGAATAGGATTCTGAGTTCTTCCAGCACTTGGAGAATGTTGTGCACTGGCTTCCATGGTTTCTGATGAGAAATGTCATCCAAAGTCATTCAACTTGTTTTCCCCTTTAGGTAAGGTTTTGTTTCCCTCTTATTGATTTCAAGATATTTGCCTTTATTTTTCCGATGTTTGACTATAAGATGTTTTGATCTTAATTCCTTTAGGTTGGCCCTGTTTGGGGTTCATTCAGCTTCTTACATCTGTGAACTCAGATCTTCTGCAAAATCTGGGAACATTTCAGCCATTATTGCTTCAAATACTTTTTTGGCCCCACTCTCTTTCTTTCTCTCTTCTGGGGACTCTGATGACATGAGCGTTAGATCTTTTGTTATAGTCTGACTATCTTTAGTAGAGAAAACGTCAGTCTGATAAATTGCAGGTATGGAGTTTGCCATTTTTCTTACAGTCCTTGACCAGGCACTGCATTCAGCATGTACGCAAAAAGAAATCTACGCCCACTGTGAATCCATTTTTCTCACAATGCAGTGACCTTCTGTTAGGACTCCCATATTTCTTTCTTTATTAAGGACAGGTTGGGACTTCACAGTGTTTAATGGGCTCTTTATCCCTTACAGACAGTTTTATAAAGGATATATAGAAAAAGCAAAATGAAACTTGGAATAATGAAAATAATTTTTATTGAAAAAGATCAAAGTGGTAAAAAGATTAAATATAATTCTTTGTTAAAAGCCTGGCTCTGAACATAATACCCCCTCAAAGAGGCTTGAAGAGAAATAAAATGATGCTCTAAAACTCCTAATGCAGTCTTCACAGCAGAGTGATTTCCACTTGATTAACAATTGGAAAGCCCTGTTATGCAAGCAGTTTGAGCTTCCCTTATTGAAGACGGGTGCTGCTGCTAAACAGTTTATCAGTGTTTATAAAGATGACAAGTCTATCACTTGTGTAAGCCCTGGTCCCCTCATATATGGGTTCATACTTTTGCTAGCCAGCAAACCAAATTTAGCTTGACTGACAGGCAAAGAGCCTAATGGAAGTCAGAACATCATTATTTGTCTACAGATCTCAAAGTGTTTCCGAAGCCTCCTGAACTTCTGTCAACATTTTTCACACTTTGCTGATACTCCTTCTTGAACATCTGTCTCCTAAGGTAGACTCTGCTCTGTGAAGTCTAATGAAAATCCCATTGTTATGGAACACCTGGGCGGCTCAATCTGTTAAACTCTGGCTCTTAGTTTCAATGCAGGTCTTGATCTCTTGGGTTGTGGGATGTGGGATCAAGCCCTGAGTCAGACTCCAGGCTCAGCGTGGAGTCTGTTTGAGATTCTTGCCCTCTCCTCCACCCTCCCCCTCCACTCCTTTCCCCACTTGCTTGCACATTCTCTCTATCTCTCTAAAATAAATGAATGAATAAATATATTTTTTAAATCCCATCTTTTTAATCATCAAACAGGGACCCTACATAAATGTTTGTCAAAAAAATACCTAAATGAACAAGATCTCTCTAGAAGTAGAGAAAAATATCTCCCCACTTCAAATTCTTTTTTTAAATTTTTAAAATTTTTAAAATTTCTTTCCAGTGTTCCAGAATTCATTGTTTATGTAACACACCCAGTGTTCCATGCAATATGTGCCCTCCACAATATCCACCACCAGGCTCACACAACCCCCCACCTCCCGCCTCTTCAAAACCCTCAGATTGTTTTTCAGAGTCCACAGTCTCTGAATGGATGGTTCGTCTCCCCCTCCAATCTCCCCCTTCTCCTCTCCATCTCTCCATGTCCTCCGTGTTATTTCTTATGCTAAACAAATAAGTGAAACCATATGATAATTGACTCTCTCTGCTTGACTTATTTCACTCAGCATAATCTCTTCCAGTCCCATCCATGTTGCTACAAAAGTTGGGTATTCATCCTTTCTGATGGAGGCATAATACTCCATAGTGTATATGGATTGTGTATATCCATTCATCCATTGAAGGGCATCTTGGTTCTTTCCACAGTTTGGCGACCGTGGCCATTGCTACTATGAGCATTGGGGTACAGATGACCCTTCTTTTCACTACATCTGTATCTTTGGGATAAATACCCAGTAGTGCAATTGCAGGGTCATAGGGTAAATCTATTTTCAATTTATTGAGGAATCTCCACACTGTTTTCCAATGTGGCTGCACCAACTTGCATTCCCACCAACAGTGTAAGAGACTTCCTCTTTCTCCACATCCTTTCCAACACACGTTGTTTGCTGTTAATTTTGGCCATTCTAACTGGTGTAAGGTGGTATCTCAATATGGTTTTGATTTGAATCTCCCTGATGGCTAGTGATGATGAACATTTTTCATGTGTCTGATAGCCATTTTCATGTCTTCATTGGAGAAGTGTCTGTTCATGTCTTCTGCCCATTTTTTTGACGTGATTATCTGTTTTGTGTGTGTTGAGTTTGAGAAGTTCTTTTAGATCCTGGATATCAGCCTTTTGTCTGTACAGTCATTTGCAAATATCTTCTCCCATTCCATGGGTTGCCTCTTTGTTTGTTGACTGTTTCCTTTGCTGTGCAGAAGATTTTGATTGTTAAAATGTCTGTATTTCCTAGAGCAATCTATACTTTCTTTTTTTTTTAATTTTTTATTTTTTATAAACATATATTTTTATCCCCAGGGGTACAGGTCTGTGAATCACCAGGTTTACACACTTCACAGCACTCACCCAAGCACATACCCTCCCCAATGTCCATAATCCCACCCCCTTCTCCCAAGCCCCCTCGCCCCAGCAACCCTCAGTTTGTTTTGTGAGATTAAGAGTCACTTATGGTTTGTCTCCCTCCCAATCCCATCTTGTTTCTTTTATTCTTCTCCTACCCACTTAAGCCTCCATGTTGCATCACCACTTCCTCATAACAGGGAGATCATATGATAGTTGTCTTTCTCTGCTTGACTTATTTCACTAAGCATGATACGCTCTAGTTCCATCCATGTTGTCGCAAATGGCAAGATTTCATTTCTTTTGATGGCTGCATAGTATTCCATTGTGTATATATACCACATCTTCTTGATCCATTCATCTGTTGATGGACATCTAGGTTCTTTCCATAGTTTGGCTATTGTGGACATTGCTGCTATAAACATTCGGGTGCATGTGCCCCTTTGGATCACTACATTTGTATCTTTAGGGTAAATACCCAATAGTGCAATTGCTGGGTCATAGGGCAGTTCTATTTTCAACATTCTGAGGAACCTCCATGCTGTTTTCCAGAGTGGCTGCACCAGCTTGCATTCCCACCAACAGTGTAGGAGGGTTCCCCTTTCTCCACATCCTCGCCAGCATCTCTCATTTCCTGACTTGTTGATTTTAGCCATTCTGACTGGTGTGAGGTGATATCTCATTGTGGTTTTGATTTGTATTTCCCTGATGCCGAGTGATATGGAGCACTTTTTCATGTGTCTGTTGGCCATCTGGATGTCTTCTTTGCAGAAATGTCTGTTCATGTCCTCTGCCCATTTCTTGATTGGATTATTTGTTCTTTGGGTGTTGAGTTTGCTAAGTTCTTTATAGATTCTGGACACTAGTCCTTTATCTGATATGTCGTTTGCAAATATCTTCTCCCATTCTGTCAGTTGTCTTTTGATTTTGTTAACTGTTTCCTTTGCTGTGCAAAAGCTTTTGATCTTGATGAAATCCCAATAGTTCATTTTTTCCCTTGCTTCCCTTGCCTTTTGCGTTGTTCCTAGGAAGATGTGGCTGCGGCAGAGGTTCAAGAGGTTGCTGCCTGTGTTCTCCTCAAGGATTTTGATGGATTCCTTTCGCACATTGAGGTCCTTCATCCATTTTGAGTCTATTTTTGTGTGTGGTGTAAGGAAATGGTCCAATTTCATTTTTCTACATGTGGCTGTCCAATTTTCCCAGCACCATTTATTGAAGAGGCTGTCTTTTTTCCATTGGACATTCTTTCCTGCTTTGTCGAAGATGAGTTGACCATAGAGTTGAGGGTCTATTTCTGGGCTCTCTATTCTGTTCCATTGATCTATGTGTCTGTTTTTGTGCCAGTACCATGCTGTCTTGATGATGACAGCTTTGTAATAGAGCTTGAAGTCCGGAATTGTGATGCCACCAACGTTGGCTTTCTTTTTCAATATCCCTTTGGCTATTCGAGGTCTTTTCTGGTTCCATATAAATTTTAGCATTATTTGTTCCATTTCTTTGAAAAAGATGGATGGTACTTTGATAGGAATTGCATTAAATGTGTAGATTGCTTTAGGTAGCATAGACATTTTCACAATATTTATTCTTCCAATCCAGGAGCATGGAACATTTTTCCATTTCTTTGTGTCTTCCTCAATTTCTTTCATGAGTACTTTATAGTTTTCTGAGTATAGATTCTGTGTCTCTTTGGTTAGGTTTATTCCTAGGTATCTTATGGTTTTGGATGCAATTGTAAATGGGATTGACTCCTTAATATCTCTTTCTTCTGTCTTGCTGTTGGTGTAGAGAAATGCAACTGATTTCTGTGCATTGATTTTGTATCCTGACACTTTACTGAATTCCTGTATAAGTTCTAGCAGTTTTGGAGTGGAGTCTTTTGGGTTTTCCACATATAGTATCATATCATCTGCGAAGAGTGATAATTTGACTTCTTCTTTGCCAATTTGGATGCCTTTAATTTCCATTTGTTGTCTGATTGCTGAGGCTAGAACCTCTAGTACTATGTTGAATAGCAGTGGTGATAATGGACATCCCTGCCGTGTTCCTGACCTTAGTGGAAAAGCTTTCAGTTTTTCTCCATTGAGAATGATATTTGCGGTGGGTTTTTCATAGATGGCTTTGATGATATTGAGGTATGTGCCCTCTATCCCTACACTTTGAAGAGTTTTGATCAGGAAGGGATGCTGTACTTTGTCAAATGCTTTTTCAGCATCTATTGAAAGTATCATATGGTTCTTGTTCTTTCTTTTATTGATGTGTTGTATCACATTGACTGATTTGCAGATGTTGAACCAACCTTGCAGCCCTGGAATAAATCCCACTTGGTCGTGGTGAATAATCTTTTTAATGTACTGTTGAATCCTATTGGCTAGTATTTTGTTGAGTATTTTCGCATCTGTGTTCATCAAGGATATCGGTCTATAGCTCTCTTTTTTGGTGGGATCCTTGTCTGGTTTTGGGATCAAGGTGATGCTGGCCTCATAAAATGAGTTTGGAAGTTTTCCTTCCATTTCTATTTTTTGGAACAGTTTCAGGAGAATAGGAATTAGTTCTTCTTTAAATGTTTGGTAGAATTCCCCCGGGAAGCCATCTGGCCCTGGGCTTTTGTTTGTTTGGAGATTTTTAATGACTGTTTCAATCTCCTTACTGGTTATGGGTCTGTTCAGGCTTTCTATTTCTTCCTGGTTCAGTTGTGGTAGTTTATATGTTTCTAGGAATGCATCCATTTCTTCCAGATTGTCAAATTTATTGCCGTAGAGTTGCTCATAGTATGTTCTTATAATAGTTTGTATTTCTTTGGTGTTAGTTGTGATCTCTCCTCTTTCATTCATGATTTTATTTATTTGGGTCCTTTCTCTTTTCTTTTTGATAAGTCGGGCCAGGGGTTTATCAATTTTATTAATTCTTTCAAAGAACCAGCTCCTACTTTCATTGATTTTTTCTATTGTTTTTTTGGTTTCTATTTCATTGATTTCTGCTCTGATCTTTATGATTTCTCTTCTCCTGCTGGGCTTAGGGTTTCTTTCTTGTTCTTTCTCCAGCTCCTTTAGGTGTAGGGTTAGGTTGTGTACCTGAGACCTTTCTTGTTTCTTGAGAAAGGCTTGTACCGCTATATATTTTCCTCTCAGGACTGCCTTTATTGTGTCCCACAGATTTTGAACTGTTGTATTTTCATTATCATTTGTTTCCATGATTTTTTTCAATTCTTCTTTAATTTCCCGGTTGACCCATTCATTCTTTAGAAGGATACTGTTTAGTCTCCATGTATTTGGGTTCTTTCCAAACTTCCTTTTGTGGTTGAGTTCTAGCTTTAGATCATTGTGGTCTGAAAATATGCAGGGAATGATCGCAATCTTTTGATACCGGTTGAGTCCTGATTTAGGACCGAGGATATGATCTATTCTGGAGAATGTTCCATGTGCACTAGAGAAGAATGTGTATTCTGTTGCTTTGGGATGAAATGTTCTGAATATATCTGTGATGTCCATCTGGTCCAGTGTGTTGTTTAAGGCCTTTATTTCCTTGCTGATCTTTTGCTTGATGACCTGTCCATTTCAGTGAGGGGAGTGTTAAAGTCCCCTACTATTATTGTATTGTTGTTGATGTGTTTCTTTGATTTTGTTATTAATTGGTTTATATAGTTGGCTGCTCCCACGTTGGGGGCATAGATATTTAAAATTGTTAAATCTTCTTGTTGGACAGACCCTTTGAGTATGATATAGTGTCCTTCCTCATCTCTTATTATAGTCTTTGGCTTAAAATCTAATTGATCTGATATAAGGATTGCCACTCCTGCTTTCTTCTGATGTCCATTAGCATGGTAAATTCTTTTCCACCCCCTCACTTTAAATCTGGAGGTGTCTTCGGGCTTAAAATGAGTTTCTTGGAGGCAACATATAGATGGGTTTTGTTTTTTTATCCATTCTGATACCCTGTGTCTTTTGACAGGGGCATTTAGCCCATTCACATTCAGGGTAACTATTGAGAGATATGAATTTAGTGACATTGTATTGCCTGTAAGGTGACTGTTACTGTATATGATCTCTGTTCCTTTCTGATCTACCACTTGTAGGCTCTTTCTTTGCTTAGAGGACCCCTTTCAATATTTCCTGTAGAGCTGGTTTGGTATTTGCAAATTCTTTCAGTTGTTGTTTGTCCTGGAAGCTTTTAATCTCTCCTTCTATTTTCAATGATAGCCTAGCTGGATATAGTATTCTGGGCTGCATGTTTTTCTCATTTAGTGCTCTAAAAATATCATGCCATCTCTTTCTGGCCTGCCAGGTCTCTGTGGATAAGTCAGCTGCCAATCTAATATTTTTACCATTGTATGTTACAGACTTCTTTTCCCGGGCTGCTTTCAGGATTTTCTCTTTGTCACTGAGACTTGTAAATTTTACTATTAGGTGACGGGGTGTGGGCCTATTCTTATTGATTTTGAGGGGCGTTCTCTGAACCTCCTGAATTTTGATGCTCGTTCCCTTTGCCATATTGGGGAAATTCTCCCCAATAATTCTCTCCAGTATACCTTCTGCTCCCCTCTCTCTTTCTTCTTCTTCTGGAATCCCAATTATTCTAATGTTGTTTCGTCTTATGGTGTCACTTATCTCTCGAATTCTCCCCTCGTGGTCCAGTAGCTGTTTGTCCCTCTTTTGCTCAGCTTCTTTATTCTCTGTCATTTGGTCTTCTATATCACTAATTCTTTCTTCTGCCTCATTTATCCTAGCAGTTAGAGCCTCCATTTTTGATTGCACCTCATTAATAGCTTTTTTGATTTCAACTTGGTTAGATTTTACTTCTTTTATTTCTCCAGAAAGGGCTTTTATATCTCTCGAGAGGGTTTCTCTAATATCTTCCATGCCTTTTTCAAGCCTGGCTAGAACCTTGAGAATTGTCATTCTGAACTCTAGATCTGACATATTACCGATGTCTGTATTGATTAGGTCCCTAGCCTTCGGTACTGCCTCTTGTTCTTTTTTTTGCGTTGAATTTTTACGTCTTGTCATTTTGGCCAGATAAGAGTAAATGAAGGGGCAAGTAAAATACTAAAAGGGTGGCAACAACCCCAGGAAAATATGCTTTAACCAAATTAGAAGAGATCCAAAATCGTGAGTGGGGAGAAAGGGGATAAAAAGAGGTTCAAAAAGAAAGAAAGAAAAAAAAAAGAAAAGAGAAAAGAAAAAAAAAAAGAAATGAAAAAAATTTTTAAAAAAAGAAAACACCTGAGAAAAATGTAAAAAAGAAAAAAATATATATATTAGATAAACTAGTAAAAAATCGTTAAAAAAGAAAAAGGTAACAGTTAAAAAAAAAAAATTTTACCCGAAGGCGAGAAGAAAAAAAAAAAAAAGAAAAAGAAAAAATTAAATTAACTGCAAGACTAAAAAAAATCACAGGAAAAAAGCCATGAGTTCCGTGCTTGGCTTTCTCCTCCTCTGGAATTCTGCTGCTCTCCTTGGTATTGAAACCGCACTCCTTGGTAGGTGAACTTGGTCTCAGCTGGATTTCTTGTTGATCTTCTGGGGGAGGGGCCTGTTGTAGTGATTCTCAAGTGTCTTTGCCCCAGGCAGAATTACACCGCCCTTCCCCGGGGCCGGGGTGAGTAATCCGCTCGGGTTTGCTTTCAGGAGCTTTTGTTCCCTGAGCGCTTTCCGTAGAGTTCCGGAGGACGGGAATACAAATGGCGGCCTCCTGGTCTCCGGCCCAGAGGAGCCGAGAGCCCAGGGCCCCACTCCTCAGTGCGCCCTCCGAGAACAGCGCCCAGTTACTCCCGTCTGCCTGACCTCCGGCCGCGCTCCGAGCTCACCAAGCCTGCGACTGGTTCAAGGTAACACCGAGCTGCGAGCTTACTGTCAGCTCTGTGTCTGTAGCCGGCTTTCCCGTTCCAATACCCGCAAGCTCTGCGACACTCAGACACCCCCGATCCTTCTGTGACCCTGCGGGACCTGAGGCCACGCTGACCCCGCGTGGGCTTCGCCCCGGTTTAGCCTCTGGAGCGATGTCCCTCAGCGGAACAGACTTTTAAAAGTCCTGATTTTGTGCGCGGTTGCTCCGCCGCTTGCTGGGAGCCGGCCCCTCCCCCCGGGGTCTATCTTCCCGTCGCTTTGGATTCACTTCTCCGCCGGTCCTACCTTTCAGAAAGTGGTTGTTTTTCTGTTTCCAGAATTGCTGCTCTTCTTCTCTTCGATCTGCCGATGGATTTGCAGGTGTTTGCAATCTTTAGATAAGCTATCTAGCTGATCTCCGGCTAGCTGAAGCAGTCTCAGCTTGCTACTTCTCTGCCATCTTGACTCCGCAATCTATACTTTCAATGCCATTCTGATCAAAATTCCACCAGCATTTTTCAAAGAGCTGGAACAAACAATCCTAAAAATTTGTATGGAATCAGAAGAGACTCCGAATTGCTGAGGAAATGTTGAAAAAGAAAAACAAAACTGAGGGCATCACACTGCCTGATTTCAAGCTGTACTACAAAGCTGTGATCACCAAGAGAGCATGGTACTGGCATAAAAATGACGCAAAGACCTGTGGAGCAGAGTAGAGAGCCCAGATATGGACCCTCAACTCTATGGTCAAATAATCTTCAACAAAGCAGGAAAAAATATACAGTCGAAAAAAGACAGTCTCTTCAATAAATGGTGCTAGGAAAATTGGACAGCTATATGTAGAAGAATGAAACTCGACCATACATACACAAAGATACATACATAAAGATAAACTCAAAATTGGTAAAGGACTTCAACGTGAGGCAGGAATCCATCAGAATCCTAGCAAAGAACATAGGCAGTAACCTCTTCGACATCGGCCACAGCAACTTCTTTCAAGTCATGTCTCCAAAGGCAAAGGAAACAAAAGCAAAAATGAATTTTGGGGACTTCATCAAGACCCACTTCAAATTCTATACCTCATTCATTCAATCATTTATTTCAAAAATAAGTTTTAAGAAATGTTTAGTATGTGCCAGGTGAGGTACTAGACACTGTAAGTACAACAAAAAATAGAATGTGATTTATTTTCTGACTAACAGTGTCCATGGAAATATGTCAGACCTGTGCTCATTCTTGTTGGCTTGGGCTTCCACATGTGTCTTTAGATCAAGAATTAGCAAATTGTGGCTCAGGGGCCAAATCTGATCTCTTTTTTTTTTATTCATAAGTAAGTTTTGTTGGAACATAACCACGCTCATTTATTATGGATAACCAGATCTGCTTTCACACTACAGTGACCAGCAAATGGCTAAAATATTTACTCTCTGAACATCTCAAAAAAAAAAAAAATCTGTAGTCAACCCTTCCCTAAATCATGAATTGGGAATGTTTGACACACCCTTCCCTTACCTGGAAGTTCCTGCAGTGTCAAACAGACAAAGTCATGGTTCCATCCTTCCTCAACATATCCTGTGGTCAAGACTATTGGGGGGAATAAACCAAAATATATATTGTCCCTAAAACTCTCCAGATGACATATTAGTGTCAAACAAAGCCCTTGATCTTAATAGAATATCTTTTATCTTCATTAAAACTCACAGAATAGAGACAAGAAAGGTGGTCTACATTCAGGACAATTGCTTGGTCCCATCATCTAGCAGTGGGGAACACTTAATGTTTAGGCATATTCAATGGACAGCTCACATCCTATTGGTATGCTTGACACGTTTGAGACGTTTGGGAAATAGTCAGGGGTTCAGTGAGACTGGAGGGGAGTGAGTGAGAGGCTGAAGTGGGAGCTAAGAGCAGAGAGAGCTGGGAGGGGAAAAGAGAGAGCCACTGAATGGATGAGCCATCTGTTGGTTATTTAGTAGAGGAGTGATCTGATCTGATTTGTGGTTTGGGGAAGATCACCCTGGTTGACATGTGGAGACTGGACTATAGGGGTACAAGGGCAGAAACAGGGCCATAAGTGAGGAGGTCACTGGAATGAGCAGATGAGACATGACAGTGGCTGAGCCCAGGGAATTTGGTATAAGAAGTGGTTAGATTCTGCACTTTAGCGATGGAGCCAATAAAAAGTTCTGACGCATGGAGCACAGGAAGAGGAGGAGAGCCAGGGAAAGCTGCAAGGCTAAAGAACTGGAAGGATAGAATTGCCCTTGACTGAGATGGAAAAGACTGGGGAGAATCAGAGTTTGGGGGTCTCTGGGTGGCTCAGTGGGTTAAGCGTCTGCCCTCAGCTGAGGTCATGATCCCAGAGTCCTGGGATCATGCCCCATGCCAGGCTCTCTGCTCAGCAAGAACCTGCTTCTCCCTCTCCCTGCTGCTCACCCTGCTTTACTCTCTCTCTTTTTGTCAAATAAATATTAAAAACAAACCAAAAAAAGAAGGGTTTGTTTTAGACACGGTATGCTTGACATGTTTTATTTTTTTCTCAGATTTCATCCTTCTCCTTTGGGTTACCCTCATTCAGAAACTGGGACCTCTCCTTTCCAGTTTCTAGGTCTGTTCCATTCCCTTCCCTTCACGAACCTCCCTGAGATAGCATTGGAGAATGGAGGTTAGAAGAGTGGGCTCTAGAGGCATAATTCCGCATGCAAATCCAGGTCTGCCATTTTCTAGCTATGTGACCTTGAGAAAATTACTTCAGTTGGGTGAAATTTTGTTCCTCTATTTGTACAGTAGAACAAAAATAACCATTGCCTTTCTCTCAGAGTTAGTGTGAGGATTAAAAGGGATAGTATACATGAAATGGGCCAGCACACATAAGTGTCAGCTCTCTGGTTATATCTCAGGCTTCTGTCTCCAAAATTTTTCTAGTTTCTTGTGTCATATAAGGACTGGTGTGTGAGGATGAGGTTCTTGTGGGGAGGGATACAACGTGGGGAAGGTGGGAGGGGAAGGAGCAAAGATCCAGTACAAGAACCCCTGTCTGCTAGAAGGGGTTGGAGGTTGGGCACAGGTATGACTGACAGAAGAGAGCTAGTCCCTTAGCACCCTGCTGTTCCTTGGACATAAACCATGGCACCTCTCAGCTGTAGAAGAGGCAGATGGGGAGGGAGAAGCCAGGACCTGACAGGAAGCAGGGCCAGGAGAAGAGGACAGTGGAACGGTAGGTGAGCACGTGATGCCTGGTGTCCAGGGATGAGGCAAGAAGCCTTAAGTGGCCTGTTGTGGGCTTGCAGGAAGAAATGGTGGGATTCCCACAAAGACAAAAGCATAGTGATGGGAATGAAGCATCATCTTGAAGGCTTATCTATGACTGGGTTTCACTGGCAGAGCTCAGCCTCTTGGCGGGGAATAGGTGGGAATGACAAAGTTACTCTTCCAGACCCATGATCCAGGAACCATTGGCTGAATTTGGGCTCTGATTCTAGACTCTGAATCTTTGCCTTTCCCATGCCTACTTGCCCCAGCCCCTGAGTGTTTAGTTTGGGAAACTCTTTTACTGCCCAACTCCCTTGTTGGGAGGTTTGTTCCCCTCAGCCTCTGACAAGTAGTCAAGTGCTCCAGCTCGAGATCATGAAAGGCCTGGATTTCAACACCAGCCACTGTCCTGCTATATAACAGAGCACTTCTCTCATGCCCTTAAAGTCTCAGTTTCCTGATCTATAAAATGGGCATATCAGTAGCACCTCCCTCTCAACATTAGTTGAGTTTTCATGAGACTTAGCATGAACCTGTCACACAGTGAGTGCTCCTGGGATGATGGCAGCTAGGATTATGAAAGTAACTTGCCTGCTCTTCACAGCTTGGGTGATTATCTCTTGTGGTATAGAAAAAGATAAAATGAATCTAAATTTCCTTTTAGAGTTTGAAAACTAGATATCAATGCAATTCTTCAAGAAGGTTTCATGTTTTTAACAATCACATCAGAGGTTCCTATGGAAAGATCTCTGAGAGATGGTCCTTTTTAATATGTAAGAATTCTAGTGTGTTTCTTAAAAACCAGTCACACCTAGATGTATGAGGTGCAAACCTCAGGAGGGGGGAAAGGAAAATCTTCTCTCGCCTTTATAAGAGTTCACACATCCAGAGCAAAACAGCTTTGCTTCAGAAAATTCTAATCAAGATGGCCTTGGTGTTAAATTTTCCTGCATGTGCAGCCCACATGGCTACCTCACTAAATACTTTTTACTTCCTTTTAAGGAGATCCATCATCCATCAGGTGTCCAGGCTCTTGCCGTAAGGAGACATCTTCATAGAGTTCATAGCAAGACATCCTTCTCGAGCTCTAATCTTGTTTTCGAAGTCAGTAGAAGTGCTTCTGCAAAGCAACATGGTATTATGCAGCAGAAGCCACAAAGATGTCAGAAGCTCTATTCCTAAGAATTTATTCTAAGGACATGTTAATCAGAAGGCAAAAATTGTATGCGAGAAGATGCTGCCTGAAAATGTTACCTAAAAAGCAAAAAATATGAGGAGTGAACTAACTGCACAACAACGTGGGAATAATTTAGTAAGTTACGGAATATTGTGCAAACACTGAAATTTTTAAATACGAAGGCTTGGGAAGCACACAGCCTGTTTTTTGATGTGCTGTTAAGTGAAATGGCAGAATTCAAAATAGACATTGCTTTGCGGCTGCAAGTGTATAAAATGCGTACGCGTGGATGAGCAGGGGTAGATAACGGGCAAAAATGAAACACTACTGGAGGGTGCTAGAAATAGCATCTGTCCCTTCAAAATATTTGTTGATGCCATTGCCATGACAACTCTTCAACAAAAAAATGTTAAAAATAATTAAGTCGGCCCAAAGCACCAAAGACATGAACTCCCCAGGGCTACCTGAAATGATACGCTCTCATATACACTGATTATACGAGAAAATTCCTTTTCTGTTGCTTAGGCACAGGTTACAGATCACCTGCTGGCATTCGTCTTCTCACAGAGGCAGGAAGCCACCGCTGCCTGGTAAATCTTCAGTACGTGACTCGCAGACATCAAAGCCCCCAAACCTATGTAGCAGAACTGGAAACACTTGCAGCCTCCACCTGGAGTTTTATAATGATTGATTTCCTGTCCAGAGAAACTGGGTCTGGGAAAAAGAAAATTTTGACTTATACCCCTTTACCTACAGGAACCATATGGTCCATGCTTTTGAATAATTAGTCCTCTAAAGCCAGACTAGGCTTGTAAACAAATGCATTTTTCCTGGTCTGTAGTCATTCATTCATTTGTTCACTCGCCAAACCCTAATGAAACATCTTTCATGTGTCCAGCATTTGCTCTGAATGAAGAATTAAAATTCAGAAGGAATAACCTTACCAAGGAGCTCACAATCTAATTAGAAAAGACAGACACATCTTTAATTTTATATGATGAGTTAAGGGCTTACTTCCATCATCTGTGAAGTGGAAGGAGGAATTCCTAATGAATTGACATATGTACGAAATGCCCAGGAAATAGACAATACTCAGGAAATACTGGTTTCTTTCCCACTGACAGGACAGCTGCATCCTTCTAATACGGAGGAAGAGTAGAATTTCTAGGATTTTGCTAATGATGGGAAAGCCTCCTCAGAAACAAGAGTTCTCATGCTTGTCCTGGGAAGATGAGTGAGATTTCTCCAAGCAGAAGAGAGAGGGGGCGGGAGAGAAGGAACCCCAAGCAGACTCTCCACTGAGCATGGAGCCCGACACAGGGCTCGATCTCATAGTCCTGAGATCATGATCTGAGCCAAAATCAAGAGTCCTGATGTTTAACCAACTGAACCACCCAGGCGCCCGCAGAGTTCTATTCTTATATATGGTTTAGCCACTGTCTGTTTGTATACTCAGCCTCAGTTGAGGTTAAATGACCAGGCACCCCATCTCAGTTAGAGTGAAAATGTCCTTTTTTCTTGCATAGGTTTCACCTGAGAGCTTGCTGCTGTCCAAAGGACCAACTGCAAAGGCTTGAAAGATGCTCCCATCACATCCCAGCCCCCCAAAGCTTGCTCTCACTCCAGGGCATGCTTCATTCCTTCCATGAGGTCATCACTGTCATTCCTTCTGGCCATTCCTGGTCTTGGCCTTGGAACCTGCCCGTGTTCTGTCCAAAGGCGCCTCCTGGCTTTTCCTGGCTTTTCCTCCCTCATTGCTGGAACCCAAACTCAGCTCACTCTTAGGAAGCAGACTTGGGATTGTAACTGATAATAGCTTTGACCACGATTCTTCAAGAGATAGATTTCCCCCGTGAAAGGGTATTTCTGATATTTCCTTCAACCAAAATAAATAAATGAATAAAGTGATCTCACAACCTAATTCCACCAAAAGCACTGCTGTGAAGAGCTTGAATAATAGAGCCCAGACCTGTTGTTTTTCTCATGAGCTAACTCTGGGCAGGAGTAGAAGGATGGCACTGAGAGGAACAAGGAGTTAAGATGCCATTTGGATGGCCTCCCTGCACATCAGATGTCTCAATCGTTCTCTTGGCAAATGCTGAACTGTAATCAATTCTTGGATAAATTCTCTGACAGGTGTTCAAAGTGATGATATCCTGGGCTGTTGATTAAGAGTGATCCATATGTTTTAGATGCCAGATGTGCAGGCAGCGAAGTCAACAGTTAGTTGAGAAAATGTAGGAGCCTGACTGATATTTTCCCCAGATGGATTGCAGGGGCATTGGCAAGTGAGCAAAGTATAATTTTTTTTAGGAGTTAGGTCATAAAGCATGAAAGAGATCATTCTGGCCTGCAGAAATAGAAGACACATTTGAAAATCACTTTTAATCTTCCTGGATCTCCATCAGTTTATTTTTAAATGACCTACTCTTGCATTTAAGGAAATCAGTGTAAATAAACTGCATGCCTGTGAGACTCACTTCCCATATACTGACAAGCCAGGCATTTTAAAGGGAACCGTCATACAAAATAAAGGGTAGCTGTTATGTATTGGCTGGTCTTCATAGCACTGTTATGCTCCAGGACGGGGCCACTGGCTACTGGCTAATAGAAGAAGGCACTTTGGCTCAAGGGCATCTGTGCCCCACTTGCACATAGACCTACCAGATGCAAAGATAGTACTTAATTCTCTCGTGGGTGATCAAACCAAGATGACACCTGTCTAAAGCAGTGGTTGTCAGCCGAGCCGCTCTGTCTCCCAGGAGACATTGGCAACATCTAGGCAGACATTTTCAGTTGTCACAACTTGGGAAGCATTACAGCCACCTAGGGGACAGACACCAGCGTTCCTGCTACGTATCCTATCCTATCCACAGGAAAGCCTCCCACAGCAAAGAGTTATCTGGCCCCAGGGCGCTTGGGTGGTTTAGTCAGTTAAGCCTCTGCCTTTGATTCAGGTCATGATCCCTCGGTCCTGGGATCGATCCTGGGGTCGAGCTCCGTGTCAGGCTCCCGGCCCAGCAGGGAGTCTGCATCTCCCTCTCCCTCTGCCTCTGCCCCTCCTCCCTGCTCTTTCGTTCTCTCTCTCTCTCAAATAAGTAAATAAAACCTTAAAAAATAAAAAAAGAATTGTCTGGCCCCAAATATCAATAGCGCAGGGGTAGAGAAACCCTGGACTTGTGGGAACTGCATGCTCACCTCCTGTGCCCTCCCCTCTCTGGCCTCAGCTTCCTGGTGTGCCCCACGTACACCAGCCAGTCGCCCCCATGGCAACTCATGCATGTTGACTCCTACATAATAGTCTCTCTGCCTATGCCTCCCCCACCTTCTCTCTCTCTCTGACAATTCCTTAACTATCCTTCAAGACCCTGTTTAAAGGTTAGACCCCCACTTTCTGACCCCTGAAGTCCCCCCCCACCCCCACCCTGTCTCTCCAGGCAGAAAAACTTTTGTCCTCCCCCCTCTCCCCTGTGCCACGCCTCACACTGTATTACGAGGGTTTGTTTGCCTTTTAGAGAAAAATGGAGCTTCTGAAAAACGATGTGGAGCCCTTTTCCTCGCTGGGTTCCCAAGACCTGGCGCTACCGTTCGAACACCCTAGTAGGTAAGCAGTGATTTTAGACCAATTATTCCTTTAAAAAGATCCCCTAGTACTACGCCTTTCCCACAGGGAGCCCAATTTCACAGGGAGAAACAGTTCTGTTGTGACTCAGGAGAGCATGTGTTGTCTGGCTTGTATGTAAATCACCTACCGGAGTGCCTGACACATCGATTTTTATTAAATGAACATGGTTTCCTTCAGTTCCCCTTCGGAGCAGCTGCGGCAGCTCAGGGAGACAGGGGGTAGTTTGGGGGAACACCCAGGTGTGAAGGCATCATACCTCACTGCCGTTGGAGACCTGTCATTGTCACCGAGCCGATGGTCATCCTGCCCAGTTCTTACCACCATGTCTCACCTGCATTCTGGGCCCGTGCACGTGTGGCGAAGGAGACCAGGCGTGCAACCAGATCCAACAACACCGTCGTCACAGACAGGTGCCACTGAGAAGAGCTGCCTCGTCAAGGACCCAGTCGTCCAGGCTCCTTGAGTCTTGCTGCCGGACTAGGACCCGTTCCCTCCAGTAGAATGTGAGCAGATGCGCAACATGTGCTGCAGGCCCAAAGGCTTTGAAAAGTAAGCATGTCTCCTCCATACCTTCTTTTCTCTTCTGCTGGCCAGGTGCATGAGGGAAGGCAAAACCCCCAGGGTTCCTGCAACCCTGCCCTGGGGAGAGCCACTGCCAGAAACCTTGGGCTATGATATGAACATGAAATAACCTTCTATTCCATCAAATGCATTTGAGGATCCCTGTGTTACATCAGTTTAGCTTACCTTAATAAGCACAACACACCGTGTTTTTACAAAGAAAACAAAGGGAGCAGTGCTTAAGGTGACTAATTGAGCATAATGTTCATCTCCTGTCTCCCATGATCCCGTTAAAGCGACACTAAAGAATGACAGCCAGGACAGGAGGGAGCCCATCGGAGTAGGATGGGTCTGAACGAGTTCCCAGGAGACTGGAAGCAAATGGAAGAATATGCACTCATGAAGCAGGGTGGGCAGGGCACCACCTAGTCCTGGCAGGCCCCGTAAGGTAAAGGCTGGAGGGATTCTGGGAGCCTGCTTGCCAGAGTCCCGAGGACAGGCCAGCCTTGCAAACCGCATACGGTACAATAGAGGACAAAAATGAGAAACTAGATAGAAAACACAGGCATTACTGAAGAGTCAAATGGAACAAATGAGCCTCAGGGGCATCCCTTCCCCAGCTCCGTGCTCAGAACAACCAGCAGTCAAGCGTTTAGATCCCCTACCCCGACAGATACACGGAGGGTTCTTCTCCAGAGAGACCACAGAAGGAGAAAAAGCAACTGCTGTGCTCTACTGGTGGGAATGCAAATTGGTACAGCCACTGTGGAAAACAATATGAAAGTTCCTCAAAAAACTAAAAATAAAGGGGCGCCTGGGTGGCTCAGTGAGTTAGGCATCTGCCTTCAGCTCAGGTCATGATCCCAGGGTCCTGGGATCGAGCCCCACATCCAGCTCCCTGATCAGCGGGAAGCCTGCTTCTCCCTCTGCCCCTCCTCCTGCTTGTGTGCTCGCTCGCTCTCTCTCCCCTGCCCCAAATAAATAAATCAAGTCTTTTAAAAAACCACCCTACAAACAGAATTTGCATATATCCAGTAATTCCACTACTGGGCATCTACCCAAAGAAAACAAAACACTAATTTGATAAGCTACACAGCACCTCTGTGTTTATTGCAGCATTATTTATAAGAGTCAAGACGTGAAGGCAACCCTAGTGTCATCTACAGATGAGTGGATAAAGAATGTGCAGTACAGGGGCGCTGGGGTGGCTCGGTCGGCTGAGTGTCTGAGGGAGGAGTAGAGAAGAGCCTCAAGACCACCTGTCTCATTCCTGGGCTTGGGTCAGCTTCATAGACTCAGAATCGGGATTTTATTTTCTCAAGAATAAGTCATCTTTTGGAAAGAAACTCTTGACAAACAAGCTGGTGAAAATGAAAAGATTAGTCATATAATCAATGTATTTATTTTTTCATAATAGACATATGGTCCTAACGTCGTGAATGTCAGGTGCATGTTCCCTTGGTAGCAACCATTGATACACTTGAGAGATAAAATCAGCAGAAGATGCTCTTAGTAAGCAACGCATCAGATCAAAAAAATGGTCCAGAAGCCTGTCTTGCAGGAAAGGGAGCAATTATGGAATAACCCTGACTGCTTCCAGTATATCCGGAATATGCATAGAGGGTTATTCTCTTACTTTCTTTTCTCACTGTCTCCCAGACAAAAGGACTAAAGCTTGAAAACTAATCTCATTGAAAATCTGCCTCAGTCCCCAGAAGTAGGACTGGTCAGGCACTTAGAAAGTCAGACTCCTAGCTAAAGAGAGAGCCTGCCCACGAGTGGGGGCTGGGAGGGACAAAGGGGGAGGGGTAGAGAGAGGATCTTTAGCAGACTCTGCGCTGAGCGAGGGGCCTGACACAGAACTCATCTCAGGACTCTGAGATCATGACCTGAGCTGAAACCCAGAATCAGAGGCTTAACCGACTGAGCCACCCACGCACCCCCTAGATGGAGGTTTTTCAAGGGCTGGAAGGAGCGGGAGTCTTTGCCTACATACTGTGTACCAGGCAGTCTGCTGGCTGTTGGACATATTTTATGACCCTGAATCCTCACAACACCCTTTTATTTCCCTCTAATTTTCAGTTAAGGAAATTAAGCTCAGAAGCATTGTTGATGACCTACGCAAGATCCCACATCTGACCAGACTTCACGGTAGGTCTAACCAGCAGACATAATCGTTGGAGACTTTTGAACACAAAGACACAGAGATATGAAGAGCCCGCTGCCATCCTGAGAGCTAGTGGTTGGAGAACGTGTCACGCAACTGTGTGCTAACAGATACTGGTAATCAGAAAATACTGTTCGTGCAGGACTGATATTCTTCTATCAGAACTCAGAGATGGAAGGAAAGCCCCAGTGATTTGTCACAAGGCTCCAGTCGTTATGCTTCACAGCTTATTAATAATGTAGGCTGTGTCCCTGAGTTGAAACCAAGGCAACCCATGCAATCCAAGTAGATGTGTTCTAATTAAAAGCAAATGCAGCTCTTCGACAGACATGATTAGTACAAGTTACGTTGGATGTAAGGAAAGATAATCTGAGATTGCGTGATGGCAAACATCTGGGTTCGGGGGAACGGATGACCGGCTGAACTGAACGGTACATATTTGGACAGCTGGATTATAGCATATGTAGGGCAGTGTCTTCTCACTGCCCTGGCCCCAGCTTCCCACCAAACAAAAATACGTTACTTCTCCAAAGCAGGGCCAGGTCATGTTTCCAATTTCCACGGGTGCACAGATGGCTGGGGCTAGAGGCTATCACTTCCTCACGCAATTGACCTGCAGCCTGAGGCTACCAGGGTTAGGCCGGAAGCTGAAAGCCTTCCAGTCATAATCTTAGCTTTCAGGAGACTTTGGCAATAAACATCTCTCTGGGTTTCTGAAAGCACCGAGTCATGTCATCTTCCTGGTGGTCCATCTCTCTTTGCTTTCTGCTTAGAGAAGGAACCAAGGTCATCCTCAGATCCAAAGGTATTTTTTTATTTTCAACAATTCAAGGTCCCCATTTAAAGTGACAATTTGGGGGTGCCTGGGTGGCACGGCGGGCTAAGCAACTGACCTTTGGTTTCCATTTGGATCCTAAGAATGAGCCCTGCTGGGTTTCTCTCTCTTTCTCTCTCACCCTTTTTCCTTCCTCCCTGGCCTCACGCTCACACACTCTCTCTAAAATAAATAAATCTTTAAAAACAAACAAACAAATAAAGGAACCATCTGGAATGCTTTTGTCCTCCCGTAGGCTTCACTTAGGCAGTGATTATTTCCTTAGCTTCCTGCAAGGTAAGGAAGTAAAAAAGAGGTCAAAGGTGTGATCCCCGTTCATAGACAAGAATTTTCACTGTAGCTGTGTCTATTATAATGAAAATAAGGGGGCGCCTGGGTGGCTCAGTGGTTTGGGCTGCTGCCTTCAGCTCGGGTCATGATCTCAGGGTCCTGGGATCGAGCCCCGCATCGGGCTCCCTGCTCCGCAGGAAGCCTGCTTCCCTCTCTCTCTCTCTCTCTCTCTGCCTGCCTCTCTGCCTACTTGTGATCTCTGTCTGTCAAATAAATAAATAAAATCTTTAAAAAAAAATAATGAAAATATGGAGATGGCAAAAATATCTGATAATAAGGTTTTGGTTCACTAGATCGTGGAACATCTGTAACCATTAAAAATTGGCACTATTAAAAATTGTCCCATTTAGGGGCGCCTGGGTGGCTCAGTGGGTTAAGCATCTGCCTTCAACTCAGGTCATGATCCCAGGGTCCTGGGATCGAGTCCCGCCTCGGGCTCTCTGCTCAGCAGGGAGCCGGCTTCCCCCTCTCTCACTGCCTACCTCTCTGCCTACTTGTGATCTCTGTCTGTCAAATAAATAAATAAAATCTTTTGAAAAAAATTGTCCTTTTTTTTTTTTTTTAAAGATTTCATTTATCTATCTGACAGAGAGAGATCACAAGTAGGCAGAGAGGCAGGCAGACAAAGAGAGGAGGAAGCAGGCTCCATGCTGAGCAGACAGCCCGATGCGGGACTCGATCCCAGGACCCTGAGATCATGACCTGAGCCGAAGGCAGCGGCTTAACCCATTGAGCCACCCAGAATTGTCCCGTTTAAAGAAACATTTAATAACATATAAAAATGTTCACAATAAAACATACTGACTGTTAAAAACAAACAAACAGCCCCCCCACCAGTTTTGTCACAGAAACACAATTGGGGGCACCTGGGTGGATCAGTTGTTGGGTGTCTGCTTTCGGCTCAGGTCATGATCCCAGGGTCCTAGGATCGAACTCCACACTGAACTCTCTGCTCAGCAGGAAGCCTGCTATTCCCTTTCCCACTCCTCCTGCTTGTGTTCCCACTCTCGGTCAAATAAATAAATACAATCTTTTCTAAAAAATTCTAAAAAAAGAAAGAAACACAATTAGGTATAATGATGAAGGTTGTTATAGCATAAGTATAATTTTGGTTTATCTTACCATATTGATGGTATTTTTCAAGAATGTATTTATTCCAACATGCCAATAGATTTTTCAAAAAATTGTCTGAAAACTTTTTCTAAAGTGCGTTTTAAGTTTGCGGTAGATTGCAAAATGGCCCCAGGTCACCATCCCTCCTCCCTATATCCATGTCCTTTGCCAGGGAACTTTGCCATGCCCTCCCGCTTGGCCTCTAGGCCCAGCCATATGACTTCTTTAGACCAACGGGATGATCACAAACATGATACAAGCAGGGTCTTGAACAACCATTAGAACAAGAACTTCTCCAAGCTACCTGCTAGTAAACCGGGGACCGGGCAGTGCCGTGAAGGTTGTCCCGGCTAAGGCCAGCCTCTGGCAGTGAATGTCCAGCCAACACCCTGCCACTGAGGTGAGCCCACCAGGATCAGTAGAGCCCCTGACTGACCACGCCACCCACGTAAACAATAAACACTTACTGTTATATGCTACTGCGTTTTTGTGTGGTTGTGGGTTAGCTATCCACCATGGTTGTAGCGATAGGTAATTAATGCCATAATTACTGCATTTAAAAATATTGACCTTTTCAGGGAACCTGGGTGATTCCGTCAGTTAAGCGACTGACTTTTTCAAAAATTTTTATTTATTTTTTCAATTTCTTTTCAGTGTTCCAGAATTCATTGCTTATGCACCACACCCAGTGCTCCATGCAATATGTGCCCTCCACAATACCCACCACCAGGCTGACCCAACCTCCCACCTCCCCGCCCCTCCAAAACCCCCAGATTGTTTTTCAGAGTCCACAGTCTCACATGGTTCATCTTTCCCTCCAATTTCCCCCAACTCCCTTCTCCTCTCCATCTCCCCATGTCCTCCGTGTTATTCCTTATGCTCCACAAATAAGCAAAACCATAGGATAATTGACTCCCTCTGCTTGACTTATTTCACTCAGCATAATCTCCTCCAGTCCTGTCCATGTTGCTACAAAAGTTGGGTATTCATCCTTTCTGATGGAGGCATAATACTCCATAGTGTATATGGACCACATCTTCCTTATCCATTCGTCCATCTTGGTTCTTTCCATAGTTTGGTGACCGTGGCCATTGCCGCTATGAACATTGGGGTACAGATGGCCCTTCTTTTCACTACATCTGTATCTTTGGGGTAAATACCCAGTAGTGCAATTAAGCAACAGACTCTTGACTTGGCTCAGATCAGGATCTCAGAGTCCTGAGATCATGCTCTAGGTCAGGTTCAGACTGGGCGTGAAGCCTGCTTAAGATTCTCTCTCTCCGTCAGCCTCTGTCCCACACCCCACTTGCATACTCTGTCTCTTAAAACAAAACAAAACAACAACAAAAAAAAAACCCTGACCATTTCAATGGGCTTGTCTCTTGGGTCATAAATTAAGAACATTTTTTCCCTGTAGATGCTGAGGTACTTGGTAGTTTTGGAGCCCACTGTAGTAAGTGGAAGATATTCTCTATTCTTTATATTTTTTCGTATCAAAACGTGTAAGTATCCTAATTAAATATTTTCTCTTTTCTTCATTCAGGTTACCATGTGGAGCCTAAAGAGGAGGGTGGTGAGACGCGGGCTTTCCCGCCAGTGGCTAGTCATGGAGGTGGGGGGGAGGGGTGGTGATAATTATGGCAGTGATGGCGGCCATGCCAATGCTGGTGGGTGTCAGTGGAAGAAGAACAGGGGGACGTGGCCTTTATGTTTCTTTGGAGAGAATCACTGTGCTCTGAGCAGCACCTACTCCACCCTTTCTGTATGTCTAGCTTCTCGTGATGGTCCTGCATGGCTAGCTTCTCTCCAATGGTCTTGAGCAAATGGTCAGACTTAAACCGTGTCAGTGCCGCCCTCACAATTTTGACATATCCATGTCTTATCTGAGCTACGCTTTGCTTCTTTAAATCACCGGCTTTTAAAATTCAAGGAATGTAATCTTTTAAGACCTTTATTTTTATTTTTAGTGGGAAATTTATTTTTAAGAGGAGACCCAATTGTTTATTTTTGCAAATAAAAGCAATGCATCATTTGGTGTGAATTAAAAATGCTAGTCGAATTAAAAACTGCAAAGAAAAAAAAAACCTTCTGTAATTAACTTCTTAATGCAACCAAGACTCTGAACCCATGATCTGCTCTTTCTTTGTTACAAACCAAGACTGCATTTCAGTTAGAGAAATGTTCGAGTATCTTAGTGCAACCCTGATCCTCTCTCCTTCTTGGAATCAGAAGGACTAAAGGGGAGTTGAAAAGGTAATGGTTTTCTCGGAATGGGATAAAATGTCATTTAATGGAACATCTGTGTGTCACCTAAAGTCACCTAAAAATCACATCCTGTCATTTAGAAACACTGTTCTAGGGAAAAGTTATTTCTGTGTGCCTGGAACCTTGGGGACTCCTCTTTCTCAGGAATGATGGACTCGTGAGTGACGAGGCAGTGAGAGAAGAGAAGCAGGAGGAAGAGACAAACAAGCAGGGTCTGTTCATGTGGCAAAGCCACTGAGGGATGGGGACAGGAGGTTTGCAAAAGTACCTTTGCTTTTACTTAAAAAAAAAAAAAAAAAGTGCCATTAGCAACAAAGAAACCATATAAAATCATGTAAGTACATCATGGTCAAGAAGTCAGAAAGTGAAAGAGAAAAAGAACTTTGATACCAACAAGCTTTGGAAGATTCCCATATGAGCAAGCACATGGGTGCTGGCAGGCTCATGGAACACCATCTGCGAAACGATAGAATGGCTGGGGTGTCATCGTCTGCGGAAATGTAACAGTGCGTATTTCTTTTCTATTTGGGAAAAAAAACACAAAACCTTAACATATGCCTCCCAATTTATGTAGCTGGTTTCTCACACTTTTAAGAATCTAATCATGTCTTCAACAGTAGGAACATTTTTCCCCCCCTCTGGGAAGTGGATGCAAGGGGGTGAGACAGACCTCTTAGTATCTCGCATAAATATTCTCATTTTTATCCTGACAGCAGCCCTACTAGATAGATAATGGAAGCCGTGCCTTACCTGGATCCGAGGCTCGTACCCCCTGGAGAACGGCTAGTCTGAGGTCTGTCCCATATTCCTGCTTTCCCACCATCCCCACTGCTCCCGGGCAAAGGGAATGATCGCTTTGGTGTTTCAGGACCTGTGTGTGTGTGTGTGTGTCTTTTCCTCTTTGTACTCCTAAGGACTTTCACGCTTGGCTCAGCATTACCGTCAGGTGAAAAAAAGCAGCCCTCGGCACTTTGGTGGTTTTTCTACACCTAGTTATTAAGCTGCCCGAGACTCTGGTCAGCCCACAGACATCTCAGAGAAGTGGGCAGAAAGCAAATGCCCGGCACTGGTTCCAAATAATATCCAGAAAACCCACTGAGTCATTTCATTTTAAGACTAGGGTTTCCACAGTCGGTATATATTTTCCTTTAAAAGGGGTTGTTATTCAGGAACTGAGAAATGTCTTTTAGTTTGCTGACTAAATATAAACATCCCCAAGTACCTTTTAACCAGGGCTCACACAAGCGCTTGAAAACTGCAATACTGTTTGGTGTGCGCGCAAATTAATTAGTGACTTAAATGTTAATGACGAGGATCTTAGAAGTAGCTCAAAAGAAGTTGCCAAATAATTATCTGAAGCTGACTTGAAGGGAAACCCTGTGGTTATAAATGGCACAGAGGTACTGGGCGGCTTCCTGCGTCCCAGGGTAATTTTTAGTCTCCCACAGGCACCATTTAAAATACTCCAAGAAGCAAAAGTAATGTCATAGAGTGAACTGCCTTCTGTTTAGCCACACGCCTCTACTAGAAAACTTTCCTTCCTGCCTCAGAAAACACCACACAGCTGGAGAGTGAGTCAGTGACATTAAAGTCAGTCAGCGAGTCAACGTTTAGGGACGGTCCTTGCGCCCAGATCTGTTTTCACAGGAGGTCCGGAGTTCTAAGTTTTCTGAATGAGCAGATTATTCAAGGGTGTATATGGATGAGGATCACGATGACAGATCGGTATTTCTACATTCGCTAACTTGCTGGGTCTTGTGAGAGTTACATTTTACCTCTGTAAAATGAGGAAGAATTAGAATCCCTCCCATTCCAAAAAGCAACCAATAAGAAAACAATATATTTTTTTAAACCCCAAACCTCTGGAGCGTGAATTCAGCCTCCAAAGTCCAGTGTTTCTTAATGAGAACGACCACAGTGAAGCTGAAATGTTAGAGGCTCTGTGATTTATGGGGTCTGTAACAAGCCAGAACAATGTCATCCCCAAGTCATTCTCTGCGCGCGGTCACCGCCTGTTGCTCTACAGGGTTCCTAGAAGTCAGAAGCAGTTGCAGGTTCTCGGCTTGAGTCTGGTCTCTCTAATAACTCACCTTGGCTTTATTTCATGAGCTGATTTGGGCAGTCAGTTTATAAGTGAAACTTGGGGAACTCAGGTTCTTCTGTAAATTGATGCTGCCTATTGTCAAGCAGAATTTGGAGTTATGAAAACACTTTTTTTTTTTAAGAGAGACAGAAATAGGGGTGCGTTGGAGAGAGGGAGAGGGAAAGAAGCTTAAGCAGGCTCTACGCCCAGCACAGACCCCAACTTGGAGCTCCATCTCATGACCCGGAGATCATGACCTGAGCCTAAACGAAGAGCCAGGCTCTTTTTTTTTTTTTTTTTTTTTTTTTCAGCGTTCCAAGATTCATTGTTTATGCACCCACACCCAGTGCTCCATGCAATACGTGCCTTCCTTAATACTCACCACCAGGCTCACCCAACCTCCCACACCCCCCCGCCGCCCCTCCAAAACCCTCAGTTTGTTTCTCAGAGTCCACAGTCCACAGGTTCATCCCCCTCCTCTCTGATTTCCCCTAATTCACTTTTCCTTTCCTTCACTCTTAACCAGCTGAGCCACCCAGACGCCCCTGAAAACATGTGCTCTTAAATGAGTACTTCTCAGTTAATCTGCACTACCTATCTCCACTCTTAAACTGGACACGGAGTTTCAGTCCTGCCTAGGTTTCAAGTACATGAAGAAGAAAGGGTATTCTAATTAGATTAAGCTACAAGAGACAGGAAACCCAGAGAAGCGTTGGCTTAAACTAGTAGAAAGTTGATTTCTCTTTTAGGTAAATGAAGGTCATCCGGGCGCAGAAGAAATAAAGTAGCAACTCTGAAACTTCTCTCTTTAGAAAGGCCTGTTTGCAAGGTCAGCCCTTAGCTGGCATCTGGAAATTAGGTTCTTGGTCGTCCCAAATTGATGATAAGCTGATAATGGGGAATCATAACCATCTCTGCTGCATAGTGAGAAAGTACCAGAGGATTATTGTTATTTTTTTTAGCTGAGATCCCAAATCTTACACCAGTGGACACTGGGCCTCAACTATCTGTTTACTTTCCTCCTAAGAATTTGGAATTTGGTATGTGCTAGGCAGGAGGTACCTAACATGACCAGCTCCCAACTGGGCACCGAGCCCCTAACAAGCTTCCCTATGTAGAGACATCTCACACATGTTGCTGCATTTTCACTGCTGGGGGAAGAGTGAGTTCTTTGTGACTCCTCATGGGAGGCGGAGAGCAGAAGGAAGCCTGCGTGTGGATTCCTCCCTCTTAGCCATGAGCACAACTATATGCCGAATGCTGAAAGTCCTTCTAGCAAATGTGGGGTTGGTGTTGAGGAGCCGGAAACAATTCAGGAGCAGTGGGGCAGCTCTGATGGTGGGCGTTTAGGCTCTCCAATATGCATCTGGACCTTGGGGTCCAGGATGGCTCTTCCTTAAGTCTACATTCCAACCAGCAGAAAGGAAGAGAGGAACAAAAGAAGAGTTCCTCTCCCCCACCGGGATTTAAGGACAATTTCTAACTGTGACACAAATCAGTTGCAACCTCTTCTCCAGATCTGGGGGACATAGCCACAGCCAACTGCAAAGGTGGCTGGGAAATGGGATATATGTACCAAGCAGTTGTGTGTCCAGCCAGCACCCTGATGTTGTCTACTAAGGGAGGAGAAAATGGACATCAGAAACAGCCAACAGTCTCTGTCACAGAAGGCAAGAAAACAGTAGTGATTTTTTTTTTTAATTGAAATTGAGTTAAGGCTCTTTATGCTAGTGAACAAAATTAGACAGCTCAAAGTATGACATCAGTTTTAGGCTAGATCTTCTAACACTGAAAAAGAACCAGGCTTCTTGCCTATTAAAAGATTTATTCCAGGGCCAGTGACCAGCTGCTAAATCATTTATAAGCTATTAAATGATTTACAGATGGGTGGAATTGAGAATTCCTGGACATTGAGTCCCTACCATTTTCCTCACTCTTTCTGTCACCTCATTTCTAAATATTTCTAAAAATAAGGTATTTTGACTAAAAAGTTTTAGACCAAATGGGAAAAGTCAAGCCTCTGGTACTTGGTTCTCTTTTCATCTCATAAAACACCTACTAGGCAAGGCGGTACCAGCTCACCATCTTAGAACTCTTGTCCTAAAAGAATTTCCACCTTAGTGGACAATGGTGTTAAACATTATGATACGTTTTTGTGTAAATGTGCTCCTACAAACCAGCCCCAGGTGCGTGGGGTCTATGGGTGGCTCTGAGATATGAAATCATGTGCAAATGTCCTTTTTTTTCTTTTTTTGGTAGATTTCATCAGCTGATCAAGGAAGTCTGTTACTCCCAATGATTATGAATCTTTCCTTTCGTATTTTAATTTCTAATTGTCTAGAGATGACATATGTGCTGTGATCCATTCAAGCTGACCTCCTGGAGACCAGTAGTGAGAGAGGATACACCAGCCAGTGAGTCATTCGGGGCCAGAGGTGTGGTTGGGACAAGAAGCAGAGCCAAGTAGCAGTCCCTAGACCATTAGAACTCACAAGCTAGGTTTTCATTACAGAGCAGTTCTAACAAGCAACACATTTTCTTAGAACAGGTCTCTCTTGAGCAACTTGTCTGACTTTTCCTTTAGGATGGTCTATAGTCTTCTAGATCAGCACTTAGTGCCAATCAAGACCTTCCATTTTCCACATAAATCCTAAGCTCCTTCCACTGGGCCTCCTGTAGCAGTCTTACTGCTCTCACACCATGAGTGTGACTTCTGCTGTGTCCTGGTGAGGGCTACAAGGGATCATTAGGGCTTTAGAGCAAAATTCAGAAGCCCTAGCTCAAATCGATAGTAGAACTCATCTGCTCAGGTAGTCTTCAGGAGCCAAGGTCCATGAGATCTGACGATAAAGGATACCATCAGTGCATCATTAAGGAATCGGGGCGATGAAAATAATTGCTTTTGTCTGGCACATTTTCTTCTCTACACATTTGACTAGAAGGCTGCAGGGCAATGTAACAGTGATCTGAGACATTCTGCTCAGTGCTAGGAAAGCAGATGTCTTCTGAGATTCTTAGCTGGGTGCAAGAGTGATTGCAGTCTGCTACCATTTGACATTAGGTGTGTGTAGGGTGTGGTCTGACCTGTGAAGGCTGTGTTCCCTGAAAGCAGTGGGAACCTCCAGGATCACACAGTTTAGGGATCAAGTCTGGTGATACCAGAAGGCAAATGGGCCTTTGTCACTGACTCTTTTTATATATCTGGAAAGAAATGACTGTGACACCCTAAGAGACTTTGAACAGTGCTCTTAAATCATGGAAATTAGAGTAGTTAGGGAATAATTTAGGGGACTAAAAAATTCCAGTGGCTCAAATAGAATAGAAACTTCTCTCTCACTAATTGCCCAGAGGTAGGTGGGTGGTCCAAGCTCTGCTCCACCAAATTGTCCAAGCACGCACATTCTTTCTAACTGGCTGGTCTGCTATATCAAGGAAGACCACCAACACCATGCCCATGTTCCAGGCCACAGAGGGAAGAAAGAAAGTGGAGAGCTGGTAACCCCCTTCTCAGGATGTGATGGCCAGGTAGCTCACAGTCACCTTCCCTCCCATTCTATTAGGGAGAACCAAATCACAAGGTCACACCTAGCAACGAGGCAAGCTTAAAGATGGAAGCCACAGCCGGGAGGTTGTGCAGTCGGCTGAAACTGATGGGGGTGGGAGGGAGGCAGTCCCATCGCTAGAAGGAAGAATGGAGAACAGAGTCTGTGGAACAACAAGCAATCTCTGCCACAGTGTGAATTCTCTTTCACAGAGCTAGTCAGAGTTGGTAGAGTGTAGTAGAGAGCAGGGGGTTCTGAGCAAAACAGACACCTTCCAACCCTCTGTCTCTCACTGAGTATCTGTGTGATTTCGAACATATCACTCTACTTCAGTGAATCTCAGTGTCCTTAACTATAAAATAGGAATAGTACTTCCACGTAACTCACAGATCTGGGAAGATGAATTATATGTTCATAGTGTCTGGTGCATAGGAAAAAAAGATGTGTCTGCTTGTATACACACCATCTCTCTACATCATCCGTATCTGCAGCCGTCTATCTCTGTACGGATCTGTGTACACTGTGCCCAAGTTGGGCAAGGCAAAGATACAGAGAAGGCAATGATGGAGTCTGCACTGACCTTGTAAACTGAAATAAGAAATGAGATAACTTGCCTTTGTAAACGTTCCATCCAGTCCGTGCCCTTAACTAAATGGCGCATTCATTGCTGAAAAGGGAAAGAGACAGAATGCTTCCCTTGACTTAATAAGCCTGCAGATTTATAGCCTCACAGGCTGTCACATAATGAATTAAGAAACCCTGGGGCAGAGGCTACGCTTCAAACTTTGGCTAAAGCTTCACCCAGGAACGTTAAGAGTCTCAAGTGAATATTTCTTCCTTCTCCGTAATGTACTTTATCTTCTCTGATTTTCTGGATCTTGTTCTTTCAAGGCCCAGCTTAGGAGCTAACTTCTTCCCCCAAAGTCTTGCCTGTTCCCTCACAGGCAGAACGAATTGCTCCTTCCACCCTGGTTCCAAAACTGTGGCTTCTGCTCCTGTTAAGCCCTTCTGCCTACGGGACAGCTGGCGCCTCAACTCTCCACCTCCTCTAGAAGACACTAAGTAGAACCTTGAGGGCAAAACCACATTTCCTGTCTTATTTGTCATTGTCTCCCTCCCTCTCTAGCCCCCGTACAAAACTCTGCACAGAACAAATTCACAACAATCAATGGTGGCTCAATACATAAGTGAAGGATAAATAAATACATTCCTGCTTGGCCGTTGCCAGTCAACATTCCACGGGCTATATGCTCTGAATAAAAAATTAGGACTTGTTATCTGACAAAGGAACATACTGAGATAAAGTCCAGATTGTCTTAAATCTTAACCATCCTGGAGAAGATCTGAAACATTTGGTTACGTTCAAAAGTCACGAATTTCTCAGGGAGTTAATTGACTTTAAGTTGGTTGTTTCTTACATAAGTCACATAAACTTTTTTGATTATTATTTTTTTTTTACATACAAGGAGATGTACCTATTTAATATATACAATGGATGAGTTTGGAGTTTTTTATTTTATTTTTTCAGTGTTCCAGGATTCATTGTTTATGCACCACAGCCAGTGCTCCGTGCAATCCATGCCCATACCCTTGATAGCTTCTCGTTTCTTCTCTAGCTCAATGTGGGACGGATACTTGAA
Source organism: Mustela nivalis (assembly GCF_964662115.1). NCBI lineage: Eukaryota > Metazoa > Chordata > Mammalia > Carnivora > Mustelidae > Mustela > Mustela nivalis. The sequence continues at coordinate 26,201,301 of NC_139023.1, read as the reverse complement.
GGGTTGACCACACATTGTCATGGTGATGAGGAGCAATTGAAATCCCAGTGAGGGGGCGCCTGGGTGGCTCAGTGGGTTAAAGCCTCTGCCTTCGGCTCAGGTCATGATCTCAGGGTCCTGGAATCGAGTCCCGCATTGGGCTCTCTGCTCAGCAGGGAGCCTGCTTCCCCCTTCTCTCTCTCTGCCTGCCTCTCTGCCTACTTGTGATCTCTGTCTGTCAAATAAATAAATAAAATCTTAAAAAAAAAAAAAAAAAGAAATCCCAGTGAGGACGAAATCTCCTTGAGAAATTCTAAATCACTGCCATATCTGAGGTCATAGTTGCAGAAAGAACTCCCCATTTTATAGGACATAAAATTTAAGCCCCCAATTTTGACTCTCTGGCCCCACAGCCCCGTAATCATTCATGACGCAGGCTGGTATTTTTCCTTGTCTGGGGGCAGTAACCTCTCATCTTTCATAGCTAAGAAGTTTCAAGACTTGGAGGTCACTTAATAAACTTGGAGGTCTGAGCTAATCCAAAGAATTTAATGGCCTGATTCAAACTTTCATTTTACCCCCATAAAAATCAGACCCGCTCTTTCCTTTTTCTATCAGTGATGGACTCTCCTCTCTCACCTTTTGCCCCAGAGCCCCAGAACGTACAATAATCTACCATCTTGAAAGGAAATTCTACAAAAATAAAGTTTCACCGAAATGATGGATGAAGGCCACCCTCGCTGTTAAGATGTTAGGCTTCCACAGAAGCAGAACAGACTGCAAATGTGAACCTTAACAGGGGTGGCATCAATCTAAGATATGGTCTGGTTTCCTAAGGCTACAATCTACTAACATTACAAAGAGACTTTGACTGAGGACTGGCTTATATGGTTTTAGAATTATGCCCGAGAGGAGGAAGAAGTGTGCAAAATTCTCCTGGAAATAGGAAACGTTCCAAGGATCAAAAGCTCTTGTCCTTGAAGTAAGCTTTCATTATTCATGCAGTCCTTTTCAAAAACCAGAAGGGTCCAGAGGAAGCACAGCAGATAAGTAACATCTGAGCACAAGGAGGCCTCTTCTTGGGGCTGAGCAGCACAGAATACAAAGCAGTAATTCAGCAGAAAGGTGTAGAGTTCTGCTGCTGGAGGAAGGAGGTGGGAATGCAGCAAAGCTAAGAAGGCCTTGGAACGTGATGCCTTTTTACAATTGCCACATTTTTTTAGAGCAGGGTTTCTCAGCACGATTGTTATTTTGGACCAGATGAGCCTGTGTCGGGGAGAGTGGATCTCTGCCATGTAGGATGGTTAGCAATCTCCCTGGCCTTTACCCACCAGATGCAGGTGGCGTCCCCCAGCTCTAACAGCCAGCATGTCTTTGTCAGTGACAAAGCAGCCTTCCTCCCACCTCCCCCCACCCACTGCCCCCGTTGAGAACCATTGTTCTAGAGCCTATGAGTCCTACGGGTGTGGGGCTCAGTCCTTATCTCCCCATATTCACAGCTCAGAAAGAAGCTCCAAGTATGGTTCAAGAATGTGATGTTGTTTTGGAGGGGAGGGGGGTGGAGGGTGGGGAGGGCCTGGTGGTGGGGACTCAGGAGGGCACGTACTGCCTGGAGCACTGGGTGTGGTGCCTAAACAATGAATCTTGGAACACTGAAAAAATATATTTTATTTTTTATTTTTATATAAAAATTTATTATATTATATTAAAATTTATTATATAAAATTTTATATAAAATATATTTTATTTTATTTTTTATTTTTAAATTTACCAAAAAAAAAAGAATGTGATGCTGTGATTAATGCTCCCTCTGAATTCTGATTTCTACTGTTAGGAAAATACAAGTAAGTGCTCTTAAATGCTACCACTCTCTTTTCTCTGTCTGGGGATATGTTGAACAAGAAAAATGGCTTTTGTTCATAAATTCCATCTTGTGAGATTTGTTTCTAGTATTTTAGTTGCTACTTAGTAAAACATAGGTTATACCTTAGGGGGAGAAACAGAATGTAATGCTGCCCCTTGGCCTTGCTCAGATGTAAATGGAGCAGGCAAAGCTGGGGCAGAGGAAATGGACTTGGGAGGGGGGCAGGACTGTTCTAGAAGGATCTCTAGGGGATTGCAGGTAAGGGGTGGGATTCTGGGCTGGGGGACGGGGGAGGAGGTCAGCAGTGACACCGCAGGAAAGTACACAGGCAGGGAAGACTCTTCGTAGGTAAAGTCAGCTCAGCTGGGAAGAACGCAGTCAATGCCACAGGCCCAGGCGTTGAGGTCGAAGAATCCAGAGGGCGAGAGAACCGGCACCAGCCACAGTAACAAGCAACAGTCAACAAAACCAACTTTTAGCTGAGGAGCTGGCCCCAGGCTGCATCTCTAAGTCTGACGTACTGGCTGTACTTTATAACTTTGGAGTTACTATGTCCTAAATGCTTTATGTAGTGGTGTCCCCTTGGAAAGTTGACAGCTGCAAAGTTACAGAAAGAACCCAATTTAAAATGGCTTAAACAGCAAGACGATGATCTCAGCTTTCAAAAAGCCCAGAGGTAAAATGCCTACTGGTTTGGATAACTTAGTGGCTAAATAATGTCATTGGACACACAGGTTCTTCTCTCCATTCTCAGTGGGTTTGCTTGTCCCTAGCTAACTCCCAACTCCAGAAGGGCTGACACAGCAACCAACATCGCAGCAAAGAAGAAACAACAGAAGGAATCACTTCTGGCTAAAGGAAGAGAAATCATTTTAATTTGCCTCCCTGGGCCTGGAGTTGGAGCTTAGTCAGTCAGTGACCTTGAGCTTGTGATACTGCCTATCCTCAAACAAAACTGATCCATCAGCAAGGGAAAAATGGAGAACATAGGCAGGCACTATTATTCTTTTTAAAGATTTTATTTACTTGTTTTTGAGAGAGAGAGAGAGAACACGAAGAGAGCATGAGCAGGAAGGAGAAAGAGAAGCAGGCTCGGGGCTTGATCCCAGGACCCTGGGATCGTGAATTGAGCCAAAGGCAGACACCCAACCGACTGAGGCACCCAAGTTCCCCAGGAGACACCATTATTGACTTCATTTTACAGATAGGAGTTTTGGCAAAGTTATTTTACCCAACGTCACTCAGTAGGCAGGGGGTGGGTAAGGCTGAAAATAGGCAGTCTGACTTCAGACCTTCTATTTCTTAAGAATCGTTCTATGGGAGGATACCTGGGTGGCTCAGTCAGTTAAGCATCTGCCTTTGGCTGAGGTCATCATCCCAGGGTCCTGAGATCAGATCCCACATTGGGCTTCCTGCTTACCTGGAAGCCTGCTTCTCCGTCTGTCTGCTGCTTCCCCTGCTTGTGCCCTCTCTCTCCTACTTTCTCTCTGATAAAAAAATAAATCTTTTTTAAATTTAAAAAATTGTTAAAAGTCCCCCATAGAAAACTATAGGTGAGCTTTTCCCTTTTTTTGCCTCTTTTTTCCCTTTCTCTCTACATCTCTCCTGACTCAATCTTTCACTTTTCCTTTAAACACGTAAGTCAATAAACCGATACTTTATGAGGATATCACTTCTCTTATTTTAAGCTCCCACCCAGAAATCTGTGGAAATATCTCCTGGACCACCCAAGGAATTGATACCGTTTCTCCAAGTTACAAATAGTTTGGTCAATGTATGTTAAAGGGAGCTTAACGAAGCAAAAGGAAAACCCAATAAACATCCATACTGTGATACCATCTTTAACAGTAAATGGAGGTGGTCACAGCTCACTACTCAACAGAAGTCTAGGAATGAAAATTAGATTTTTGTGAAATTCATTGGATGTTAAATCCACTGAGAAAATTCTGTGCATGCAGTTAGGTCAGACACCGCATTAGCAAAACTGATGTCAAGAGGATTGGCCTCTTAGCATTCTCAAAGCTTATTAATATTTTTGCCTAAATGTAGAATGGTCCTGATGTGTTTAGAATACAGAAAGTCCAAATCAACTAATTCTTTGTCAAGTTGCCACGTCTTCCTCACATTTGGGCAGTGCTAGAGCTAAGAGAGCTAGCTACCTTCTCTGGCACTTGGGTTTTTTAAGAAATTACTAGAACTAGACTGCAACAGCCTCTCACTTCCTTGGGAATTAATTGGCTTGTTAGTAGATTATCCAAAATGCTGAGACAATAGCCACATCAGTTAATGATTTTCTGCCTCTTCAGATAGAACCCTCTCATTTAGTTCTCCTGACTTTGTCAGGATTCGGCCACATCTAACAGGAAGAAAGTATGTGAAAGAAAGAGAGAGAGAGAAAAAAAAAACAAAACGCGTGTGCTTGAAACTTTTCCATTGCATCAGAGCTGGGCTTTGGGAGAAAATGCATCTTGGGGGATGAACAGCTTTGGAAGCCCTCTTCCTGTTGGTGGAAGTTTAGGAGTTTGGAGGATTTTTTAATTATAAACTGTGTCATCAGAGGTGCCTGGGTAGGACAGTTGGTTTTGGCTCAGGTTGTGATGTTAGGGTTGTGAGATCGAGCCCCACCTCAGGCTCTAGGCTCAGCATGGGGTCTGCTTAAGACTTTCTCTCCCTCTGCCCTTCCCCCACACTCACATGTGTGCTCTCTCTCTCTAAGTCAAACAAATAAAATACTTTCAAAAATTAATAAATAAACCATGTCACCAGTTGGTCTTTATTTTTCTGAGTTTTAGCTACACAATACCGAAATTCATCCAAGTGTCCGAATTATAACTTTATCATTTTTTCCTCAAGGATTCAAAAACATCATTTTCCTCTCTAGACAATATGATCTTTAAATGTTTTGCTATTAAAAGACTTTCACAGCTCTAGTTAATGTTATGCATCCTGAGGCACTTGAGAGGAAGTACACTGATGTCTGCAACTTACTTAAAATCCATGAAAAAATAAAATGGATTGCCAGATGGGTAGGGGATTGGCTGGACAGATAGAAGTGTGGTAAATCCAGTATAGTAAGGTGTTAGTTGTAGAACCTAAGAGGTGGCTATGTGGGGGATCACTGCAAAATTCTTTGATGTTTTCTCTGGTTTCTTTTAAATTTTTTTCTCTATTTGTTAATTAGCATATTATGTACTATTTGTTTCAGGGGTACAGGTCTGTGATTCATCAGTCTTACACAATTCACAGCACTCACCATAGCACATACCCTACACAACGTTTTCTATATTTTTTTAAAATTTCATAATAAAATGTTAGGGAAAATTTTAAAAGATTTTCACGAACTCCCTGATTGTAAATAATCCAACCATTACCTCAGAGTTTGAACTGTTACCAAACTTAGCTTCCATTATTCAAATAATAACAGCAACAAAAAAGATGTGAATATTTATGCCTGGTTTAAGGTAATAAAGAGATGACATTTTGATCAGTCTTTTAATAAAGTGATCTGAAAACACTTTTATTTTATAAAGTCAAAGTGTATGATGATTTCACACCCTTGAATGATATCCTGAAAGTTATCATTTCATACAATATTTTAAAGGAAATTATTGTAGCAATGAGGGTTCATATTCTGCACATTGCTGTCTTATATTAGCTAACATATAGATTTCCAAAATCCTGGCTCAACAACACAAATATGGAGAAATAAGAGCCAACATTACTTCTTTTCTTTCTCTAATATCTGCACTGTTTTTACTCTTTCATATTTTAAAATCTTACTTATCAATTAAGATTTGTAATCCCTTATAATTCCTATTACTTAGATTCAGACATTACCTGTCTATGAAATGAAATATGAAAATTTTATGGACAATCCATCTAACCACTGTATATTTTTTTATCCTATTAGCATTATTGGATCACCTCTTTCAATCGTAACTGTTGACAAAAATCTCAGTTCAGCTGAGACATATAAAAGGGAAATTATTTTCAATTCCTCACACACTTTCTAAGTAAAACATAGACACACAAAAAACTAGAGACACTATGACCCCAAAATGAATTTCTATTTTGCTAAATGTATGCTTACTCAATAATTTTTCCTGTTGGGCGCCCCCCGGGGGGCTCAGTTGGCTAAGTGTCTACCTTTGGCTCGGGTCATGGTCTCAGGGTCCTGAGATCAAGCCCTGCATCAGGCTCCCTGCTCAGCGGGGAGCCTGCTTCTCCCTCTCCTCCCCTGATTTGTGCTCTCTCTGCCAAGCAAATACACAGAATCTTTTTTAAAAAATAACTTTTCCGGGGCACCTGGGTGGCTCAGTGAGTTAAGCCTCTGCCTTCAGCTCAGGTCATGATCTCAGGGTCCTGGGATTGAGCCCCACATTGGGCTCTCTGCTCATCAGGGAGCCTGCTTCCCCCTCTCTCTCTGCCTGCCTCTCTGCCTGCTGGTGATCTCTGTCTGTCAAATAAATAAATAAAATCTTTAAAAAAAATAATTTTTCCTCTTAAGATAGCCTTACACTAATTTATTTGCCTATTTAAAAGTTAAATTAAAGGAAAAAAAGACTTGAAAAATATAAAGGGATACATTTTCTTTGGCTTAAGATTATCAAGATACAATCAAGTATTTCTAAAATAGCAAAGGCCATTTCCTCCTTTCTCTTTTTAAGTTTCTTTTACCTATTGAAAGCCATTAGATTCAGAGCTGATCATTTTGTCTGGTGAAGAGAAAACTACCTCTATCTAAACATCTAATTCAATTAATTTAGCCAGGAAGAGCCAGTCAACTAAACCAACATGCCCCAGCTCGTGGCAACTAGTATTTTTCATTAAGTGAGCAGCTGCGTAACAGTGAGGAGTTTGAGGTCCCCTTCATATGAAGATGGAAGAAAAGGCAACATCTATACACACCCACAATCGTGTATCCCCAAATTGCCAAATGCACCAGAGAAAGGAAGGTGTATGGTGTATGTGCTGACGGCACTGCTAACATTCATATTTTGTGCATCTATAACCTCTGATGACATAAAATGTAATTAAAATTATATAGCAAGAAAAGAGATTTGCTGTACATGCTCATTCCATTTTTATAGCACAAAAGCAATTCAATCAACTGTGTTGCAATAATTCTTGTGAATGATTTAGGACTTGTATGAGCACCATAACGATACCCTGCATTGGCACTCATCATCCGACTGGTTCTAACAGGGTCTGCATGAAATTGTTTCTCTGTCTTTGACGTTCACTACTCTGTGCAGATCTCTTGCTTTTCACGTTGACTTATGCTTTCTGGGGAAGTGTTACCCGAAAAGAATAGGTGAAGTGAGCTAACATGAGGACTGCCAGAACACCCCGCTGCTCTCTGGGCATGATTAAGACCATGTCCTTGAGTGGAATTTGCTCCTGGACACAGAGGGGTCTGTGAGCATTAGGCCACCCAAGCTGAAACTGGAGTAGTTTTGTTCCTCCAAGCAAAAGACCAGGGAGTGTTGACCTCGTGGGTTCAGGCAATGTACGAGTGGCCATTCTGCATCACCTGAGGCTAAGACCACCCCGAACTTCTGTGAACCCTCAAGGAAGCGCACAACCTTTATCTTGAAATAAGCAGAGTCTTCCCCCACAACATTTAGCATCCCATCTCAGGGAAAGTAGACAATGTAGCAGGAGTGGGCTGCAGCTGGAAACTGTGGTTATCTCTACACTGGCTATAACAGTGTTGCTGCTGGTGGGAGCCCATCCACTTGGGAGAACTTTCTAGAAGTTCAACAGCCAGGCCAGAACAATGATCGCAAACCTTCCCTTCCAGTCCAGTGCTATTCCTATTGCAAAATTTATCCTTTTATCAGAAAACAGCTTTTCAAACTTGAAAATCTTCTCAAGTCATCTTACTTCGCATGTCTTCATCTGAGAGCAGAACCCAAGGTCATGGTTGCCAGCAACTGCCCTGATCTTCACCTGAGGTGGATGGCTGAACACTTGACATCTGCCCACACCATCTGTCAGCCTAGAAGGAGCCCTGCCCTCCAAATATCCCTCAGAGTAAAGACGGTTTCAGGTTACAGCAACCACAGCTGTTCTAGAAGTTTCTCTCCAGTGACTATTTCTTCATATTCCAACTATCTAGTGACTTATTTGCCAAAGGAAGTGGCTTTCAGCCAAAAACATGATCTGGGTTAGCACAAGTTCAAGAACTCTTATTCTCTACGAAAGCTGGCATTTTCAGCTCAGGCCAACTATACTGAAAGACCCCTAAGTAATAGATTAAAAATTCATAAAATAAGAGAACAGCCGCAAGTATCAACTACAAATAGCTCTTCCTCTTTAACAGAAAGGAAAGAGATTCTGCTTTCAAAATCCTAACCTGATTGAAGACTTTTCTTCTGCAGAAACCTACTTCCAATAGTGACCTGTTCAGTCCAGTAGAAATTTGCCATGAGAAAACTTGGAAACACCAAGAAAGATGAAGATATTGTTCAGATCTCCCCTTCATACCTGGTGTGAAGGCTTCAGGTTGGCACACAGTCACCAGAAACGAAGTGTGCGTGTATCTATTTCACATTCCCCCAGTCTCAAGTGTTTCCCTATTTCTGTATTTGCTTACTTACTTACTTACTTTTCTATTATCTTTGGTGCTTAAGCATTGCCACTTATGGAAAATGCAGACAGGTCCTTGTGCTTCTAGTCCTTGAGCTAAAGGACTTAAAGAATTTATAAGAAAAAATTTTTGGAATTATTTTTGAACTTAAAGTAAAATTAACTTTTTAACATACAGCTGTGTAACTTTTGAAAAATACATAGATTCATAAATCCAGTGCCACAATCAGAATGTAGATTAGTTCCCTCCCTCCAAAGAGATCTGCTCTTTCTGCCACTGCTCTGTGATCAAACCTCCCCCACCGCTAACCCACTTACCTATTTTCTATCCCTATAGTATTACCTTTGCTAGAACATCATGTAAATGGAATCAGACTATATATATAGTCTGAGCCTGACTTCTTTCATTTAAATAATGCATTTGAGACTCATCTATGGCTTTGCAAGTATCAACAGTTCATTCCTTTATATTGCCAAGTAATATTCCATTGTATGGAAGAACTGTCTTCTGTTTATTCATTTACCAGTGAATGAATTATGGGTTGCTTCTAGTTTTGGGTGATTATGAACTATGCAGCAATGAACATTTGCCTCCATGTCTTTGTGTGAACATAACTTTTCACTTCCTATTGCTGGGTCATATGGTTAGGTACATATTTAAATTTATAAAGAACTGCCAAATGATTTTCTAAAGTGACTGTACCATTTTGCATTCTCACCAGCAATGTAGGAGAATTCCAGTTGCTTTACCCTTGCCAGAAACTGCTATTCCCAGTTTGTTCTTCTTTTACCCATTTTAATAGATGCGTCATGGTGTCTCGTGTGCATTTCCCTAATGACTAATGACCTTGAGCATCTTTTCATATGTTTATTTGCCATCCATGTATTTTTTTTGGTGCTGTGAGTGTTCTTTCACTCATTTTTTAATTGGGTTGTTTGTTTTCTTAGTTTTCAGTTTTGAGAGTTATTTTCAGCTATAAGTCTTTTGTTAGATATTTGATTTGCAAATGTTTCTCCCAGTCTTGTTTTTTTTTCATTTTCCAACAATTTCTCTTGCAGTGCCGAAATTTGGAATGTTGATTAAGTCCAATTTATCATCTTTTCCATTTACAGACTGTGCTTTTCATGTCATATCTAAGAGCTCTGTGCCTAAACCAGCATCATGAACATTTCCTCCTATGCTTTCTTCTAAAATTTCATCATATTACATTTCACAAAATGTAAATATTACATGTTACATATTAAAAAATAATTGTAATTCATTTTGATAATTTTGGTATTAGGTGTGAAGTATAGGTCAAGACTCATTGTCTTATGTATGGCTGTCAAATTTTTCAAGCATCAGTTACAGAAAAAAAGGCAATTCTCTATTAAATTTACTTTACACCTTTCTCAAAAATCAAATCAATTCACCCTGAGTTAGTGTGGGTCTGTTTCTTTACTCTATTCTACTCATGTTTGTGTCTGCTCTTTGAGCAGTATTGTGTTCTCCTGATTACCGTAACTTTATAGAAGTCTTAAAATCAGGTGGTTTTGGTCCTCCAGCCTTTTTCTAATTTTTTAAAATTATTTGAGCTATTCTAATTACTTTGTATTCTGTGTAAATCTTAGAATCAGCTTTTGATATCCTAAGAAAACCTGAAGTAATTTTGATTGAGAATTGACATCTTAACAATACTGAGTCTTCCAATCCATGAACACGATATCTCTCCACTGCTCTAGGTCTTTGATTTCTTTCATCGGCATTTTTTAATTTTCAGCATGCACAGCCTATCTATACTTCGTTGGATTTAAATCTAAGCATTTCATTTTGGGGCAACTGTTGAAAATGATAGTTTTGTAGAATTTTTGTTTCCAGTTGTTCAATGTGGTAGAGAGAGAAAGACAATTGATTTTATATATTGATCCTGTATCTTGCAACCATGCTGAAATCACTTCTAGTTCTAGGAACTTTTTTGCAGAATTCTTGGAATTTTCTGTGTACACAATCATGTGGTCTGAGAATAAAAGCAGTTTTCTTTCTTTTGAGTCAATATATCTTTATGTCTTTTTCTTGCTTTTGTGCAGTATGTTGTTGAATAGGAATTGTGAATACAAACAGCCTTATTTTGCTCCCAACTTTAGAGGGAAAGCACCCAATCATTCATTAAGTAGGGTGTTTTTTCTTTTTGTACTTTTTATCAGTTTGGGTTTTGACATGAATGTATGTCGAATGCTGAGTTTTGTCCATTTTTGCATCTGTTGAAATGACCTTATGCTTTTTCTTCTTTAGTCTTTAATATAATATGGTGAATTATGTTGACTGATTTTAGAATGTTGAACCAGCCTTGCATTTCCAAGATAAACCATTCCTCCCACCTCACTTTGGTGGGATCTATTTTGTATTTATAGTTGGATTTCAACCATTCATAGTTTTTTAGGAATTTCCATGCCTGTGTTCATGAAGAATATTAAGCTGTAGGCTCCTCTTCCTCATTCCTCCTCTTCCTCCTTTTTCTCCTTCTTTTTGACTTCCTTAGTACTGTATGCAAGTCATGCTGGCCTCATAGAATGAGTTGAGATCATGTAGAATTGATATGATTTCTTCCTTAAATATTTGGAGTAATTTACCAGTAAAGTCATCTAGACTTGAAGTTTTCCTTATTGGGAGGTTTTTAACCATGAATTTCATTCTTTTTCTTTTTTTTTTATTAAAATATTTTAAATCTCTTTTCAGTGTTCCAGAGTTTATTGTTTATGCACCACACCCAGTGTGCCATGCAACACGTGTCCTCCATAATACCCACCACCAGGCTCACCCAACCCCCCACTCTCCTCCCCTCCAAAACCCTCAGTTTGTTTCTCAGAATCCAGTCTCTCGTGGTTCCCTCTGATTTCACAGTCCCCTCCAATTTCCCTCAACTCCTTTGTCCTCTCCATCTCCCTATGTCCTCCGTGTTATGCCTTATACTCCACAAATAAACGAAACCATATGATAATTGACACTCTCTGGTTGACTTATTTCACTCAGCTTAATCTCTTCCAGTCCCGTCCATGTTGATACAAAAGTTGGGTACTCATCCTTTCTGATGGAGGCATAATACTCCATAGTATATATGGACCACACCTTCTTTATCCCAGTGACACTGACTTTGAAAATACAACAAGAGAATTCTATAAACAATTCTATGTCTATAAATTCAACAACTTTGATGAAAAGGATCAATTCTTTGAAAAACACAAATTACCATAACTCTATATAGAACTACTCAGGCTATCTATATCTTCTTTATGAGTCTTAGTAATTTGTGTCTTTCAAAGAATTGATCCTTTTCATCAAAGTCATTGAATTTATAGACGTAGAATTGTTTATAGCATCCTTTTGTTGTATTTTCAAAGTCAGTATCACTGGGGTCTATCAGGATGTCTTTTTTATTCTTGATATTGGTAATTCATGTCTTCTCTCTCTCTCAGCTCAGTACAGATTTTATTCATCTTTTCAAAGAGCCAGCTTTTGGTCTCATTGATTTCCTTCCTTATTTTTCTGTTTTTAATTTCATTGATTTCTGCTGATAATTGTTTCCTTTCTTCTACTTGCTCTGGATTTAATTAATTCTTCTTCTTCTAGCCTCTTAAAGTATAATACCAGATTTTTATCTGAAACATTTCTTCTTCATTAATATGCCTTAATGTCTCAAATTTCATATTTTTATTTAATGTTTTAAATTTTCCTATGAGTACTGCCTTAGTTGCATCTCACAAATTTTTATATGCTTAAGATGTTTTTAAATTTTCCATGGCTAACTTCTACACATCTATCTTCAAGTTCCTTGACTCCTGAATTATCTCCATTCTGCTATTGCACCATTCTGTGGGTTTTTTTTTTTTTTTAATTTCAGTTAGTGTCAGAGTTAAGGTCTAAAATATTCCTTTAATTCTGTCTTATAGTTCTTACCTCTTTGCTGAAAATTTTAATTATTGCCTTCATTTCAGGAGTGTTTGTCCTTACTTCATAAAGTATAGATGCAATAATTGCTTTAAAGTCTTGGTCTGATATCTCCAACACCAGAGTCATCTTGGGATTGGAATCTGTTGATTATATTCCCATGAAAATAGTTGAGATTGTCCCTGGTTCTTTGTATGTTGAGGACTATGAGATAATATCCAGAACATTTTGAATGTTTTGTTTTGAGTCTCTGGGCCCTGTTTAAATCCTCTGGAAAATGTTAATGTTTCTGTTTTAGCAAGCAATTAATCTGTTGAGATTCAGAGTACAACTCCCAATGCCCCTTCGTATGCTGTGACTTCCATGTCAGTTTAGTTTTCAAAGCCTTTGCTGCCCTCTTCAAGTCAACCCCCATGTGAGCACCTAGGTCTGGGGCATGAGAGGTGATCTACATTGTAGTTTGGTTTCCCAAACCTTTGTGGGGGCCGCTTCAGGTCAATTTCATGCACGTGCAACTCAGTGATGGGTCCGGGATTTGACGTACAGATTTAGAGCATCTCTTTGTTCAATTTCCTTCACCCACACTCTCTATCCACAAGGGATCCTTTTCTGGTCCACTAGCTTGGAACCTGGATGTTTATCCTCTCTGCACACACTTCCTGTGACTGAGTCTGCCTCAAGGACACAGCAGTGCAAGACCACAGGGCTTGTTGGTCAGAAAGAAGAGTTATTCTCTCAGAGACTTAGATATCTGTATTTTAAATCTGAGATTTAGCTGTCTTGGTGATTTAGTGGACAGCCTCTGCCACCATCCAGACATACAGCTTCATGATGGGGGCTTGCCTCAGAGTAGGATTGGGAGAATGAGAAAGAGAGAACATTCAGGGACATTTCTTCACCATGCTCTGCCCTGTGTGGGTCCTACTTGCTGGTCCACTGGTACAAAAGTGAAGGGTTTTCTCAGAGCTTTTTCTGTACTTACCTCCTGCACAGTTCCAGGATGCAGGTTGCTCTAGACTATAACCCAGAAGGCATGGTGGCTTCCAAAATAAGGAAAGAAATTTTTCCCTGGACCAGTCACTTGAGAACTCCTCGAGAATTCTTTTGAGGCGCCTGGGTGGTTCAGTCAGTTGGGCATCTGCCTTTGACTCAGGTCATGATCCTGAGGTCCTGGGATCGAGCCCCACATTGAGCACACATCCAGCTCCCTGCTCAGTGGGGAGTCTGCTTCTACTTTCTCTCTGCCTCTTCATTCCTCAACTCGTGCTTTCTCTCTTTCTCTCAAATTAATTAATTAATTAATTAATAACATCTTTGGTGGTTTGATGGTTTTGAAGAGGAAGCTGGACATTATGTGCGTAGGGCCTGCCTATAACAGGCAATCAGGAAGTGGTAACTATTCTTATTGTTGGGAACAAGTTTGCATTGTGGGTGTTTCTTTAGCCAGTTTTCCTCTAAAGACATGCCTTTGCTTTGAAGTCTTGTCTCAGTGCTCCCGGTAACGGTTACCGTCACACCTCAGTCAATATACTACCACACTATTCATGAGGCCAGTCAGAAGCATCTAGAAAATGAAGCTCCGTAGGAGATGTGTTTGTGTATTTTTTGAGGATGAGATTCTGACAAATGGGAGTGACCCAACGGCCAACAAGTGTCTTCCAGAGAAACATTTACGAGGGATCTGGCAATGCTGCCTGAAAGAATCAAAATAGCTGTGGAAAACACAAAAGAGGGTATGAGAATATGGTGAGATATTCTACCTTTGCCAGAATTTTTTAGTCCACTAGCTTTTTTTTTTTTAATTAATTGTATCGTGGTCTCATTTATTGCTTTGTTCCCTGAAATATCCTGATAGCAATTCTTTTCTACTCATCAATTCTCCTAGTAAGTTTAAAAGCTTGTCACTGCCTAGAATTTCTTTGTTGAAACTGAAGTAGCATTTTTCATAATGCAGCCTTGGGGGGGGGGGTGTGCAGTTAATTATCTTATTCCATTTGCTAATTAGTGGTCATAACTGTTCCTTTCTTTCCCTTTCAAATTTTCTATTGCCTTTCTCCTATCTGGCAGGTTATAACTTGCCTCCGTGTTTGCTTCTTGAATTTTTCTTCTTGCTAGCTCTCTTATTTATGAGCTTTAAAGCTTGCCTGGGACTTTTTAATTGCACTCTATTTGAACACAAATGGCTTCTGAACTTTTTATTCTTCACGTTTCTGCAATGATAATAAGGAATAGAGTCAAATTTAACTAAAGAAGAAGAATATCAAAAGTTCTCTAGAGCAGAACACCGAATAATACAGCATTTCATTAGTTTTCAACACCCACACTAGAAATCTCACTTGCTGATAATTCTTTTCCATTCCGTTGCTATTGCTTCTGCATGCACAATGTCTGCCATTATTTCAAAAGTGCCAAAATAAAGCAATGATTCCTTCCACAGGGAAATGTTGGGCTGAAATGAGCTGACGGCTAAGAAAGGAAAAGTACCAATTATACTGAATATTGAAATGCCATATCCACCAATCACTGAGTGTCTGTTTTCTATATGAGTGCTTACTGTATACCTCACAATATACAAAAATAACAATGAAATGGGTCCAAAATTCCTCTCATGTCTATACGATCCTCCGCTTCCTTTCATTCTAGCCAGCCAATTTTTTTAATTTTTTTTAAATTTCTTTTCAACGTAACAGTATTCATTGTTTTTGCACCACACCCAGTGCTCCATGCAATACGTGCCCTCCTTAATGCCCACCACCTGGCTCCCCCAACCTCCCACACCCTGCCCCTTCAAAACCCTCAGGTTGTTTTTCAGAGTCCATAGTCTCTCATGGTTCACCTCCCCTTCCAATTTCCCTCAACTCCCTTCTCCTCTCCATCTCCCCATGTCTTCCATGCTATTTGTTATGCTCCACAAATAAGTGAAACCATATGATAATTGACTCTCTCTGCTTGACTTATTTCACTCAGCATAATCTCTTCCAGTCCCATCCATGTTGCTACAAAAGTTGGGTATTCAACCTTTCTGGTGGAGGCATAATACTCCATAGTGTATATGGACCACATCTTCCTTATCCATTCATCCGTTGAAGGGCATCTTGGTTCTTTCCACAGTTTGGCGACCATGGCCATTGCTGCTATGAACATTGGGGTACAGATGGCCCTTCTCTTCACTACATCTGTGTCTTTGGAGTAAACACCCAGTAGTGCAATTGCAGGGCCATAGGGAAGCTCTATTTTTAATTTCTTGAGGAATCTCCACAATGGTCTCCAAAGTGGCTGCACCTACTTACATTCCCACCAACAGTGTAAGAGGGTTCCCCTTTCTCCACATCCTCTCCAACACACGTTGTTTCCTGTCTTGCTAATCTTGGCCATTCTAACTGGTGTAAGGTGGTATCTCAATGTGGTTTTAATATGAATCTCTAGTGATGATGAACATTTTTGCATGTCTCCGATAGCCATTTTTATGTCTTCATTGGAGAAGTGTCTGTTCATGTCTTCTGCCCATTTTTTGGTATGATTATCTGTTTTGTGTGTGTTGAGTTTGAGAAGTTCTTTGTAGATCCTGGATATCAACCTTTTGTCTGTACTGTCATTTGCAAATATCTTCTCCCATTCCGTGGGTTGCCTCTTTGTTTTGTTGACTGTTTCATTTGTTGTGCAGAAGCTTTTGATCTTGATGAAATCCCAAAAGTTCATTTTCACTTTTGTTTCCTTTGCCTTTGGAGACATATCTTGAAAAAAGTTGATGTGGCTAATATCAAAGAAGTTACTGCTTATGTTCTCCTCTAGGATTCTGATGGATTCCTGTCTCACATTGAGGTCTTTTATCCATTTTGTGTTTATCTTTGTGTATGGTGTAAGAGAATAGCCAGCCAATTTTTATCCCAAGTGCTCTTTCTTGAAAAGCATGAACCTTAAATCTTCGCAGGTTTGACTTTCCAGCCCACCATCATATGTAGGTACAAAGAATGCCAAGAGCAGGAAGGAGCAGGTCCCCAGAGCTCCACTATGGCAACGTGGTAATGCCACTCAGGTTTGTGATCATTCTTGCTGAAGTGGCCCAGGAGCAGAATTCAACTGTGAAACAAGGGTATAAATGGGTCTCCTCTGTTTGGGCTGAGGAGTCTGGAAATCTGCCCTGAAACATGTTTATATGATCCACTCTATTTTTTCCTAAAGGATATTATCATGATGGCAGGAGGAGAAGGGAGCATCTGAAGAGAAACCTACATTAGCAAAACATTCTGAGCTGTGATCTGGGTTTATTGCTGCCTTTTGTATTTCCAAGATTTTTAAATGTTTTTAGGCAGCTAAGGAAAAATGCAACTTAAAATGATAACGCTGTGTCAGAAATACATTTCTAGAAAAGATAATGAAAGTAAATGTCTCCATAAGAGGCTGTCAAAAGCTTACCTAAGGGACGTTTTCTTCCCAGCATGATGGATTCATTGGTCCTGAACCAATGCTCCTATTGGGGAAAAGAAAAAAAAAAAAAAACTATAAAACTGAAAACAATACATGAAACAATTAATTTCTTGGCCTATGGGAAGTGCAGAACTGTGATCCTTGAGTGAGGGGAAATGAACAAGGTGAGACCCACAAATGGCCCATAACCTTCTGGACTGCAGCACAGGAGGCAGAACATTGTTGGAGGCTAGGCCATCTCTGAGAGCTGAGTGATGCAGATTAGAATATCAATTCCTTGGAGCTCCTAAGTGACTCAGTGGGTTAAACCTCTGCCTTCGGCTCAGGGTCCTGGGATCGAGCCTCACATTGGGAGAGAGCCTGCAGGGAGCCTATTTCCCACCCCCCAACCCCCTCCTGCCTCTCTGCCTACTTGTGATCTCTGTCAAATAAATAAATAAAATCTTTAGGGAAAAAAAATGTTTATAATTCAGATTCCAAGTTGGCTGTGATGGGTGGGGACCACCTAGGCTGCTGAGTACTGTCCGGTCCACTGTCAGGGCCTCCTTGAAGCAACCTACAGGGCAAGGTATAAAGTCTAGGCCTAAAAACTCAGGAGCAAGACTGGCTCCAAGTCTCCCTGTCTGCAAGGTTGGCCAAGCTGGTTAGGTATTCACTGAAGTTTCACTTCTACCTTGAACCCACACTGCTCCCTCTCCCAGCATAGGTGTTCCTCACTAAGAGCTATCTTTCACCTTCCTGCTCCATCTCAGCAGTCACTTAGAGAGAATCCAACTGAAAATCTGCCATACTGGTGAATTCTAACATTTGAGGAGGATATAATAACAATCTTGTACACAGTCTAAAAATAGAGGAGGAAAGAATATTCCTACATTATATGGGCAGCATAACCCAATAGCCAGAGTCTAACAAGGACATTATAAGGAAACTCAGATCAGTATTCTTCAAACAGGGGCACCTGGATGGCTCAGTAAGTCAACCCGTTGCCTTCAGCTCAGGTCATGATCACAGGGTCCTGGGATTGAGCCCCACATAGGGCTCCCTACTCAGCAGAGAGCCTGCTTCTCCCTCTCCCTCTGCCTGCTGCTCTGCCTACTTGTGCTCTCTCTCTATCTCTCTGTCAAATAAATAAATAAAATCTTAAAAAAATATATCCTTCCAAACATAGGTGTGAAATTTTTTAAAATCCAACAACATATAAAAAAGGAAAATACGTCACGACAAATGGGGTTTATACTAGAAATGCAAGATAGAATTAACATCTAAAAAAAAGTTCAATAAATGTAAGCTACTACATAACAAGATAAAAGAGTTAAATCATGTGATCATTTCAATAGAAGAAAAGCTTTTGATGAGTTTCAACATGGCTTCATGATAAAAACTCTCAGGAAAATAGAAAAGAATACCCTCAGTCTGATAAAGGGAGCCCATAAAAAATATACAGATAACGTGATATTTAATGGTGAAAGGCTGAGTTTCTTCCTCATAAGATCAGGAATGAAGTGAGGGTATCCAATGTCAATACTCTATCCATTATCATACTGGAAGTTCTGGTCAGTTCAATACAGCAACAAAGGAAATATAAGGCAAAACGTCTCAAAAGAAAGGAAAAGTGACTGTCTCTATCCACAGACATGATTGAGTATAAATGAAATCCTAATAAATATATAGAAAATGTTAAAACAATCAAGTGATTAGTAAGATTGTAAAATAAAATATGCTTAACAATAGGAAATAAGCTCAGGGTGGCTGGAGGGGAGGTGGATGGGGGTGGGGTAACTGGGTGACGGGTGTTAAGGAGGCATGTAATATGATGAGCACTGGGTGTTATATGCAACTGATAAATTATTGAACACTATAACTGAGACCAATGATGTACTACTATATGTTGGGTAATTGAATTGAAATAAGATAAAATAAAATCAATCAATCATACTTATGTTCATCGTTAAAAAAAACCCAAAATGTATGTATTTATACTAGCAACAGAAAAATGAAAAGTATGTTTAAAACAATACCATTTACAATAACAAAAATACTATAATTTTTAAGAATAAATGTAATGAAAAATTTGCATTGCCTCTATTTTGAAAGCTAAACAAATAAAAACTGAAATAACGAGAGTTGTCTTATATTCATGGATTGGAAGACCTGATTTTATTAGGATCTCATTTCTCCTCAAATCAACCCATAGACTAAAAGCAACTTCAATCAGAATCCCAACAGGCTTCTTGTAATAATTAATAAGCCGATTCTAAAACATATATAGGAATGCTAAGACACAGAAGAGCCAGAGAAATCTTGCAAAGATCAAAGTTTGAGAACTTACTGTCATTGATTTCATGACCAAGTATAAAGAGGTAGAAACCAAGACCGTATGGCATTAGCGAAAGGCTGGACAAACAGATCAAAATGGAACAATCAGTATAACGAGTCCAGAAATAGACCTTTATGGCAATTGACTTTGACTAAGTTGTCAAGGAAATTCAGTGAGGAAATGTTAACAGGTGGTGTTGGAACAATTAGATACCATATTGGGGGCGGGGGGACCTTAACTCTTAACACATAACATGCAGAAAAATGAACTTGAAATGCATTCTAAGCCTGTGTAGAAGCTAAAACCCCAAAGCTCTGAAAGAAAACATGTAAGAAAGTTTTCACCACCTTGAAATAGAAGATTTCATAGTCAGGACACCAAAAACAGAAAATATAATGAATATTTTGATAAAATAGACTTGAATTAAAATTAGAATGTTCTGCCCTTTGAAAGACATTAAGAAAATTTAAAACACCAGTTACACACTGAAAGAAAATAAATGCAATACAAATAGTTGCTGGGGAACTTATTTAAAGAGCTCCAAGAACTCAATATTAAAAAGACAGACAATGACATTTGTTTAAAGGGCAAAATACTCCAGCAGTCACCTCACAAGGACATAGAAAATGACCCAGAAGCAAATGAAAAAAAAAAAATCCTCAGCATCATTAGATCATGAGGAAAATACAAATCAAAACCATCACATAGAACTTCACCTGTGCCTGGACAGCTATCACAAAGACAGATAAGAGAGAGGGTTGGTTACAATGTGGAGAAACTGGAGCCATCTTACATTGATGGTGGGAATGTATAATGGTGGATCTTCTTCCTCAGGGAAACAATGTAGCCATTCCCCCAAATATTAAAATAGAGTAACTATATGAGCCAGCACTTACACTATTAGGTATATGGAAGAGAGCTGAAAACTGGAATGAAACATATATCAACACAAAAACTTGTATTGGTAGCAGCATTATTCACGAGAGCCAAAAAGTAGGAACAACCTAAGTGTCCAACAAATGATTAACAGGCACATAAAATGATATCCATAATGTGGATATTACTTGGTCATAAAAAGGAATGAAATGTTGACACTTGCTACACTGTAAATGAGCCTTGAAAATATCATATGCTAAGTGAAAGAAGCCAGACACACAACACCACATATTGTAAGATTCCATGTCTGAGAAATGTCCACAGTAGACAAATCCAAATGGACAGAAAGTTGATGGGTACTGGCCAGGAAGTGGAGAGAGGAGGAAATAGGGGGTCACTCTTGATAGATAAGGGGCTTCTTTTTGGGCTGATGAAGGTGTTCTAGAATTCGACAGTGGTGATGGCTACACAACATTGTGAATGTACTAAACCCCATTGAACCGTGCACTTTAAATGAATTTTATGTTACGTGAATCACATCTCAAAAAAAGTTGGGTTTTTTAGTAGTATGGAGATAGAATAATTGGCACAAATTCCCAGAACACTTCAGTCATTATCAAACCAGAATTTCCACTAACTCCTTCCTAAAAGCCATTGCTGACGTGACTTAATTTTTGGAACAGAAAATAATGTCACTGTATCCAGAGAAATTATGATTCTTTCCCGTGTCTCCAGAGAGACTAACAGTTCTCTCCCACCCACACACAAGGGAGAACAGGGCATGGTCTTACTTATAAAAACTGCCACAGCAAGCGGTTAATTTATTTTTGAGCTTTGACAAATCAAATCTGGATTTTCATCTGCTTAACGCAAAATGCTTACAGTGTTGCTTTGTTCCAACACTTGTGTTTTCACTTTGATGATGCTCGCATTTGCTTGTGGAATTCAACCAATTCAGCTACCAGACAGGTTGCAAAGGCTGTTCTCTTCCAAGGCTGATCATTAAAATAGCAAAATAGGTTTGTTTTCCACATCTTCCTATCATTTTAGCCCAGGAAAAAAACTTTATATGAGAAGTGAATTTTTATTTTACAGTTCTCTGGAGATGGTTCAAGTAATATGAAGCCTAAGATCGACTTCACTTGAGAAGCAGCATATGAATCTGCCTTTTAGTGAAAATATGTCTTTTCATCTTCAATGTGACCTGAAAGACAAGAAACACTTTGTGGAGAGAACATTAGAATGACTATTGGAAACCAGGTCTAGTCCCACATTAGTGGAGACCTAATTTATGGGGAACCGATGATTCTGGGCCCCAGTTCTCCCATCTGTTGTATATAGAGACTAAATAGTTGGTTTTCAGGGTTTGTTTGTTTGTTTTTAAGCTGGCGTATTAGCGAGGCTTATCCATATAGCCAGAATCAATAGCATAGAGGCATTCTGTCTTTCACGTGAGAAGGTAAATCTTTTTGTTCTATTCAGGCCGTCAACTGATTGGATGAGGTCCATTTCACATTAGGGAAGGCAATCTATCAGCTTTACTCAGTCTACAGATACAAATGTTAATCTCACCCAAAAATATCCTCACAGACATATACTCAGAATCATACTTGAGCACCTATCTATGCATCCTGTGATTCAGTCCCCAAATTAACCACCACAACTGGGTAACCCTTTATTCAAACTATATCTAATGCAGAAGTCAAATATGTGAAGCAAATGAAAGGAGATGCTGTACCCATTGGGAGATTTGTTGTAGGGTCACCCTACCTCCTCATCCTGTGATGATCCCAAGGGTAGGTGTGGAATAAGAGGCAGGACAGCCACTTGTCTAAGTGCCAACCTCTAAGAGAGCACTAGAAACCTTAAACTTAAATCATTTAAACTTAAAGCACTTAAACCTTGAACTTAAAGCACTAAAAACCTTAAACAAGCTTTTTCGTAGGAAAAGCAAACAGTTGCTGGTTTTAGATCAGCGCCCGTCTTCTTATCACCCATGGCGATTTTTCAGCTGAGCATAATGCCATTCTGAAGAAAGAGAATATAACCTAGGCATCCTTGTGACTGGGCACTGGCCAAAGGGATGAGAATAAAGTTATGTGGGCCACTCTAGGTCCTGGCCTTCAGAGGAAAGCTTGCACATTCTCCTTCCTCTTTCCCCATTCCAGCTGTCTGGAATACAAACATGGTGCTGAGTCAGCTTGTGCTGTGGATGAGAACACTACCGCACAGTTGGTGGGTCAAGAAGAGAGGAGTCTAGGCTCCCAGTGATCTTGAAGAGCAAAGCCGCTATACCAGCACCGATGTTTCTGGACGAGAGAAATAAAGTTCCATTTCATTTATGCCATTGCTATTTTGAATTTCTGTTACATGGTATTGAATTATATCCTCACAGAAAAATGAATCTATCAGAATTTCTCTAAGGGAGAATAACATGTATGTTTAGAAAGTATACTTGGGAGAGAAGTGAGATCCTTCCCAAAGAACATGCTTAATGGAGACATTTTACATTTGTGGGGTAGGAGGATCAGGTCTAGAGCTAGACTGCTTGTTCCAGAAAGAATGATAATAACCATCAGTCATCCATCCTCTCACCAACAGGACAAAGCTTGTTATTTGGAGAAGTCTCCAAATAAACTTAAACAAATGTTTTTAAAATATAAGTATGAAGAGGAATTGAAGTACTAGCAAATGCAAGTCACGATGCGTCCCCATCCAATCTTGAGGGGCAGCTCTATGGATTTGGTTAGAATTCCTCTTAAAAATCATGGGAGGATATGGTTCCTGAGTCCCCATCCAACATCATCATTCTCTGTATATTCTTTCCAGATTCCAGTGTCCCAGATGTACACGCATCGCTCAAATGTAAGAAGCAGTCTCACCTCACCTGCGTGACCCAGAAAAGCAACTCCTAGAAAGCTGTCTTTACTTTATTGTCCCTTCATATATTCTCCTTAGCCCACCTCAATCACACCTGCATTCTACCACCCCTTTTAAAATTTTAAATTTAAAAATTTAAAAATGTTTTAAAATTTTATTTTTAATTGAGGTATAGTTGACATATAATACTGTATTGGTTTGATATGCACAACATGGTAATGAGTCGATGGCCCACACTGGGATATGCTCACCACCGTAGTAGAGTTACCCTGCATCAGCACCCAGAGTTATTACAATATGACTGACTGTATCTCCTATGCTGTTCTTTCCTTCCCTGCCACTTCTTTATTTCATAACTGGAAGTTTGTAGCTCATAATCCCCTTCACCTCTTTCACTCATCTCCCAAACCCCCTCCCCTCTAGCAACCACTAGTTTGTTCTCTGTATTTATGAATCTGTTTCTCTTTGTGTTGTTTTTGTTTAATCATTCTGTTTTATTTTTCAGATTCCACATATAAGTGAAATCATATGGCATTTGTCTTTCCCTGTCTGACTTATTTCATTTAGCATAACACCCTCCAGCTTCATCCATGTGGTCACAGAGGGTAAGATTCATTCTTTGCATTCTCACATTCTTATGTATCTTTTCTTTTAAAGCTTCCGATGACTTCCATCGTGGAGAGATGGGTGGGCACTTGGGAGCACTTATCTTACTGTATCTCCAAAGAGAATATGACATGATCATTCTGTCCTCTTTGAAACACTTCCTTAATTTGACATCTTCATCCTGCTGGTTTTCTTGTCTCTCACTAGTTGATAATTCCTGGTGTTCTTTGATGGTGTTCCTTTATTGCCCTAAATTCTATGTGCTAGCATGCCCCTTCAAGCCTTGGTCCTTTGACGTCTTCTATACTTTTAGTACCAGATGGATCTGATTTGGTTCGTGGATAAAACTCATTTCTTATTTTTTTTAAAGATTTTATTTATTTATTTGACGGAGAGATACAGATCACAAGCAGGCAGAGCAGCAGGCAGAGAGAGCAGGGGAAGCAGGCTCCCTGCTGAGCAGAGAGCCCGATGCGGAGCTCGATCCCAGGACCCTGAGACCATGACCTGAGCCGAAGGCAAGGCTTAACCCACTGAGCGACCCAGGCACCCCCATTTCTTTTTTTTTTAAACCCATTTCTATATTATGACTCTCAAATTTATAACTTCAGCACCAACCTGAACTTTAGACTCACATACCCAATTTAAATAACACTTTAATAGCTCCGCTTTGGTATCTAACAAGAAATTAGAGTCATAACATATCTAGAGCTAGGTTCTATAAATTTATGCTCAATTTAAATACTGAGTATATTTTACCTATGGTAAAATACATAAATTTTAAGTACAAACTGTGAGAAGTTTTGATAGATGTATATACCTGTCTATAAAAGATATCAAGCTTCAGAACATTTTTGTCACTCCAGACAATTCCCTCATATTCTTTTCTAGGTAACCTCCCTCCCTGCTGCCCCCAGAGAAGCAACCACTGCTCAGATGACTGTTAGCAAGGATGGATGTTGCCTCTCCTGTCAATTATTGACAAACAGCTGTTAATACATCCTATTATGATGTGCTTATTTCCTCCTTTACCTCTGTCAGTTTTGCTTCATGCTGTTATTAAGTGCATTCATATCTATGATTGACTTGTCTTCTTCATGGATTGGCCTTTTTCTCATATGAAAATTCTTTCTTCACCTCCTCATCTTGAAGTCTACTTGTCCAATACCAGTGTAGCCGAATCTGCTTTCTTAGTGTTTATATGATATTTTCTATCCTCTTACTTTCTAACTATCCTAGTCTTTACATTCAAAGTAAACCCTTTATAATTTTTCCTTTTTAAAAAAATGAGTCTGACTATCTCTACCTTAAATTAGGCTGTGTAGACCATTGACAATGGCGCCAATTATTTATATGGTGGTGCAGATGTCGACCATGTTAGTATTTTTTTTCTGTTGATCCCATTGGTTGTCATAGGGATGTTAACATGCATCCTTAACTTTCACAATATACCTTGAGTTACTATGATACCATTTAATGTGCAATGTAAGAATCTTACAAGGGTAAAACTCCATTTGTAATCCTTATTATCCTTTATGGTATTATAGCATTATACTTTACTTCTACGTTTGTTATTAAACTCAAAATACATGTTTTTGCCTTAAGTAATCAATTGTAATTTAAAATGATTAAGCAATTAAATGATCAATTAAGCAAAAAAAAAAAAATTCTATCTACCCATGTTGTCCATTTCTTTTTTTTTTTTTATTGCTTGTGAATATCCAACTGGTCTTATTTTCCTTCTACCTGAAGATCTTCTTTCAGCATTGCTTACAGTGTGAATGAGTCTATTGGCAAAGAATTCTCTCAGCCTTTATTTTTATGAAAACATGTTTACTTCATCTTCCTTGTTGAAGGAGATTTTTAGTAAATATAGAATTTGCAATTGACAGACTATTTTTCATTCAGGATTTTAAAGATGTTCCTTGTCCTCTGTCTCCGTGGTTTCTGATGAGAAGTTAGCTGTCATTATTGTCACTGCTCTCCTGTACGTGATAGGACGTTTTCCTCTGGTGGCTTTTAAGATTTTTCTTTCTGTCTTTGGTTATCAGCAGTTTGATTACAGTGTGTCTAGGTATGCTTTTCTTCATGTTTGTCTTCTTTAGGATTTTTGAGCTTCTTGATTTTGTATGCTGGTGTTTTTCACCAAATTTGTGTCTTTTGGAGGGGGGCGCTAATGATGTAGCCTCACTAGCTTCATGACTGTTCCTCAAAGAAGCCAAGCTCTTTCATTGACTTTGCATGTTTTCTTTAATACAGATATCACCTTTTCATGGTGGTCTTCCCAGACAATTTTGTCTCTCTTTAACATCTTATTCACATTGTTTTTCATAAGATTTTTCACCACTTAGCATTATAGTATATATACACTTGTTTGTTTGTTTTCTACCATCTTCCTTATCAAACTCCTGAAGGCAAATGACTTTATCTTATTCATCATATCATCTATAGCAATGCCTGGCAAGCTGTAAGTATTCAATAAATATTTGTTAACTGTTGAGTAGCTCAAAGCAAAGTACCCTCAACTATCTAGTATAAAATGGTTTCCTCCTAAATTAGGCTCCTGGGAAGATAAGTTCCCTGGTGCTGCAGAATTCTGAGAGGCCTTTCATGATGAGAGATGGAAATATCTTTGTGACAAATGAGGGCTGCTTTGACTATGGTCTTTAATCTCATAAAGGAAACTTTGCCATTGATAGAAAAATGAGGGAAATCGCATCAAAAAATTTTTGTATGCTCATACCTGCCTCCACTAATATACTCATGAGACTGTGATTCTGCAGCCAATCAAATAGAAAAAGAGAAAATCTTTCCAGGAGTGCCTATATCCATATTCAGATATGGCATGAGACTACACCTCTAGTCCAGAGAGACATGACAAGTCCATGAAAAAATGGATTTCAAGAACGAATATGTGACTGCGTAAGAAAGACTGCCACAACTTCCCTGATTCTGCTCTCTGGTAATAAAATGAGAACTTTTGGATTAACTGAAACTAGCTCAGCTCAATGGCACTTAAGAAACTTTTCTCCAGCAGGCACTATGGAACATGCACCATGAAAAGGCGGGGTGGGGGGGGAGACATGAGTACCTACATCATGGTCTTCAACTGGGTTAGAGTTACAGGAGTCTAGACTAGTCCAGGCTAGCCTATTTCATTTGCAAAGTACACTTCTTTTTAACTCCCCTGCACTTCTCATTTTGGATGGGGCATGAACTCTTTCTCCAATATGATGATATTTTGTTACATTTTAAAACATGCTTAAATGAAACGCATCCCCTTTTATATTGACAAAATATGTTATAACAGCTTTTTTGGAGTTAGAGTAGTCATTGTCCTCTTTTGCTTTTTCTGTGAAAACATGCTATATTTTCATTGGGAACATGTGGGGGAAACCTACAGAAATTCATCTGCACTGATCTGATGTGGCTGTCAACTTCAATTGAGTGTGTTGCCTTAGTCACAGTAATTATGGAATAATAGCTTTTAACACTCCCAGTGGAGGAGGTCTCTTGCTTTGACCTTGTTTCTGCCTGTGTCTTCACTGATAAGAAAGACAAATTAGGTTTACAGTTATGCCAGAGCTCTGCTTCGTTTGGAAAGGTCACATTCCTGGTCAAACTAAGGACCTGATGTTTAATTGCAGAGTCAAGAAGCCAACGGGCTTGCCATTCTAGTTTCCATTGCTGTATTTTATAGTTAATGTTGGTTCCATGCCAAAGTGGGTCTAACTCTAGAAAATTGGTTCCTGAAGAGGTAAATTTTTTTGTGCTGCAGAATCCTGAGAGGCCCTTCATGGTAGGAGATGAAAGTCTAACATAGAAATATGTTATCTCCTTTTGGGGCATTAACATCATGCACCTTCATATTCTCCACTAAAGTAGATAGTCCAAGTATGTTTAAAACCTAAATATAGGGGTGCCTGGGTGGCTCAGTGAGTTAAAGCTCTGCCTTCAGCTCAGGTAATGATCCCAGGGTCCTGGGATTGAGCTCCGCTTTGGGCTCTCTGCTCAGCCTGCCTCTCTCTCTCTGCCTGCCTCTCTGCCTACTTGTGATCTCTGTCTGTCAAATAAATAAAAATCTTTAAAAAAAAATCCTAAATACACAGTGCATTTAGTTATTTTGGTAGGTCAGTGATTCAATCACTGAAATTGAATTTCCTTGCTGGAAGTGGCTCAGCTTATGATCTGATGGTTCCACCTCCTTTTTTCTTGCCCTGCTGCCACCTTCTAACCCCAACAGTAAAACATGCTTCCCTGTGACTCTGCCATTGCACTACTGGGTATTTACCCCAAAGATACAGATGTAGTGAAAAGAAGGGCTATCTGTACCCCAATGTTTATAGCAGCAATGGCCACGGTCGCCAAACTATGGAAAGAACCAAGATGCCCTTCAACAGATGAATGGATAAGGAAGATGTGGTCCATATACACTATGGAGTATTATGCCTCCATCAGAAAGGACGAATACCCAACTTTTGTAGCAACATGGACAGGACTGGAAGAGATTATGCTGAGTGAAATAAGTCAAGCAGAGACAGTCAATTATCATATGGTTTCACTTATTTGTGGAGCATAACAAATATCATGGAGGACAAGGGGTGTTAGAAAGGAGAAGGGAGTTGGGGGAAATTGGAAGGGGAGGTGAATCATGAGAGACTATGGACTCTGAAAAACAATCTGAGGGGTTTGAAGTGGCAGGGGGGTGGGAGGTTGGGGTACCAGGTGGTGGGTATTATACAGGGCACGGATTGCATGGAGCATTGGGTGTGGTGAAAAAATAATGAATACTATTTTTCTGAAAATAAATAAATTAATTTAAAAAAACCTGAAAATTTGACCTCCCCCTTCATCAGTGCACACAACAAGCACAGACCTTCTCCTTTCAGATTTGACAGTTATAAACACCCTAAACACAAGAACTCTTAAAGAGGAGGGAAGGAGGAAGAAGACAAAAAGACTCACAAGTCAGTCTCTAAGAAGCCAAGTAGAGTAATGAAAATAATTCCTGTTTCTTCCTACCTTCACTGAGTTAACACATCTCTATTTCTCAGCTCTTGGCGTAACGGTCACTTTCACAAAGAAGACTTCCCTGACCTCTTAGCCCAGGTCGCACCTCCATTACAAGGTCCCTTGACACTATAAACCCCTCTTTCCCACTTGCTAAGATAGACTATATGTCAGGTGACAAAACAAGTCTCAGTCAATTTAAAAAGACTGATACAATACAAAATATCTTCCCCACCCATGATGGAGTAAAATCAGAAATCAATAATAAAGAAAATCTGGACTATCCACTAATGTGTGGAAATTCAACAGCACACTTTTCTTTAAGTGAGTAAGTTGTCCCCATACAGCAGGTCACAGGAGGATCAACAAAATGTCAGGTCACAGTGAAGCCAACACCTCCTGGGGACTGCATGGAAAGCATGCTGGGAGCCATCACTGGAAGGCCCACAACCCACAGGATCATGCAAAGAGCTATGTAGCTTTTCTTCTAGAGCAGTGTGCACTGTTTCCTTTAAAGACAAGGAAATGGTCTTCAGATGTTGGGTTAGCTTTCCTTCGGTGGTTCCCTGGTGTGGGCCAAGAAGTGCTGGTCTGTGTCTGATAGGGAGCTGTGTTCTGCCCCATTCCCCCCAACCAGGTCAGAGCTCCTTCTTCCCTGCCCCACAACTAACTCCTCTAAGATACACATGCTCCTTGTCAAACCCAAGCCCAGGTAGAAGGTAGATCATGATCTTCTTCCTCTATATTCCTACTTTCTTTCTAGTTCTATTATGTCATATACTGCATGTTTGCTTTTCCTCAAGATTTGCCCTTGAGTCGCAAAAAGCCTATTTTGTAAGTTTGGGTTTTCTTCTAAGCTTGAACTTTGACATTGGATAGCTCTTTTTATGCCCTCTATACTAATCCTTTCTATAGGCAATGTGTTGTCTCTGACTGACAAGATGCTAACAAATTTTCCAGTGATCAGGTATAAAAAGCATAATAATGAATATTTCTAGAGGATATCTTCGTTGTGTTTTGTTTGGTTTTGTTTTTAGTTTCTTGGGTTATTTCTGCAGCACGCAATACCTATTCACCATGTTTTTAAAAAGTAGGCAGTAGAGGAGTTTTTGTTGTTATTTTTTAAAGCAAGAGTTGGCTGGCTAATTTATTCAGCAAATGTTGTCTCACCTGCAATGAAAAACACAATTTAGTTCTAACAATGCCATGCTAAGTCACACTATCCCTGGCATTGTTCATTTGTTTGTTTGTTCTTTTTTTATTTATTTTCAGCATAACATATTCATTATTTTTTCACCATACCCAGTTTTGTTTGTCTTTGTTGCCTTTGACCCTCTTCATTCATTTCCCGCTCCCCTCTATCCGCCTGCCTCCAACAATCTGTCAGCCTCTAATCTGTTCTCTATATCTATGAGCTTGGGTTTTTGTTTTATATTCCACATATAAAAGATACTGTTTGCCTTTCTCTGTCTGACTTACTACAGTTAGCACAGTGTTCTTGAGGTCTACCCATCATGTTCTCACACATGGCAAGATTTCATTCTTTTTTAGGGCTGAATAATATTCCATTGTGTGTATCTCTCCCCCCACAACTTATTTGTCCATTCATCCATCAGTGGACATTTAGGTTGTTAGGTTGTTTCCATATTTGGCTTATTGTGAATAAGTCTGCAGGTATCTCTTTAAGTTTGTCTTTTCATTAG
This sequence comes from Mustela nivalis, assembly GCF_964662115.1. Taxonomy (NCBI): domain Eukaryota; kingdom Metazoa; phylum Chordata; class Mammalia; order Carnivora; family Mustelidae; genus Mustela; species Mustela nivalis. The sequence goes on along the minus strand of NC_139023.1, from coordinate 26,171,122 downwards.
CTTTGGATATACACCCAGAAGGGAGATTGCTGGATCACATGAAAGATCTATTTTTATTTTTTTTGACAGTGTGCTTAAACAACACCCTCTTAAAGAAAAAAAAAAAAAAAAGGACAAGGAAAATTAGAAAATACTTCAGAATGAGTGAAAACTAAAAGACAACATACAAAACAAGCCTCAAAAAGAATGCTCAGAGGAACATTGAGAGCTCTATTCAGAGCTACATTTAAAAAAGAAGAGGAATGTGCCTGGGTGACACAGTCAGTTAAGTGTTCCAGTCTAGGTTAAGGCTGGGATCCTGATCTCCAGGTCATGAGATCAAGCCCCACACTGGACTACACGCTTGGAATGGAATGGAATCTGCTTGACATTCTCTCCCTCTGTCTGCCCCTCCTGCTTATGCTTTCTCTCTCTAAAATAAGTAAATAAATCCTAAAAAAAAGAAAGAAAGAAAGAAAGAAAGAAAGAAAGAAACGAAATGTCTGAAATCTCTAACATTACCTTCCACCTTAAAGAATTAAGAAAAAGAAAAAAAGAGCAAACTACACCCAGACAAAACAGAAGGAAGAAAGTAATAAGGATTAGGATGGAGATAAATAAAACTAAGACTTGAAAAGCAACAGAAAAATCAATAAAACAAAAGCTGCTTTAAAAAATCAACAAAATAGATAAACTTCTATCTAGACTGATCTAGAAAAAAAAAAAATTCAAGTTACCAAAATTAACAACAAAAGTGAAGACATTACTAATGACTTTATAGAGGTAAATAGGATTATAAGACAATATTCTAAGTAATTACATGCCAACAGGTTAGGTATCCTAGATGAAATGGACAAATTCCTGGAAACACACAAGATATCAAAATTGACTCAAGTAGAAATAGAAAAGCTGAATGTAGTAAGAAAATTGAATCAGTCCATAAAAAAAACTTCCGTCAAGGAAAATTCAGGACCAAAGGGTTTCGCTGGTGAATTTTATTAAATGTTTAGAATTAAAAAGAATTAATACCAGTCTTTCTAAAAATCTTCAAAAAATTGAAGAGAAAGAGGGATCACTTCCCAACTCACACTATGAGGCCAGTATTAACCTGTTATCAAACTAAATGAAGACATTACAAGGGGGAAAAAAAACCTATAGACCAATATCTTTTTAAAGTATAAAAAAATCTTAGAAGACTCAGTATTGTTAAGATACCAATTCTCTGCTAATCAATCTATGTATTCAATATGATTACAATCAAATCTCGGGAAAATTTTTTAGCAAGCTAATTGTAAAATTCACATGAAAATGCAAAAAGACCTAGATTAGCCAAAACATTTTTGAAAAAGGAAAGAAATCTGAGGACTTACACTATCTGACTTTAAGACTTACTATAATGTAATATATTGACTACTACGCTGAAAGTGAAAAACAGAACAGCTGTCAGTGTACTGGTCGTGTACCCTCAGGAGTGCATGGCTAACAGGGATCGGGGACCTGCCATTGCCCAACATTGGGGGAGTTTATACCACGTATTTCTTCCTCGCTCTGCCCTCCTCGCTGTCCTGGGGAAAAGAAAAGATCAAAATTCAAAATTCAAAAGTCGGTTTCTACCGAACTCATCACTTTCACACCACTGTAAAACTGAAAAATGTTAAGTCAAACTTTTGTTGTTGAGTTAAGGCCTGTTTGCACACCGGGAAACTCTTTGGCAATTTCTTAAAATGTTAAATAGACACTTAACATATGACCCAACCATTTCTCTCCTCAGTATTCAACAAAGAGATATGAAAGTGTATGTCTGTCCAAAGACTTCTGTATGAGGTTTCAAAGCAGCTTGATTTGTAAAAGCCCAAATCTGAAAACAATGACAAGTTTATAAACAATGGAAATGTGTTTATTTTTTACACTTCCGGAGACTGAAAGTCTAGGAACAGAGTGCCAGCATGGTCAGATGAGAGCTCTCTTCCCAGATGCAAACTTCTCATTCTCTCTTCATGTGGTAGAAAGGAAAAGCACACTGTCTGGATCCTCTTCTGTAAAGGCTCTAATCCCCTTTCTAAAGGCTCTGTCCTTCTGATCTCATCATCTCCTAAGGCGCCACCTCCTAGTACCATCACCTTGGGGATTAGGTTTTCAACATATGAATTGGGGGGAGGGGGACACAAACATTGAAACCATAGCAATGGGCGAAGGGAGACATTAGTCTATATCCACACAATGGAAGAATACTCAACCATAAAAATGAACGAGACTTTGCTAGGTGCAAAAGCACAGGTGAATCTCAGAATAATTGTTGTGAGAACAGACAGATTAAAAAAGTGCACAAACTCCTTGATTCCATTTTTGTAAAAGTCTAGAAAATGAAAACTAAAATAGAGTGACAGAAAGATCAGCGGTTGCCTAGAAATGAGGGAGGCAGGAGTAGGAAGGAGGAAGATTAAAATGAAACACTTTTGGGAGTGTGGTTATATTCATTACCTTGATTTAGGGTGATGGTTTCACAGATGTATTCATATGTTAAATTTATCAAATCATAGAATTTAAACATGGGTGTTTTATTATATTTCAAATATACCTTAATAAAGTCATTTAAAGAAATAACAATGTTTTCTAAAAAAAAAAAATTAGTGAGAAAGGTGTCATTACTTGTTATTTCCACACATCTGTTTTATGTCACACTTAATTCTCATAATTGCTCACTACATTTAATATGTTGAATTATGTGTTTTTAGTTTCATTATATAAAGGAAATCCATCCTTGCACAAATATACAGTTGGAAAGGGAAGAAATAGTTTAATAGCTTTTTCAGGTAATTGTGGATATTCTTTCTTGATACCACATCAAAACTTGACAAGTGGTAGTGTCTTAAAAGTTAGTTGCAGTGTAGAATCTAAAAGCAGATTAATGAATTTTTTCATAGTCAGTTATATTGAAATCCCTCGATTCCTCTCATAGTTTGAATGGACCTTCTTCCTTGCATCCTTTCATAACAGCATGCACTGGTCATTTGGAAACTACGGGTTCCCTGAGTTACACAGATCTTTAGAATGTTGACACATTTTATATGTACATATATTTCAATAATATACCACGGATCTTATCAAAAAGCCTTCAAGTATTGGAACGCCACCAAACTCACTGCAGTGAATACAAGTTTTCCAAAGTCTCTCATTTTCCCTTGAAAACTCAAGTTTTATAATTGCCAACAGGTGCTAGTCGTTTTTCTTGAAATGACAGCCTCTTTTCATTCATTTTCTGAAAAAAAGTCTACCAAACATTCAAATCTAAATAACCGTAGTTTCTATATCACTTATTCTCTTTAAAAAATGGTTTTCCCTAAGGAAAGTGGGTAGTTCTTTGTGCAACTCAATCATCTCACAGGAGCTTGTCTCTGAGACAAACGTTATTCCTCAGTGTACAGCAAAGATGCTTCATGAATACTTTCCACTCCTCACACCAAATATTAAACTGCTATTTACTCAAGGATTGAGATTTAGGATGGTTCCTTCCCACATTGAGAATGTTCTGCAATGAAATAGATCATTTTGCTTTGGCAAGTGTGTGGTGGTCCAGTGTGGTGCTTCTGCTTTGAGCTGCACCGCGTCGTTGAATGTTAACTCACCATTGTTTTTGAACTATCAGTCCAAATGTTAACACAGTGCATAAGGGTCTCCAAAACCCCCATGGGTTTAGCCTCCCTAGTCTGAAATTACAATGCATTGCACTCCACCCTCTCCATTCTGCCTAGAGATCAGTGTGCCCTTCACAAAACCAGCCAAACTTCAAAGGTCCTACTCATTTAATCTTACAAGTGTTTACTTGGTGATTAAACACCACGTTTAGTTGAGATTAAACTCAAGATTAAACACCACTCAGACTTGGTGGGCCAAGTTTGATTCCAGGTGCTGAGAAGAGAGAGAAGGATACGTAATCCTTACCCTCTTCATTCTTATATTCTAGATGGGGAAGACAGACCACAAACAAACAAAAAGTAACTATTTAGGATGCGTGACAATGGTAAGTGTTACAGAGAAAAACATAATAGGGAGGTGAAGATGTTAGGTGGGAGCCTCCTTTTTTTTTTTTTTTAGATTATTTATTTATTTATTTGACAGAGAGAGAGCTCACAAGTAGGCAGAGAGGCAAGCAGAGAGAGAGAAGGAAGCAGGCTCCCTGCTGGGCAGGGAGCCTGATGTGGGACTTGATCCTGAGACCATGACCTGAGCCAAAGACAGAGGCTTAACCCACAGAGCCACCCAGGCACCCCAAGGGAGTCTCCTTTAACAGTGTCTGGGAAAACCCCTGGGGAAGATGCTTGAGTGAAACTCTAGAGTAAGTGAAAGAGCCAACCGGGCAGAGTCCTGAGGGCGGAGCATTGCCCACAAGAGGAACAGGTGCAAGTGCAGTAAATGCGGGGCTCCTTGGAAGGACTGCAAGGAGGCGATGTGGCTGACAGACAGGAAGCCAGGAGGCAAGGATTTAATATCAGAGGTGAGCAGGGAGTGCATCACATTGAGCTTTGTGGGCCAGTGGTTTTAACCTGAATAGGATGGGAGTCCCTCAGATGATTTTGACCAGGTGAATAACAACCCACTAAATGTCTTCTAAAGATCCTTCCAGCTGACCTTCCAGCTGACCTGACGTTAGGAGGTAAGGATAGAAACCTGGGAATCAATGCAGAGGCTCTTCCAGAACCCCAAGCACCAGAGCAGATCAGGAGCCTCAGAAGAGGTGCGAAGTGGTCAGATTTGGGATATACTTTCAAGGAAGAGCCAATAGATAGTATAAGATACAGGAGAGATATTTAACTCCAAGATTTGGGCCTGGGAAGCTAGAAAAATGGGATAGCCATTCACTGGAGGGGGTGGTGCTGAAAGACAAGGTGAGAGGCTGGAGGAGGCAAAGAGCTCTATTGCAGATCCCTTAAGCACAAGAGACCTGGGGGCCAATGTGAGACCCTTGCTGGGAGGCCAGCTGGCCCATTGCTCTCCAGAGCTGACCCCTGTAGGAGCCGCACAGATTCTAACTTCCAGAGCCTAAGCACCAGGACCAGAACTGCGGCTCTCAGGAAGGGACCTTCATCAGTCAACTCTCACAAAACAGAAGAATGCACATGGCTATTGCAATGAAGACAACTAGGTAATTCTACATCCTCAAAGAAACTCCAGTCTTCAAACAGATGCAACATCACAAAGCAAGTGTCCACAGGCTTAGAAATTCAAACATAAAGATCATCACGTCTGGTAGAAAGAGCCCTATTTTCAGATAAAGCTTCAGACAAACCAGTGATTAATGAGGAAGATGATTTTAAAATGAATTGTTGCTGTGTTGAAGTCAAACAGGCATTTTGAATAAGGCTTGTGTCACGAATTCACTCAGTTCCTTACACCACCCCACATGCTACATGGACCATCAGAAGGAGCATTAAAATGTTATTGTAGGGACGCCTGGGTGACTCAGTTGGTTGGACAACTGCCTTCAGCTCAGGTCATGATCCTGGAGTCCCAGGATCGAGTCCCGCATCGGACTCCCAGCTCCATGGGGAGTCTGCTTCTCTCTCTGACCTTCTCCTCGTTCATGCTCTCTCTCTCACTGTCTCTCTCTCAAGTAAATAAATAAAATCTTTTAAAAAAATGTTATTGTATACATTTATACTTCAAATTAAACTCAGGTTTACACAAAGCAGATGCATATGAAGCATTAAATCCTTTTAGAAAAATTGTTCTGTGAGAATTATTACCCTAGATGTACTAAAAATTGTACTTTGAAAGAATTATCAAAATCTAAGTCAGCGCTGTTTGAACTACAAAATAATCTTAATAACTCCAGTAACAGTAATATGTCAACAGAAAAGCACCTTTTCAGAATTGAAAATGATCAAAAGTTATGTGCAGTCTTGCATTTGCCAAGAGCAACTGATATCTTTTTGTATCATTTCAATAAAAGTTACTAGAAGTACAAATTTTGAGAAACAATACACTTGCAGAAAAGTGAGCCAGAAGGAATCTTATGATCAGCCAAGATCTCACATTAATAAAGTGCTATTATGTATTATATCACATAAAAATATAACATTGAAACAAAATTTTTGCTGCTCGCAGTCCTATGTGGTTTCTCATTTATAACTCTTACCCCATCACATTTTATAAGTCATAAATGATTGTAATGGAAAATGCTTTATATTTTATTAACTATGATAGCACTTTTCCCCCTGGTTTTTACACAAAAGGCTCCTGTCTGACAAAGCCTGGCCAAGCTTTGGCTGGGTCTCAGTGTACTCTGACCAAAAACACGCTTAGACTCTCCACGTTGTCCACAAACCAACAGGGTAGGGCCTGGAACCAGCCTTTGTCTTCAGGTGCCTGACTAAATGAGCACTGACTGAGTGGTGTACACTCTCAGGGATATTCATACTCTGGCTTCTTTCCCTGGCAATGCCAGGACACGACTTTTTAAGGGGATTGATTGAGGATCGAGCCTAAAAGACACAACCAATTGTCACACATAGTTTATTTAACCATGACCACATTCATCTTGGAGTACGGATGTCCTTTCTATGCAAAAGCAGTTTTCCTCAACAGCAGGTTAATGGTAACTCGGCTCCCTCTCTGGTGCAACCCTATAGCTGGGTCCCAGGGTTAAAGAGAGCAAAGTAAAAGCCATTACAGCAGTGGGAATGCAAATTGATGCAGCCACTTTGGAAAACAGTATGGAGATTCCTCAAAAAATTAAAAATAGAGCTACCCTATGACCCAGCAATTGCACTACTGGGTATTTACTCCAAAGATACAGATGTCGTGAAAAGAAGGGTCACATTCATCCCAATGTTCATAGCAGCAATATCCACAATAGCCAAACTGTGGAAGGAGCCAGGATGTCCTTCAATAGATGAATGGATAAAGATGCGGACCATATACACAATGGAATATTATTCAGCCACCAGAAAGGATGAACACCCAACTTTTGCCTCAACATTAGAGGAGATAATGCTGAGTGAAATAAGTCAAGCAAAGAAAATCAATTTCACTTACTTGTGGAACATAAGGAATAGCATGGAGGACATTAAGAGAAGGAAGGGAAAAATGAAGGGGTGGAAATCAGAGGGGGAGATGAACCATGAGAGACTGTGGACTCCAAGAAACAAAGTGATAGTTTTAGAGGGAAAAGGCGTAGGGAGATGTGTTGGCCTGGTGATGGGTATTAAGCAAGGCATGTATTATATGGAGCACTGGTTGTTATATGTAAACAATGAATCTTGGAACACTACATCAAAAACTAATGATGTACTGTATAGTGACTAACATAACATAATCAAAAATAATAATAAAAATTTTTCAATAAATAAGTAAAGGTAAAAAAAAAAAAAAGCCATTACAGCTACTTGGCTGAAGTGTGTAATTGGAGCCCCAGCAGCACAAGGATAAGGCACCTTTAACAGAGTGTGGCTCGATGCAAGTACAGACAGCCACATGGTGAGACACAGCAAGGGACACAGGTCTCCATGCACTTTCACCCACCTGCAGCCTAGTCTCCAACAGCAGCCAGAGGAGTCTCTAGAAAACAAGCAAGTTCTGCCTAGAACTGTCCAGATTCATCTAAGGACATGGTTGTCCTGAGATAAGATTTTGAGATGAAAGCCAAGCTCAAGGCACAGACATGTCCACTGAACTCCTATGCAGAAGACAATGAAGGAAATTATTCTTACACCCAGAAAAGATGAAGAAACAGGTGTTCCATCCCAAATCATCAGTAGAGTGTCCAAAAACCATGGATGTTTAGACCAAAGCAGCACAGATAACAGCTGGTAGCCAGGATTCAGAGCAGGCCGGAAGAGCCAGAGTTCCCCTGTTAGTTGCTGAAAATCTCTGGAAGACTGTTGGACTTTCACATATCATAGAATGGCAGTGTTCAAATAACTCTCATCTAGATCTCAAAGAATAGGGAGTTTCTAGCCGACATCTGAGATAAGGGTGAATGAGTGGACTGACTAACTGAATGAATGAATGAATGAATGGGAGATAGGGATGTCAGTTACTCTGAACTGAGAATGGAGGATTTTAGCATTTTATAGACTTGAGTAATCATAGAGGAGCCTGGGATGATGCCTGAGTATCAGACACTCCAAAGTGTATCCATTTGATTAGAAATACCTCCTGATAATACTTCTAGTCCCCTTAGCACTAGATTTCTCATTTTTATGAGTCTAAAACTTTGAAGTCAACCTTGTTTCCTCTCTTCTTCTCATAGCCCACATCCAAGCTGTCAGTAAATCCTCATGAGCCTACCTTCAAAACATCCAGAACCCAACCACTTCTCACCAGTCCACTCCTACTCCCTCAGTCCTAGCTACCACAATCTCTTGCCTGGACTATTGCAGTAGCTTCTTTACTGATTTCCCTGCTTCCATTAAAGCCTCCATTGGAATTGTTCTCCACCTTTTTAAAAGTACTCAACTCATGCGACTTCTGCTCAAAACCTTCAGTTGTTTCCATACCTTGGCTACTCTGGATAATGCCACTATGAAAATGAGAGTGCAGATGTCTCTTCCAGATAATTCTTTCATTTCCTTTGGATAAAAATCCAGAAGTGTGATTTCTGGACCATATAATATTCCTATTTTTCATTTCTTGAGAAACTTCTGTACTGTTTTCCATAGTGACTGCACTACTTAACCCTGATGGATGTGCTAACATGAAGGGGGAGCCTTTCACGATGTATAAAATGTTTGAAACATGTTGTAAGCTTTGAGTGGATTTGTCAACTATACCTCAATGAAGCTAAGGGGGTTAGAAAACTTTCATCACCTTCTCATCTCGCTCAAAGGGAAAGTTCCAGTCCTCACAATGGCTGACAGAGGCCTGTGTAACATGCCTGCCCTACCCCCACCCCTCCACCTCGTCTACCGTTGCCCCACTCCTCTTTCTGCTTAGCCACGCTGGCTTCCTCGCTTTTCCTGCATGTGTCTCAGGTCATGGCTATAGGTGTCTACTCTGCCTGGGACACTATTTCCCCAAATAACTATGTAGCTTTCTCCCTTGCTCTCTTTAAGGCTTCACACAAATGTCACTCTCTCTGTGAAGTCTTCTCTGGGCGCTCTTTACAACTGTGAAGCTGCCAACCACCTGGGACACTTCATCATCTGACATAAGATGTATATCACGTCATGGTTTTATTTATTATCTGTCTCTGCCTAATGAAAGCCCCATGGGAGCAAGGATTTTTGTCTATTTTCTCAGAAGTGTATCCCTAGCTCCACTCACAGTCCCTGACCCTAGTAGATGCTCAATAAATAAATGAACAAACTCATTGGTCATTCTAGCTTTTATATGAGGCCATTTCTCCTTGGAAACCTAAATTTATTTACAACACTCTTCATATCCACCCTCTCCTGGCAGCTGACAGTGGCACGTAAAGTAAATTGTGCTTGGAAAAATGCAGTCCATCATCAGAACACTTGGAGACATTGCTAGGGCAACAGACATTGTTTTAGCTCATTTGGACTCAACTGCTTCCTCTCCTCATTCAAAGATCTGGAGCTGAGCTTATTGGCAGAGAACAAGTTGACTCAGGCCACCCATCAATTAGAGGAGGGACCTTTGATAGGCACCCCCTGAGAAGTCTAACAATCCTCTCCATGAAGCAGCTGGACTCTGGCAAAGTCCCCAGAATTCTGGGAAGCTATGCCTCAGCACAGGAAAGACTAATCCCCTTTCTGGGTCTGCTGACTGGTCATTCCCCACATAGAAGTCCCTCTCCATAAACAGCAGCCATGACACCCAGAAAAGACCAGTACCTCTGCACTGTTTAGGATATTTATGTTCATTCCTTACCCACTGCTGTTGAGATGGAAACAATGAGATCTTAGATTAGCATCTGTCCAAGAACCACAATAATTACAAGAAAAGACCAGTACCTCTGCACTGTTTAGGATATTTATGTTCATTCCTTACCCACTGCTGTTGAGATGGAAACAATGAGATCTTAGATTAGCATCTGTCCAAGAACCACAATAATTACAAGTTGCCTTTGAAAATTCTTTCTGTAAGGATACTCTCTGTTGGGGGACATACAACAGGTGAGCTAACCTTGGCTGCCCCAGTCTGGGTGCTGACATGGGATGTGTCTACCAATCCCCAGCAATTCTTCCTTTCTCTAACTCACCAAAACAATAGAAAGATTAGTCAATAAGGCTTGCTGCCTTGACAGGACAGATTTCACCACATCTTACAGGCTAAATTTTATTGTCCCAGAATACTTCCTATGTTGGGAAGTCCCAACCCCAATACCTCAGAATGTAACTGTATGTGGAGATAAATGTCTTAAAGAGGTGATTCAGTTAAAACAAGGCTCTTGGGTGAGACCCTAATCCAACATGACTGGTGACATTAAGAAGAGGAAGGGGTACGTGTACACAAGGATGATCATATGAGGACATAGGAAGAAGGTGACCATCTACGAGCCAAGAAGAGAAGCCTCAGAGGAAACTAACACTTCTGGCACCTTGCTCTTGGTCTTCTGGCTTCCAGAACTTCAAGAAAATAAATTCTTGCTGTTAAAGCCCCCTGGTCTGTGGTATTCTATTATGGCAGCCCTAGCAAACAATACATGACCTTATTTCTCATGCTCTATTTCTGTTCCTACTGATCTATCAAAATCCTGAAATGCTAAAAATTCTGAAGATGTGAGCACCTTCCAATGCAAATGCATTAAAGTACCTTCTGCAAAGTTCTTGTCAATGCATTTAAAAATGACGGTACACAAAATGATTCTTATGACAATGGTGAGACAGTTTTTAAAATAAATTTCCATGGTGATAGAGAGTAACTTAAGGACAACCATGTAGTTGACTTGTAGGGGGAAAAAAAAAAAAAAGCTGACCAGAATCTCGCTCTTAGTGTACCAGAGTTCATTGAAAACAAGAATGCTGACCTTTACCATGGGAGCTCACTGAAATAAATAAACTGAACTACAAATATATTTCTTGAGAGAGTTTTCTCTCACTAGTGACTAAAATACCGCTACTTCTTTCCGAGGCGTGGCGTTCCCACTCATGAAATACTGTGGAAGTCATATTGGCAACTGGAGGTCTGAAGTGAGCTGGAAGTGTGGCATCACATCAAAAGAAGGTGGTAGATAGTCATAGAGGTATTATTCCAGGTATTGGTCCCTGTGCCAGCAGAGAGCTTCTCTCCAGGCACCAGAAGACTGGTTCCCCCAGAGAGCATCCCCTCTCACGTGGATAGTGCCGGGGACACACTGCCAACTTCCCATGCTCGGAGCTGATCTTGCCCCTTCCTGTTCGCCTACTCTTTATCCAAACAGGACACAATGAGATTAATTAAACTTCCTTTTCTAATGACAAATAACATTTGAGTTGGAGTTTTCGCTGTTCTCAAAGTCTTCAAGCCCTCATTTGCAGTTTCTTGCTTTACTCTCAGAGACAACAATCACCCTCATGTGTGTGGATTCTATTAGATAAATGCTGAGGGCAGCCATTTCTCCAAGGTTTAGGGAGCATGCTGTTACTACAATTTCATGAATGAACAGTAATACCCTGTTTTCAGTAGAGGGGAAAATGCCACAGCCCAAACTGAAGCTGCCTCCTGCTGCTGTTCTTCTCCTGTTTTGTGCCCAGTCATGTGTGTACTCAGATTCTGCAGCGAAGTTCCGCTTATGGCCACCAACATCCCTCTTGAGATAGTAGGACACAGAAGTAACAAAAAGTCCAAGGGGTCTAGTCAGAATTTGTTTGGTTGCAAGAAATACCCAGACTAGCTTGAATAAAAAGAAGACTTCTTAACAAAGACACACAGCCTGTGGGAAAATGAAGCTGTTAGGTCCACACCTCACCCAGGCAAAGCAGCTCCAATTTGGCGCCCCTGTGGGGGTGGGAGGAAGGGACAGTTGTAAGAACAGGGTTTGCCCAGCATTGCAGCGATGGACCCAACCCTGGGACATCTTGTGTAAAAGAGACTTCAAAGTTACTTGGGGGTCTAAGAAGAAAAGAAAATCATTAAAATAAATCTGTATGAGATTTCTGTTTAATTATAAAGAGCACTCTACGATACTTTGGGATGAGACAGTGTTTTGATTGCATAGACCCCCCTCTATTCACCTTTCCTGTTCTTTCTCCAGCAACTGTTGGAAGATTGATTAATAGGAGTCTCTCACAGAGCTTTCAAGCAATCTTTCCATGCTGCCCCCCTCGTCTGTGTCTCCACCACTCCTCTTTGTACCTTGCTTCCATTCTTCCCCTCACACTCTGGCTTCTCCTGCTGGCTTTCTCATTGGACAGTGTCTTCACCTTCTCCCTTTAGTGAAACTTGGCACGTGGCCTTGGCATCCCTTCATGGAACCACAAAACTTATTTTGCAGGATCTTTCCGTGCAAATTAGTCATCTCTGTTACTCTCAAGCCAAATTATCAAGAGGGAGATCTGATGACCAGCAGGTAGCTGACTAGGTCTGAGTCTGGCATCTCCCATGATGTAATTAGCACTGAAGAAGGAAGGTGGCCACTTGCTAGACATATAGGTGGGCACGAGAAGCCAGGAGGCAGTGCTGGGTGGCAGCAAACAGACCAAAGTGTTCTCTAATGCTGAGTCTCCCAGCTCTCCCTAGAGACACCAGCCCTGGAAGCCAGGGCTTCTAACACCCATTCAGTGCTGCATCCACTGCAACATTTACAGGGACTCTACTGACAGTAGATGTCCCCCATCCAGAAACAGCCCCACATCTATGCTGTTGTTTGCTTTACAACAAAAGTGCCACTATACTGCAATGAGAAAGGATGGCCTTTGCAATAAATAGTGCTGGAACCACTGGATATTCATATAGTTGGGAGGGAAAGGAAGAAACCTGATCCCTACCTCGGACCCCTACCTCGGGTCATACTCAAAAGTTAATTTGAGATACATCATGTCAATATATCAGATAAATGATAACGCTTCTAGAAGATACATAGAAGAATATTTTCTTGACCCATGCATAGGCAAAGATTTCTTCAACAGTACACCAAAAAGTAACTATGAAAGTAAAAAAAAAATAAAAATAAATTGATAAATTTGGTCTCAATAAAGTTAAGAACTTCTGTTCTTCAGTGTCAATATAGAAAACAGACAAGTCACAGAATGGGAGAAAATATTTGTAATATATAATACAGTGAAGGACTTAGATCAAGAATATATTTTAAAAACTACTGCAAATCAATAGGTAAAAGACAATCAACCCAAAATAAAAATGGGCCAAAAAGAAGATCTCCTCCTTTTTCTCATAAAAGAAAAAGTATCCAATTGGTCTATGAGCTTATTGACACAGTAATGAATCACAAATAGTCTTTAAAATACTCATGGTATGGTGATATTGGGGGATCTTAAAATCACCTGTCAAGGAATCTTCATATGCTTGGGCACCTGGGTAGCTCAGTCAGGTAACCATCTGGTTCTTGATCTCAGCTCAGGTGTTAATCTCAAGGTTGTAAGTTCAAGTCCTATGCTGGGGTCTGGAGCCTACTAAAAAAAAAGAAAGAAAGAAAGTCAGTCAGTCCATATATTCCCTCATATGACAGTGGAAAATACTATTCCATTTTAAATGTTCTGGATGGTCTTACTTTTTCTCACAAGCTACCCTTAAAACTCTGGAAATCTGTTGGGTTAGGAAAAATGAAGCAAGCAAACAGTTTTTATCTTCTCCATTCTGAAAACAAACAAACTAACAAACACACACAAAATGTCAAAGGGATTTCTAAAAGGAAAGAATAGAATGGATTATTCTGCTATTTAAGGATATGGGCAATGGCTTCTCCAGTGGGCAATGCAATCACAATACGAATCCTTCCCACACTTGCTCTCTCATTTGCTAAGAAAACAAGAAACAAGATGTGAACACTGGGAAGATAAATCTTGAGCAGAATTCTGCTCCAAACAAAAGTAGTAGAAACAGTGGCCAGTTCCGGACCAAAGGGGAAAAGAGAGGGTGGTGTATACATAGAGATAAAGTGTAGGAAGCACAAGGTCTTATCTGGAAGCGATGTGCAGAAGAGCAGAAATAAGCTTGAGCAGACAGAAGCACCTGGTCTGAATGACAGCTTGCCTTTATCCTTAGTGCTCTCACGCCGACCTCACAGGAAACTAGATTTGCACAGGAGAGGAAAGTCTGTGTTAGTTTTCTTAGCCATTATTTATTTCAAAAACTATATATTACAAAAGAAAATAATAACACTTTAAAGAAGGGAGAAAAAAGATTAGGAAATAGAAATAAATTTCCAAATATTTCTCAAAACCTGGTTCTACCATGAATGGGTGATTTGGCCTGGGGTGAGTGCCTCTGTGTTTCTGGACCTTGTGTTCCTCACTTGGAAAACAGAGGAATACAGTTAGACCTAGACAGTTTCTATCAGCCTTCTGTGCCTTAACATTAAATTGCGTTCCTTTTTCTCTCTTTAAAGGACTTTTAAAAAACGTTTGATAAAGTTTTAGAAAGATGTTCATCAAATGTGTTTTCAGAACAAAGGTTGGTGCTTAAAGGGCCAGCTTCTGTTAATGTGACATTTCATTAGAGCATCTTCTCTGAGCTGGTTTCATTTGGGCACTCTTCCTCTCCACATAGGGACTGTTCCAAATGTTGCTTCCTTGATTATCATCAGCCTCAACTCAGAACATCAGTCAACCTTGTTCTCTCTCTTTTCTGGCAAGTTCTCAGGATCCCTAAATAGAAGGCCACGAGAAGAGCAATTATTATCTATTCACAGAGCTCTTACCTATCCATGTAGAGAAGAGATCCTAATCATGGCTGCAGCTCCCTCCCTTTGAGTCCTGGGACACAGAAACATCCCAGCAACAAGGGCAGATGGCTGGCCAGTCAGCACCCCCACCAGGATTTCCCCACTGCGTCTCCAAGGCCAGTCCTGTGAAACCTGAAAACCCATGAGCATCACACAACACACAAAAGACAAGGTGGATTTTTTTTCTGTATTTACATTAGGTTGGATCTTGAGGTTTTGCAGCCCTAAGGTTTAGATCAAATCTATAAAATGTCTCAAACAGAAACAGTTCACAGTTGATGAATTCAGCACAAAGGGGTTTTTAAAAATTTTTATTTACTTTTTAAATTTCTTTTCGGTGTTCCAGAATCCATTGTTTATGCACCACACCCAGAGCTCCATGCAGCACGTGCCCTCCATAATCCCCACCACCAGGCTCTCCCAACCCCCCAACCCCATGCCCCTCCAAAACCCTCAGATTGTTTTCCAGAGTCCACAGTCTCTCATGGTTTATCTCCCGCTCCGATTTCCCCCAACTCACTTCTCTCCATCTCCCCATGTCCTCTGTGTTATTCCTTATGATATAAGCAAAATAAGCGAAAACAAATAAGCGAAACCATGTACAAAGGGTTTTAACTTTGGATCAATCCAGTTAGTTTCTGACTCAAGACGTGGATTGTTTTCACTTTTAATGAAATCACCTTTTCTCCTGGGCAGTCTGGCTGAAGATGGGGTCACTAGCTGCAGTTTACCATTCAAGTTGGCCAGGAGGACATGTCATGTGGGAAACGAGTCACGAGCCATGGAATGTCGAAAAAAGCAAGGCAACGTTCTCCCCTGAAGCTTTCAGAGTAACACAACACCGCCGATCCCTTGATTTTAGACTTCGGACCTTCAGCACTGTGAGGGGGACAGTGTGTGTTATGGCAAGCCTGAATCTGTGATCGTTTGTGGCAGCGGCAATGGGAAACGAACACCCTGAATGATCAGTCCAGTTTGCAGAGGTGGCCAGCTCCCGAGGGGCAGGCTGTGTCCCCAGTGAGCGACAGCAAGTGTCGTCCACGGCTAAGATGTTCATAAGGAACAGAGGGAGGCATGCTGATTGATGGAGTATCGTGACTCCTCCCCCCGCCCCCGCTTGCTACCAGCTGTCCACCCCAGAGCTGGGTAGTGCCATCTCTCTCTGGGTACCTCCCCGACCTGGAGCCCGTCTCAGCGCCCAGGCTTTCCTGCCTACACGGGGGCATGAACAGGCAGAACTATCTGTGCCAGGAACTGGAGCAAGGTTTTAGAGGCCTGGACTATATGGGCTCTTCTCCTTTGGTTCCTGGATCACGGGAGTCCCGAGGGAAGGGGTCGGGCAGCTGGGGGCAGCAGGGGACACTGAGAGGACATTGAGGGACCTGGGATAGTAGCTATGGAAATATTTTAGCCTCTTAGGCAACTTCACTTCTATGACCTGCTTATGACCTAACCCGGCCACACTCCCTTGGTCACTCCCAGAGACAGAGCCCCAGCAGGTGGGGGATGGGGCCAGCATGGATGGGGGGCACAGCCCATGGAGACTCACACGGGCAGCACAGCCAAGCCTGGCAGCTAACGACTGCCCAGCCCTGGGTCCTGTGTCACACTCCAGTCCCCAAGAGAGGAGGATATGGCAAAGGACCAGGTGTCGGAGCTAGAATTTGGGCAGGGGAGCTAGAAATTCTCCAGTGATGGAAAGAACTGGAAAGAACTTCGCCGTCACCAACCAGTTCGTAGCAGATCTGAAACACAGCTTTCCCTGTGGCGCCATCCTGCTGTCCTGATACCATGTTGCCTTTTGCAATAACAGTGACAGAAAACACCAGCATGAGACCTGCAGTCCCCGCACCCCCACCCCACCCCCCAGGCAAGGAAGAAGGACAACAGCCTCTGCCCACACACCAGCCGTCAGTCTGCAGCTGCTCTTCCTGGAGGAACCCGAATGACCTTCTGCCTCCAGATGCCGGAGGAACATGCTGGAAAGAGGCCAGGGGAAGGCAGTGGGAACAGGAGTGCTTTGGAGCTCATGCGGCATTAAGGAACCCAGATCTCATCAGTGTTTCCGCCCAAAAATGCTTTTGGTCTCTTTGAAAATGACTCATTCATCGGATAAATGCATTAGGGAAATTGTATGTAACAGGAGGTAAAGGCAGGCCCAGAGCATCTCGAGGCTTGAGGACTCCCTACCTTGCTCTCCCCATCTCTTTCTATCTCGTTCTGTGTTTGATCAAACTCTCCCTCTCCCCCCCCCCCACCCCTTTCTCTGTTGAATCATGCAACTCTAGGGAGCTCTATTATTTGTAAAAGATTCAAAACAATAACGTTTTTCAATAGCAACAAACATTCACAATGTTCAACATTCATTGTTCATTCAGTGTGGTCCCCTTCGTGGAGGGAATGCATACATCTATCCCCACGCACGTATCAGCTTGATCCCTGTGTGATCTCAGTGTCACACTGCCTTCGGGACTGGAGATCTCCAGCTGCCTGCCAGATTGGGAAGGCTTCCTTCCGCCTGCCAGGATGCATCCCTTTCTGCAAGCTAGATGTACTGAGAGCCGGGGAAGCCTTAATCCTCCTATCAGCTGCCTGCCTGTGGGCAACACTGTTTCATTCACACTGTGAAATGAACTAAAAAGTCATTTCAGGTTGGAACTTGGGTCTTAAAGCCCACCCGAAGAGCTCAGCTCCAGTCCTGCCCACAAGAGAGCTCACCTAGCCTCTTAAACTTAGAGGCCCTCAAAGCATTTTGCATTGGCACAGTCCATGTGTAGGGAGCACCAGCGTTGATGTCTTGGGAGTCTATGAATGCTCCCGCCTTCCTTTCTGCTCCAGAGCTTGGGACTACCTGAGCAGAGGGACACAGGGGATGAGAGATGGAGACCAGAAGGCAGCCTTGCACTGATGAAGTGACCATAGAACGAGGCTTTAGATCATACACGAGTCGGCAAGCACAGATGCTGATCCCTGAATTGGTCTGGATCGCCAATTACAGACGGTGCTCCTACAACCGCAGACCTCTCCTGCCGAACGCAGAGCTAGTCCCCCTTCACCAGCCACACGCAGAGACAGACCACGGTATAGGGCTCTGTGGCCTGGCTCATTTCAAATGAGAATGACAGAGGCATTGGACTCATTTCTTCTCCCAGACTCTATCTTGGAGAGGTCACTGCTCCTCCCCCTGGGGAGAAGGAGGAAGAGACTAAGGAAAGACTCCAGCAGCATTGTCCGAAGGTCTCTTCACCTGGAAATACAAAGAGTGATGTTTCCCCCAGTCTTTCTTGTCTCAGAGCACTGTGCTAACCATTTCCTTAACAAGCTCGAACTCATATAATCCTCAAAACAACCTAGTGAATTTAGCACTGCCATTTAACCAGATTTTGCAAACCTGGACACTTTGGCTCAGAGAGGTGCCCAAGATCACACAGGCAAAGAGGGGAGGCAGCAGAATTTGAACTCAGGCAGTCTGATGCCAGAGCAGTCAAGGTTAGACCACTTAATGGTCCTGCCTCAATCTATCAGTTTTCCTAACATCCCTGGAGGAGGAAAACCACAAAGGTTATAGGCTGAAAGCAGGTGCATGGCTATTCAACTCTGAGAGAAACTCACGTACCTATGCTCAGGAACTCTGTACCAGAATGTTGAAAACACCGTTGTCAGTGAGAGCAAGACCCAGAAACAACCCAGATGTGTGTGGATGGAAGAATGGATAAATGAATGATGGTACCTCCCCAATGTTGCACAGGGTAAGGCAGTGAAGGGCTATGAATCCCAGCCCATGCAGAGATGACTAAATCTCAAGAACTTAATGGTGGGAGAGAAGCAAACAAGAACAAGAGAATGGTTCCATTTAACCTAAGCTCAGAAACATTTAAAACTAAAATATACCTTGTTTAGAGACACAATCATAGGTGATAAAGCTGTAAGGAAAAGCAGAGGTGAGAGAAGAAAGGAAGAAAGGAAAGAAGAAAAGAGGGAGGAAGGGAAGGAAGGAAGGAAGGAAATAGAGAGAGAGAGAGAAGAAAAAGAAAGGAAAAAAGATATGAGAAGAGAAAAGGAAAAGAAAGGAAAGGAAAAGAAAAGAGAAAAGAAAAAAGAAAAGACAAGAAAAAAAGAAAAGAAATGGCTTAATTAACAGAGAATTCAGATAATGGTCACCTCCGGAGGTCAGGAGAGAAATTCACACCGGAAGCTTCTGGGCTTTAGGAACATATTATTTCCTGGCCCAGGTGCTAGACACCCAGATGTTTTATTATAATTCTTCATGTTGTATGGATATGTTTTATACACTCTTATATATGAGGTATGTTTCCCAATACTGTTTTTTTTAATTAAAAAAAAAAAAAGAAAGAAAGAAATTAAGACTCAAAGAAGTCCCCAAAGTGGCCCAAGGACCAAGTTCATGAACAAAACTCAATCTTCTGATGCATGCAGATTATAATCATTATGGCAAATTCTCCCCTAATGCGCCGAATCTACATTAACTCATTCTGTAAGAAACACAGGAAGATTCCTTGGCTTTGCAGAATGCCCAAGTGCTTATCAACATCCTTCATGCTGGGGATACAGAGGTTAAGAGGGCAGGCCCTAGAGACGGACTTCATTTGTAAAATAGGCCTAAAAGTCACACCTATCTGTCAGGATTGATGTGTCTTAGATATGGTAGTGAATATAAACACTTTAATCAGTCCTTCATAAAGACAGAGTAAAGACTTGATAACCGTTGAGCTATTATCAGCCTAGAAATGAAGAAAATTTCACTTTCAGGGTACTAACAGAGTAGATGTTTCACAACTTTTAGGGTGGTTTGGGTTTTTTTGTTGTTATGCGTGGGATGTGTTGCGTGGTTTTTCTGAATTAGGAAATGAATGAAAGGAGAAATCTGGATTCGCAGCCATTGGAAGACTTGGCCCTGGTTGTGACACATGTGAAGAGTGGAAACTGGAAATCATCAGGTCACAGTCTGTACCTGTCAGAGGCTCTACTTTATGTCACCTTCCACCTGCCTCCAGTCTCTTTTGTGCCTGGATTTTCAGGGATTGAATTGCACTCAGGTTTCTTCCCAAACTGCAGAGTCTCATGGGAACTCGTAGGATCACCTTCACATTAGGGGTCTTTATCTTTTCCTTCAACTGGCCTAAGTCGAGTGTCTGCACCCTCTTGTTGATATTAACCCAGACTGGAAAGAATTGGACAAGCAAATGCATTATCCCACCAATGCCTTCAGCACCCACCCCCTTATTTCTTGAACTCTGTCCTCACTTGGTTTCCAAGACGGCAGGACAACAAACTAGGGTTGACAGAGAACAAAGATTCTGAAGTCTAACCATTCCAGGTCGAAATCCCAGGTCTGCCATAGGCTAATGGTGTAATCTTTGGTGAGTTACTTACTCTCTTTAAGCCTCTCTATGCCTCATCTGTAAAATGGGCATAATACCAATTTTATAACAATTTCATTATTGTGAGAATCAAATCACATAATGCATGAAAAAATATTTGACATAGTACCAGGCATATAGTAGACATTCCAAAAACGCTAGCTGTTCTTGTAAGCTCCTAGGTATTGTCAGACTTGACAAGCACACTGTGCTTTCATTGCTTCGCTGTCCCTTCCCTACCTCCATCATTAGGTTGGGGTTCATCTTCTCCACCTGCTTTGCCCATTTACCCAGGGAACCTCACCCAATCCCATGACATCTGTGCCTACCACACACAGCACACACACACTGATGCTGCCCAAAGCTCTCTGCCCAATCTTGATTCTAGATTTGTATTTCCAACTATTTACCATGTCACCTTAGAACCTACATTCCTCCTCCTCCAATTCACATCACCTCCTGTCTTCTCAAACACACTTAATGAAGTCAGTCTCTGGAGGCAGAAGCTGTGAAGACATCCACCATCCTTCACACTCCCTCACCAAGTCTCCCAGCCCCAGCCCTTCCCTACCTCCATCATTAGGTTGGGGTTCATCTTCTCCACCTGCTTTGCCCATTTACCCAGGGAACCTCACCCAATCCCATGACATCTGTGCCTACCACACACAGCACACACACACTGATGCTGCCCAAAGCTCTCTGCCCAATCTTGATTCTAGATTTGTATTTCCAACTATTTACCATGTCACCTTAGAACCTACATTCCTCCTCCTCCAATTCACATCACCTCCTGTCTTCTCAAACACACTTAATGAAGTCAGTCTCTGGAGGCAGAAGCTGTGAAGACATCCACCATCCTTCACACTCCCTCACCAAGTCTCCCAGCCCCAGCCCTGCCCAGCACCTCCCTGCCTCAACTGTGGTTGGGGTCCTCCATACAGCAAAGGCTGGCTGAAGGAAACAGCTTCCTCTTTGCTGCTGCTTGCCATCAGATGCTAACTCCCATCTGCATTCTCTAGTCTCCATTCAATTTCTTTCCTTCAAAAACAAGCCAAAGACAGACCGCAACAAAACTCCCAGAATGTGGGAGAAGGGAAACATCTTGTCTTTTTTAAAAGATTTTGTTTATTTATTTGAGAGAGAGAGAGAGAGCACATGCACGAGCAGAGAGAGAGATAGAAACAGGTTCCCTGATGAGCAGGAACCCCCCCACACCCTAATGAGGGGCTCAATCCCAGGACCCTGGGATCAAGACCTAAGCCAAGAGCAGATGCTTAAGGGACTGAGCCACCCAGCCACCACCCCCCCCCGAAAGGAAACATCTTAGCAAATATTTAACAGTGAAAGATTGGGGGCATACACATTAAGTTCAAGAAGCAAAAATGATACCTAATAATAATATTACATGACATGGTTCTGGTTTTTATCATTTGTCATGAGTAAATTACCATCTTCCTAGATAGAATTAGTCCCTCTGTCCCCTAGGCCCCTCCTACATCTGCTTCAGCACTCAACGTGTATGGTGACTCATCTGTCTCTTCTGCCAAGCCTACATCATTGTCATCATTCTATTTCCAAAATCTGCTGTCATGCCGAACACATAGAGCTTGCTAACAAATAGGAAACAATCTTATAGTTGGCTTTCATGCTTCCCTTTAAAAGCAAAGACAATTGAATTTTTTTCTTCCAGTCATAGAATGACAGTATAATTTTTTGAAGTATCAATTATTCTTAATAACTCAGATATTTTTAACTTTTTTAAAATTCCTTGGCTAGGGCCAAGGAATGGGAAGGCAGATTTGATCTATAATAAATAACTCATTGTTAAGCTTTGAGTTTCAAAATAGGCTTTTTATTAAGGAAGTAGGGAAAAGATCTTTTTTTTTAATTTGAATTCAATGAATTAACATATAATGTATACTAGTGTCAGAGGTAGAAGTCAGCGATCCATCAGTCTTATGTAACAGCCGGTGTTCATTACATCACGTGTCCTCCTTAACACTCACCTCCCAGTCACCCCATCCCCCAACCACCCTCCCCTCCAGCAACCCTTAGTTTGTTTCCTATGATTAAGAGTCTCTTATGGTTTGTCCCCCTGTCTGGTTTCGTCTTGTTTTACTTTTCCCTCCTTTCCCCTATTTTCCTCTGTTTTGTTTCTTAAATTCCACATATGAGTGAGATCATATGATAATTGACTTATTGATATATTTGACATTTTTATGATATCATATGATATGATGAAATCCTATGGTAATTGACATATGATCATTTGACTTGTTTATCTAATTGACTTATTTTTCTTGGTATAATACTTCTAGTTCCATCTACATTGTTGCAAAAAAAATTTTTTTTAAGATTTTTATTTATTTATTTGATAGACAGAGATCACAAGTAGGCAGAGAGGCAGGCAGAGAGAGAGGGAGAAGCAGGCTCCCTGCTGAGCAGAGAGCCCGATGTGGGGCTCGATCCCAGGACCCTGAGATCATGACCTGAGCCGAAGGCAGAGGCTTAAACCACTGAGCCACCCAGGCACCCCAAGATTTCATTTTCTGATGGCTGAGTAGTATATATATATATATATATATATATATATATATATATATATACCACATCTTCTTTATCCATTCATCCGATGGACGTCTGGGCTCTTTCCATAGTTTGGCTCTTGTGGACATTGCTACTATAAACATTGGGGAGCAGGTGCCCCTTCAGATCACTACGTTTGTATCTTTAGGGTAAATACCCAGTAGTGCGATTGCTGGGTCGTAGGGTAGCTCTATTTTCAACTTTTTGAGGAACCTCCATCCTGTTTTCCAGAGCAACTGCACCAGCTTGCACCCCCACCAACAGCGTAGGAGGGCTCCCCTTTCTCTGCATTTTTGTCAACATCTGTTGTTTCCTGACTTGTTAATTTTAGCCATTCTGACCCATGTGTGGTTTTTGTACTTTAGGGAGAAAGTCTTAAAGGAACCAAAGCTTGGGCAGTAGAGTAAACCAGAGAAGGAAACACTTGAGGGAACCTCTTGTCCCCTGGAAGGAGGAAAGCCTCGTTGCCAGGAGACAGTTTTCCACTTCGCACATCCAGCAACTCAAGGTTCTGTTACCAGTGCATCCAGGACAAATGCATATGGGAGATCAGGCTTCACCCTAAATAAATTCAAAAGAGACCTGTGCGTAAAGCACCATGTCAGTTTGATTTTTTAATAACTGATCTACCCATTTAACAAGGAGATACAGCAAAAGATTAACACCAGCTCCAGAGTCACACCACCTGGGCGTGAACCTTTCACGAACTGTGTGACGAGAGCCACAAACTCAGTCAGCCTGTTTATTCAGTTCTTTAGCATAAGCGTAAGATGGTTTTCCCT
Organism: Mustela nivalis; assembly: GCF_964662115.1. Taxonomy (NCBI): domain Eukaryota; kingdom Metazoa; phylum Chordata; class Mammalia; order Carnivora; family Mustelidae; genus Mustela; species Mustela nivalis. Next base: position 26,147,609 of record NC_139023.1, on the reverse strand, counting down.
CTCCTGTAGAGTCTGAACCTTCTATTCCATCCCTGCATGTAACATCCTTACATTAGCGTCTAGGAAGAGGTCTGGAAATATGAGCTATTGTTATCCTTTGGGCCAGGCAAGGAGCTAAAGTTGTGAATACGTGGTCCCTGTCCCCACAGAGCTCCCTGAATGCTGAACTGGAGTTCCCTGGTTCCTCGTGAACGCATTCTTCTCCTACAGCCACTCTGTGGAAGCCAAATTAGCCTTTGCTATGCCCTTGCTAAACGGTATTCAAAGCCAGGGAAGTTGGCTGGACCATTGGTTCAAGTTGTCATGCTCTGAAGCATCTGCCATACTTGAAATCAGAGTTAAATGTTTCTTGAAAACAAGGAACTTGTTTATTGTAGCAGATACTGCTGTGTGTGCATCAAGGTCCACTGACTCTTCTTACTGGGCACCTTCCTGACCTCAGCTCCCATTTCCCAGCTTCCCTTGCGGTTAGGCAAGGTCATGGGACTGGGCATTAGCCAAACGATGTGACCGGAAGTGGTGAGCGCCCCTCCTGGCCTGGTCCATAGAAACCCCTCATGCTCACAGAGACTTTGCAGGTCGCCTACTGCAAATGTCACAACCACAAGACAAAGAAATCCAGGTCCTCAAATTTCGACTTGGACAAGGCATCTACTCATGAGCCATGCCCATTGTGAACTTTATGTGAGGAAGAAACAAACATCCATTGTGTTTGGGCCATTACACATTCTTGAGTGTATTTGCTCCACATTCCATAATTACGTCAAAAATACATCTGTCCTGATCATCGTGAACTTATAGTTCCTACAGCAGTGGCTGGTGTGTAGAGGGAAGTTATGCCCTCAGAGCCAGAGATTTTACTAGAAAACAGAGCCTGGGTTAGTTTGAACAGCAGAGTCAAGGTCATCATTAACATGTGGGACACAGACTCTGGAACTCTGCAGAGAAGTATAGTGACTGAGATTTCTGAAGCACGAGAATGCTACCTCCAGGAAGAGAATGTAAAGTACTTTTTCCCCAATTTCAGTTCTCCTCAGATTTCCCAAATCAGATCATCCAGATCCAGAATTACGGGAAGTGATTTCACTGAGAGACAAGAGAAAGCAGCTCATTTAAGTGTGAGGAGAGCAGCCACGCTCTGAGAAGAGTCTTCTTTACACCATCACCGATGGCTATTTAAAGAGAATAGAAGATTGATGTTGAATAGATGGGGGAAGTTCTCGGTTTCCACTACATAAAAAGACTGACTGGGTCATGGGGTCTCCTAATTGGCGCTGTCACAGGATACCAGCAGTGTTTGGAAAGATGCCTGAGGTTTCTTTCCAAACACTTCCCACCCCACCCCTCTTCTCCTCATTCTCCAGAAAGTTCTTCCTCTGGGAAGAGTCCCAGCATACCACACTTGCCACTGATGATGGACAACGTGTGTGTGTTGTTTCACAGCCCCATGAAACACTTCCTTCTCCTCAATATCTTTTCTGATTAAAGAAGCAAAATCATACCAGCTCTCCACTACCCCATCTTTGACCCTTAGTTAAAGAGAAAAGTCTAGTCATCTGTCCAAGTAAGGCAGGTGGCAAGCTATGAGATGTGATCTTGGACTGAGAAAATGAGCAATAGACAGGAAAATGTCATTGTCGGTAAGGCTTAGAGGCAGTCTACAGGTGTATATGGAATAGGAGAAGTGTTAGAACTCACCATTCCCATTGACCCCCCCGTAAAGGGTTATACTCAAGGTTACTCACTTCGTTAAGCTACTAGTCCATAAGCATAAATGGCCATATTCTGTGCTGTGTGACTCTGCCCCCAGAGTCACAGCTGACTGAACCAGAAATGGACATCCAACCTCAGGGCAGTCAACTTAGGGTTGACCAGCAGCCTATGTGAAAGCCTGGTGAGATATGTCTCTCCACAGAGATGATGGTGATTAAGGCATCAAATTGTCTTTCTCGGCAATTCAAAATGCACATAGGAAGAGACAGGTAGCAAGAGAGAAGGACAGAAAATAACACAGAGAAAGGACAAATAGGACTGGGAAAAAATATTGGAAGGTCAAAATTATGAAATCCGAGTTAGCAGATGCTGTAAGGGCAAAATACATGCCAGGGAGAGAAGGAAGTAGCTCCTCACCGTGTGTGAGAGATAAACCAGAGATTTGCCCCCTACTAGCTGACCACTTGGAAGATCAACTCATTCCAGCTTCTGGGAGGGAGAAGACAGGAGATGGGTCCAGCAACAGGAAAACTGGTGTCAAGGACAGGGCGAAGGCTGAACGACTGTCCTCATGCCAGAATCTGTTCTGGGCTCTGTAGTGCTCTGCTGCCTTGTGGTTCTGACTCCTCTTGGGGGCGGGAGGTTATGTGGTTTTCCTTCGAATTCCCAGATGGTCTGACAACAAGCGTGAGAGTCCTGTTTTCATTTCCATGTAGTAATACCCGCCTTACTTGAAGAGACACAATACATTCCTTTGTATTCCTTGCTACCAAAAGAGTGGCGTGTGTGTGTGAGTGTGTGCATGTGTGTGCGTGCGTGTGTGTGTGTACAATGTGCATCAGTGTGTTGTATGTGGAGAAGGTGAGTTAAGAAGTCAAAAGATGTCACGGGCAGCACAGCGGTGATAAATTTGGGGGAGAATGGGGCCATAGGGTAGGAGAGTCTAGGAATGAGGTTAACAGAAATGGACAAACTCGTGTGGGCCTTGTCACACTTTGGTCTGGCACCAATCTCGCTCCCCATGTCCCTCAGATTCCCTTTCTCTCTTTTTTTAAAGAATTTATTTATTTATTTGACAAACAGAGATCACTAGTAGGCAGAGAGGCAGGCAGAGAGAGAGGAGGAAGAAGGCTCCCTGTTGAGCAGAGAGCCTGATGTGGGGCTCGATCCCAGGACCCCAGGATTACGACCTGAGCCGAAGGCAGAGGCTTAACCCACTGAGCCACCCAGGCGCCCCAGGTTCCCCTTCTCTTGAACATACTGCACACAGAGAAAGGAACGTGTGTCCCTTCTGTTGACATTACCGATCTGTTATATTTACTCAGAAAGTCCGTTCTTCTTCTAAAGAAATGCTTTATGAGCCGTATCGGTCAGGATTCTGGGTAGAAAAGAGCAGGAGCCCAGTTGGGACCAACCTTTAGCGCTGGCTTCTCTTGGCTTGTCAGGTATGTTCTCATAGGCCTGCTGTCTCCCTGAGGCTGTGGCCATGGCGGGGAGAGGGGGACTGGGGGACAGATCCTATGTTCACATCCTTGCTGCTTCACCATCAAGACCACAGACACCCCAATGCAAGCACTAGAGCCAGAAGTGAGCCGTGAGCTCCTGTTTGCATCAAGGGTCAGACCCTGGGCAAGGGGTGTGCGGCAGACCTGACAAGCCTCTGGCTGGGTTATTGAGACACACACATACACGTACACACACACACACACACACACACACACACACTGTGTCTGTCGCCCTGACTACTGGCATCACTCTGGGCTGTGACCGGCACTGGGGGGGGGGGGGGGGGCCTGCATGGGGTGGGACACACTTGCTGGACCTGCAGTGTCCCTCCAGCCCAGAAGGAGGCAGCATTGCCTCTCTTTGCCTGCCAGGCCTTGGTCTCTCCCCGGGTGGGGGTTCCAGGCTTCCATCTCAGGAATAGAATCAGGATAAAGATTTTATCTCAGGAAAACTATCATGCCTCCAATGTCAAGACCCTCCAAGGTTAATCTAGATTTTCCTCCTCCTTATAAGGACTCTCATTTAAAAATAGAATCATAGTATCCGAAAGCCGGAAGGAGCATTTAGTGATTATATCCTGCCTGGGACTCTGGTTTAATGATGAAGAAATACGCTTGTTGAAGCAAAGAGACTCAAATATAAATTTCAATATTTGGTAGCAAATCACTAAGTCAGCTGAATCAATCATAAAAAGCAATCAAGGAGAAATAAAATACCTGAATAAAGTATTGGTTATCAATTTCTAGAAGGCAGGACTAAACTTTCAATAGGAAAACGTTATAAGAAATACCCAAATAACCTTTAAGAGGAAACACTTGGACGAATGATTTGGACAAATGCAATGCACATGTGTTAAGTCAGAGATAGAACTTTCACATCATTATTTGAGGGGCGCCTGGGTGGCTCAGTGGGTTAAGCCTCTGCCTTCGGCTCAGGTCATGATCCCAGGGTCCGGGAATCGAGCCCCATGTGGGGCTCCTTGCTCAGCGGGGAGCCTGCATCTCCCTGTGCCTGCTTCTCCCCCTGCTTGTGCTCTCCCTTTCTCTCTGTCAAATAATAAATAAAATCTTTTTTAAAAATTGTGAAAGGTAAAAACAAATAAGTGAAATTAATTTTAATGAAACCTTCATTTTCACCCCACAAATTAAAAATACTATTTCACCACGTAATCAATAAAAAATCACGAATTCAATCTTTCACCTTCTTTTTCTGCACTAAGCCTTTGAAATCTGGTGTGTATCCTAGACTTAGAGCACATGTCAGTTCTGACCAGCCCCATTTCAAGGGCTCTGTAACCACATGTGGCTAATGGCTTGGACAGAGCAGAACTGGACAGAGCAAAACTGAACAACACATTCATTCTAGACCTTGCAAAGTCTTCAGGGCAAACACGTAGGCTCACCCAGAGCCCTCTGGGGAAGTGTTTTATAAAACTAGAATATAACAAGGTGATAACATTTGATCAAAAGGAGCTTCCTCTTTCAAAACAACCTACTTTTAATTTTCTCTGTCCTCCTCAGAGAAACTTCAGAAGGATCATGATAATTGCATCATTCTTCTTCTTCAACAACAAACTGAAGCGGACACGGTCAGGTCAGTGGGAATGGGAGTTAGATGGAGGAGGCTGTCCTGTTTTACTCCCGGAGGGACCGCCCATGACCCACTGGGTTTTTCATAAGATATCATCAAGCCTGCTGAGAACCAATGGATATTCTTTTTTTCCCCCATGCTGAAAGCGCCAGCAACAATTTTCATGTAGCCGCCCTTCTTTTTCAGAGGAGATGATGGCAGAGGCAGGTTGTAATCAGTGTGCTATCTGAGGACAAATAGAACACGTCAGGCAGATTGCTCTTTCGTAAAGGCTAAAGAGCTTTCAAGACTGTGAGTCACTTTGCAGTGCTCGGGAAAGAGCGACAGTTGAAACTTGCCATCAAAATCAGAGAGACCATCTAGGCCAACCTGGGCACAGCCAGGAGTGGATTAAGAGCTCCCCAAGCCAGCTCCATCCCAGTAACAATGATGATCACACTCAGCTCTCCTCAGCAGCAGCCCTTGCCCTCTGTTCATTAGGTTTGTGCACAACTCCAACAACCTCCCTCAGGCCCAGGGGCCGCCACTCCTCTGTCTTCCTTCCAGCCCTTGGCAGTGACTTCCAGGGTGAGGGTTTCTCACTCAACAGTGAGTCACGCTGCAGGCAGACCTTGACCCTGCCTCATCCTAACTGCCTTAAAGTACAGCAAGCATCCATGCATCCTAAAAGGAGGCCAAGTCCTCCCTTTATTTCTGGAGTCTTCTTTCTATGGAAGAAACTGTGATGAGGCTATCTGTCATTCAGAACCTCTGAGTCTTTTGTTCTAAAATCAATGATTGACTTTCACTGACCACTTAACTATAGCCCCCTTTTGTTCCCATAGTAACTCCAGTAATGCCCTTTTTTCTGTTCCAAGTGCTTCTTTACTTGATGTATGAGTTTGCTGTGGCTGCTGTAACAAAGTCCTACACGATGGGTGTCTTACACAGCAGAGTTTTCTTTTCTCACACTTCCAGAAGGTGGAAGTCCAAGACCAAGGTGGTGGCAGAGTGGGTTTCTTCCAAATGTTTTGAGAGAGAATCAATCCTTGTCTCTCCCCTCACTTCTGGGGTTTGCTGGTCATCCTTGGTGTTCCTTAGCTTGTAGGAACATCATCCCACTCTCCACTTTCATTTTCACATGCATTCTCCCCCTGTATATCTATGGCCAAGCTTGCAACCCCCCCCCCACTTTTTTTTAAGATTTTATTTATTTATTTGACAGAGAGAGATCACAAGTAGGCAGAAAGGCAGGCAGTGGGGGCGGGGGAAGAAGCAGGTTCCCCGCTGAGCAAAGAGCCCAATGTGGGTCTCAATCCCAGGACCCTGGGATCATGACCTGAACCAGAGGCAGAGGCTTTAACCCACTGAGCCACCCAGACACCCCCAAACTTGCCCTTTTTAAAAGACACCCATCATCCTGGCTTAAGGCTCACTCTCATGACCTCATCTTCATTAATTACACCTGCAGTGACCCTATTTCCAAATAAGGTCACACTCTGAGGTATTGGTGTTTAGGACTTCAATATCTCCTGTTCAGGGGACAAGACCCACTACAAATAATTTTACTCATTTTGTCTTCCCCAAAGGCCACTGAGATAGGTTCTTAGATAAGTTATCTCGATTTGCATAGGAGGGCACTGAGGCACAGACCGAGGAAATGACTTGCCAAGGTCACGTGGCGGGCCAGGAGTGAAGCCACCCCAGACTGTCCAGCTCCAGCGTCTGAAGGGTGAGTGTGTGCTGTACAACCCTACGAGATAAGCACTGTTATTACCGCCTCAAACTTACACTTGAGGAAACTCAAGTACGCAGCGATCATAAAACCCACCCAGGTTCACACTGCTGGTCATTGGTGGAGATGAAATTTGAACCCCCTACTATTTGGCTCCAGTGTCCCATCTGTCGACCACTAAGCTCTCCAATGTCTTTAAAATAAGTTCCCAGAATTCAGGAAAGGCTAGTTTACTATTCCACACTTTCCAAGGCTGCACCATTTTGGGATATGTTGGTTCTCTATCATTTGTAGCCGGTGGAAACAGGCAGATATATCAGGAGTGGCTTGAGAACTTTGGGCTTGAGAACTTTGGGCTTGAGAACTTTGCAGGTGCTGGAGGTCCCTGCCCCAGCACTGCCCTGGACCCCCTCAGGCTCTTCCATGACAACAGAAAGAAAGTAGACAGGTACGGATGTTGTTCCGGTCTACTTTGGTGAAATAAAATGGGGGTGGGGAGTGAAAGGGTTCAACCCCTTAAAAGAAGAATCCAACAGACCCCACCTTACCCCTTCTTTATGACTAGAAATAAGTGAGGTTCCTCCCACTGTCTCATGAGGAATGGGGGAGCCTGGCTCCTAAGCCAAATCAAATAATGGTATTTCTCTGTCAAAGATTTAAATGAAGGGGCACAGAGACTGGGCGTCGAGAGCTGAGTTTCATTAATGTGGCAGCTGGGCACCACACAGTCCCTGGGATTAGCTATTCAAATTCTTGAAGTCTGTGAGAAATCCATGGAATTCCCTTCTCCCAACCCTGCCACTTGCTTTTGATTAAAAGAGCTCGAGTTGTGGGGGTGCCTGGGTGGCTTGGTCAGTCAAGTGTCCAGCTGTCCATCTCAGCGCAGCTCTTGATCTTGGAGTCTTGAGATCAAGCCCTGTTTTGGGTTCCAGAGAGAAAGAGAGAGAGAGAAAGAGCGAGCTTGAATTGTTTTCTTAATACATTTAGCTTGAGTCTTGTATATTCAAAAAAGTAGTATCACTAGCTCATTCTAAAAAATCTTCCCCCAGCTTGCCCAATTTAAAGAAGTTTCTTTCACTTGATTCATAGCAACAAGGCACCATACTTCAAATAGCTGTGTCTAAAATAAACCACTCTTATTTACGCCCCTGGTGTAAAAGCTCCCTGAGGGTAGCAATTTCACCTGTTTTGTTTACTTCTGTATCCTGAACACCTAGCAAAATGCCTATTGCATAGTAAGATTCAGTAATATTCGTTATGAACAAATATCTATGCATAAAGTTTCTCCCATTTCACACAGGTGATAACTTGCCATACATACTATTCTTCATGTTTCTTTTTTTAAAAAACTTATTTATATGCTATTCAATATCAAATATTCATTGTCAACAGTTAGAGGAACAGGAGGTGGGAAGCATGACTCTTATTTATGTAAAGAGTTCCAAGCAAAAAAACCAATTCTCCATGCCTACTTCTTCATGCACTAATCCCTGGACACAGCCATCACTCAGCATGAATTGAACCCACTGTATAGGTCGTGCGCGGTATGTGACAGAGTCTTCTCTTTGCTGTTTATGACCCACACAATAGCCACTATTTCTTAATGCACAGCATTCAGAATCCAGCTAAATTTTTTAAATGTCTATTTTGCCCTGAGGATTACTTTTATCTTCCTATCAAACTGTGTATGTATATGCTTTCCCATTATAGCTACTCAAAACTGTAGGGGGTGGATTAAAAATTAAAGTGTACTAAAAAAATAAATTATATGAACTTTTTAAACTTCAGGTAATTAAAATAATAATGAGATACAACTACAGCTTCTGGCCAAAATCCAGGACAGTGACAACACCAGATGTTAGAGAGGACGTGGAGGAACAGGAACTCTCATTCATTGTTTGTGGGAATGCCAAATGGTACAACCACTTTGGAAACCAGTTTGTCAGTTTCTTACAAAGCTAAACATGCTCTTATCATACAATCCAGCAGTTGTGCTCCTTGGTATTTACTAAAAAGAATTGGAATTTTGTATCCATGCAAAAACCTGCACACAGATGTTGATCATTGCTAAAACTTGAAAGCAACCAAGATGTCCTTCAGTAGATAATAAATAAATAAGCTGTGGTATATTTAGACAATAAATTTTGTCCATTGCTAAAAAGAAGAAAGCTGTAAAGCCATGAAAAGGCAGGGAGGAAACAATATTACTAAGTGAAAGAAGCCAGTCTGAAAAGGATACATACTACTGTGTGATTACAGCTGTATGACATTCTACAAAAGGCAAAACTACCAAGACAGTAAAAAGATCAGTGGTTGCCAGGGGCTGTGGGGGTGAGGTGGGTGGGATGTTGAATAGGCAGAACAGAGAGGATTTTTAGGGCAGTAATCCTCTGTATGACTGTAACAGTAGACATGTGTTATGGTCAATTTGTCCAAACTCAGAGAATGCACAACTATGGGCTTTTGTTGATTATGATCAATTGTAACAAATGTCCCACTTTGGTGGGGGATGCTGGTAAGGGGAGAGGCTGTGCATGTGTGGGGGGCAGGGAGTAGATGGGAAATCTCTGTATACTCTGAATCTAAAGCTGCTCTAAAATAAAATTTTATTTAAAAAAATCAATACATCTTCATGTTTTTAAATAAGGTAGCCCTTGGTATAACCTTGGGTTTAACACAATAGGTTTCTTGTAAAATTTAGGTAGCTTGTCCCCGGTGCCTGCTCATCCACCCACCCTCGTCATGACCTAGAGCCAAATTTTTCCATCTGCATTTGGGTGTGTTGCATCTTCTGTGAGAGGCAGCTACTTCGAGAGTTCCATTCTGAGATAGCAGTATCAAAATTATCATTTATGGTCAAGGACATCTTGGTTGCTTCCAGAATGGGGCAATTAGTGCATTGTGGGATAAAAAGTGGGATATGCACAGAAGTCTTAGAATCTGGAAGTTGTAACTGGGAGATACACAGGTCATCAGAGATTGAAGGGGACCATTTATCAGAGTTACTCTTGTCATAGACTGTGTTTCTTCAGACCATTTACATCACCCCCTTAAATCATTACGACCAATAGCTTATTTATTCTCCATCTCCTCCCCATGGGATGTAGGCTGTATGAGAGCAGAGCCTCTATGTGTCTTGTTCAGAATTATATCTCCAGTGCCTGAAATCACTCCTGGCATGTGATGGATGCTCAGTGTTTGTGGAGTTCATGAATAAACTATAGAGCAGGATGAAGGTGACTTTTGTATTTGTACCAGTCCTGGTGCTTAGGAGTCCTTCCTTTTGGAAACCCTTCTGGAAATTACCTAAGAAATCTTTTCCCATACAAACAAGGAGGTCATTGAGAAGGGAGCAGCCATCTGGGGTTGAGTGGAAAAAATTCTCTTAAAATGTAAAATTCCAACCTCATGTCAATGGAGCGTGACTTCAGGGGTCCTAGTTATTCTTCGGGCTTTCACTAGCACTCTTCTCAAAGTCCTTCCATCGCATTCAGAAATCACACTCCTATTCTCAGGATTTTGTTACGATGGCATCACTCTTCTAAGAACCAACATCTAGACTAATTATCAATGACTGAGTAAAAACGTTACCTTAGAGTTGCAGCTTAAAAACAATTGTGGTGTGGGGCACCTGGGCAGTTCAGTCAGTTAAGCATCCAACTCTTGATTTCAGCTCAGGTCATGACGTCAGGATCGTGGGATCGAACCCCACCTCGGGCTCTGTGCTGGGTGCAGAGCCTGCTTGAGATTCTCTCTCTCCCTCTCCCTCTTCCCCTCCCCACATACTTACACACACATGCATTCTCCCTCTCAAAAACAAGCAAATAGGGGCTTCTGGGTGGCTCAGTGGATTAAAACCTCTGCCTTCAGCTCGGGTCATGATCCCAGAGTCCTAGGATCAAGCGCCACATCGGGCTCTCTGCTCAGCAGGGGGGCCTGCTTCCTCCTCTCTCTCTGCCTGTCTCTCTGCCTGCTTATGATCTCTATCTATCAAATAAATTTACAAATCTTTAAAAAAAAAAAGCAAATAAACAAAAAATAATTGCGGTATAATGGGGAATATGTATTTGTTCTTTTCTCCAGTTCCTGACACATCGCCCTTAAAACCCTTAGAATCTACTAATCTTTTACATGCTAAGAAGACGAGTCGTGGCTGGGGACCCCTAGGTAGCTTCAGGATGGTGGTTGGTCCAAAAAAAAAAAAAAAAGGCATAACTAGCAGGTTGGCCCATCCCCAACCTGGGGCCAGTGGCTGGAGGTTGAGTTCAGTCACCAATGGCCTATGATCTAATCAATCATGCCTATATAATGAAACCTCCTATAAAACCCCCTAAACAGTGGGGTCCAGGGCTTCTGGGTGGTTATGCATATTGAGGTAATGTCCCTAGAGAGGGGAGGGAAGTGCCATATAACAAGCACCACCCGGTACCTCGGTCTACACCTCTCCACCATTTGGCTGTTCCTAAGTTGTATCTTTATAGTAAACTGGTAGTAGTAAGTAGAATGTGTTCCTGAGTTTTGTGAGCAATTCTAGCATATTATTAAATCTGATGAAGAAGAGGTGGGAACCCTGATTTAGAAGCTGATTGGTCAGAAGTAAGCGAGGCCCGGACCTGTGGCTGCCATCTGAAGTGGGGAGAGTCTTGTGGGAGTCAGGGTCAGAACTGAAGCCAATTGTCACCCCCACTTGGTGTGCAGAGAACGTGAGAATTGGTGTTAGGCTGGACAGCCAACACACATTTGACTCCAGAAGCCTTGTGAATAAAAACAGGTCAACGGGTAACATTTATTACCTCACCGTTTCTGTGAGGAAAGACCTTGGGAACAGCTTACCTGAGTGGTTCTGGATGGGAGAGTCCTTCTGGGTGGTTGCAGCGAAGGCGTCAGCCCAGACTGTGGCCCTCTGAAGGCGTGACTGGGCCACTTCCAAAATGGCTCACACTCACCGTGACCAAGTTGGTGCTGGTTGTTGACAAGAGGCCTTAGCTCCTTGCAGTTTGAACCTCTCCAGGGGGCCACTCAGACATGATGGCTCTCCTCACAGCTAGTGCCCTGAGAAAGCGAGATGAAAGCTAGCATGTGTTTTGTGTCCTGGTCTCCTGAGTCACACCACGTCATTTCTGCAATGTCCTGTGGTTTCCCAGGTCAGCGCCAGTGTTTGGAGCAGGAACCACACAGAACATGAAAAGCAAGAGGCAGGGATCTTTGGCAGCCATTTTGGAGGCTCAACACACAGCTCAAATATACTTTTCTATTTTTTTTTTTAAGATTTTATTTATTTATTTGAGAGAGAGAGAGAATGAGAGAGAGAGCGTGAGTGGAGAGGTCAGAGGGAGAAGCAGACTCCCTGCTGAGTGGGGAGCCCTATGTGGGACTCGACCCCGGGACTCCAGGATCATGACCTGAGCCGAAGGCAGTTGCTTAACCAACTGAGCCACCCAGGTGCCTCTCAAATATACTTTTCAAATAAATGAATGAATTATTTGATCAATGTCAAGTCCTCTAAACTCCATCTGTTTGGATCTAGTATTTAGCACAAGAACTCAGGCTTCCGGCAACACAAAACGTTTTATGGGCCTTAGTGTTTTCCCTCTGGAGAACCTCAGACAAATAAATGATTTCCTTTCACTGTGACTCAAGTCTAAAAATGGGAGTTGTAAAATCACCATGAAATTAAATAACTTCAGAAGCATGAAGAATGTTCATTATTAAAACTCTCCCACAGGCCCGGCTCTGGGCAAAATTGTAAAGTCAGGGAAGCTTGGCTTTTCTAACCCAATTCTGCAAATCTCCTCGGCCCTCCCCACCGCCCCCCACCAACCATCCCCTCCCCCCTCTGCAATGTCATGTTCGGTGGACAGGTGTGAGTTTCGCACAACGGGCCTTCACACAGCTGGAGAGAGTACCAGCCGGAGAGGTTAATGCTGAGTAAATGCACATGTGAGAACATCAGACAAGACCAGCTCTGCCTCTGGCTTTGAAACACATCACCCAGTATCAGGTGAACATCAGACGAAACTGTCAGCTGACAACCAGGAGTTGAGATGCGTGAAGATCCTTAGCGGTGAAAATGGAATGTTCCCCGCAGAGAGATGATCAAGGATCCACATCTCCCCAAGGGACAGCAGATTTCCCCATCCCGCTCACCCGAAGAACACACCAGGCGCATGGAGGCTTGTGAGTTCCTCGAACAGGTATGGTCCAAGCCAGGCATCCTTTTAGGGACCAATCTCTCAATCGCTCAATCATCGTGTCAATGAAGCCTCTCCTGACCATTTTCCTTAAAATGCCAATTTAAATCGCAGCCTTCCCCTAGCCCTTACTCTGCTCAATGCTCTTGTGTTTCATAGCACTCGCAAGGATACTCACACGTCTACTAAAACTCATTTTATTGTTTTTTATTAGTGTCTGTCTCCCTTATACACACTCCATGCCAGAATTTCAGCTCCCCAAGAGTGGGAACCTTCACCTGTTTTGCTCCCTGACATGGCTCCTGGCCCATGGTACCTACTATTTATTGAGTGAATGAGTGCTGGTTGCAAGAGTGAAGAAAACAGACAAAATTCTGTCTTCTGCACACTTACCTTTCTCTCCCGTTCTCTCTTCCCTCTCTCTCAATCCATGCATACAGTTGCCATTCACTGGGTTAAGTCCACAATATGTGGTTGGTCCACTGTTCTCACCTTCCTGTTGTTTCCAGCACATGCCCCCAGGCAGTCCGTGGCTTCTCCATTCCAGAGCATTTGCTGCAAAACCTAAATCCCCAGGTCACTCCAGATTCCAATTTCATGCTTGTTCTTGGGGAAATAAAGTTTGTTTTTCAAATATAAACATTCCAGAGCCCTAGTCATACTTCCCGAGCTCTCTGGGTGGCCGTACCTCTGGGCTTAGGGCAGGAAACCTATTTGTTTTTCCTCTCAAAATGTTCAAAAATGGGTCACAAAGCTGCACACTTTTGTCAGTGAAAATTACCACCCACCCCTTTCTTTGCTCTGAAAGAGATAACTCTCCTTACCCCCCCCAAAAGCCACATTCCAAGTCAGAACATTCCAGTGACTCAAGGTTAATCAAAACAGGGGACATGCCAAAAGGAAGCATGCAGAGAATGACCACGGGCATCAAACAAGGCTGCTGGAGAGGCCAGATTCCCTGAGCACTACCAACAACCCCCAATCACACATGTACAAAGGCGGCTTGCATTCAAGTGCAGGGAAGTGGTACCTGGTTCATGTAGTATCAACAACCCTTCTTCACAGATCATTATGTTAGTGTGTGCGATACAGATACAGATGAGACACGAGCACGTATTTTTCCAGGTAGAGGAAAGACAGTGGGAACAAAAGACATGATAGGTCATGGTCAACTCGTTAAACAATAGGAGATCCAAAGAATGTGAGTAGGGGAAAGTTGTTGACACTGGCAACTGAAAGCTATCTTGGGAGCTTTGGGGGGTGATTTGGTGGGAAAGAAAAGGAGACTGCACACGGAAAGAAACTCTATGACTTTTGTTTCTTTTTTGGTCCTGGGGTCAAGACCGAATGGCCAAGTTTATGCTCTACACCTAAGCTGTCCGATAAGGCAGCCACTAGCCACATGTGCTACTTAGAACTAACTAAAATGAATTGAAATTAAACAGATTTTAAAACTCAGTCCCTCAGTCACACAAGCCACATTTCAAGGGCTCGAAGCCACATGTAACCTGGAGCTCAGTGCAGATAGCTCAGGGTTCCGCCACCCCAGAAAGTTCTGTAGAGCAGCACAGCTGTAGAGCTTGGCAGGTGGAAGAGCAGATAACCCCCTCTATCCACACCAGCTACACCCCTCATCCTCTTATCCCCCTAAAGAGAGACAGACTCAGGATGTCATAGTCGGCAAAGACCTTGGCAACCCACGTCTAAAGTCTCACTCTTCCTGATGCTTTTTTTTAATCAAGTGATTCCCAGAGAGGTTAGTTTAAGCCATTTATTGAACATATATTTATGAGTGCCAGGGACACTAAAGTGAATAAAACACCATCAAAACTTCAAGGTGTTCACATTTTGGAGAGCATGCAAGAAACTAATTATATTAAGATGGTAAACATCACAATAGAGATGTGTATAAGACCCATGACTGTGTCTTAATCTGTGTATAAGACACAGATTGGATTTTCCAAAAATGGCCTAGCAATATTTTCAGTGCCACGTGCTTTTCCAGAATCTTCCAGAACCTTCCACTTCCCATCAAGAGATGAAATTTATTTCCCTCCTCTCTAACCTAGGTGGGCTCACGACTGCTCTGACCAGTATAATATGACACAAGTGATGCTAAGTCACTCCTGACACCAGATCATATAAAGGATTCAAGCTTCCTTAATTCCTCTCTCTGTCTATCTCTCTCTCTGTCTCTCTCTATCTCTCTCTCAGCATGCAACTTTGGAATCCTGAGCCACCTTATAAAAAGTCCAGCTACCTTGAAGTTGCAGTGCTGAGTAGAACATGTAGGAAAGCAACAGAGGTATAGAGACGCTCAAGGTGTCCCTGCTGTTCTAACTCCCTGATGTCCGTTTCTCCCCAGCAATAACTACCAGCTAAGTGAAAGAGTGAGTCACCAGACAAGCCGAGCCCGGCCTTCAAGGGCCCAGCTGTGGAGAAATGAGCTATCCCTGCCATGCCGTGTTCAAATTCCAGACCCATAGAATCCAGGAGCAAAATAAATGGCTATTTGCTCCACTAGGTTTTAGGGAGACTGTTACAACTGGAATAGCCACTCTAGGATCATAGAGAGAAGCTTTCAGTCTACTTAAGGAAGCCAACTAAGATTGCCAAGAGCTACTCATATTTGAGCTCAGTCCTGAGGGATGATACTTAGGAACAATGAGGGTAATAGTCTTCCAGAAACAGAACAGGGTGTGCAAAATGTGGAAGCCAGAGAGCAAAGCTTAATCTGGGAACTGTTAGCAGTCAGGTACAACTGGAGAGCCGGTGGGTATGGCAGAGGTGGAAGTTTCATTCATTTGTTCTTGTATGTTCATCCAATAAGTATATATTGAGCCCTATTGTACCTGGCTCATGTATTGGTTAGAATAACTTTTGGCAGCAAATCCTACCTCCAAGAAATATGGCTTAAACAATAAGGATTTTTGCTTCTTTAATAAGAACATCACAGGTAGGCAGTCTCAGAAATACTTTGCTGTCTCCAGCCAGTCTCTTGCCATCCTTCTACTATACTGACCCCAAATGGTGGTTTTTTTCATCCCGATGCCTCATGGTTACAAAATGGCTGCACGGACTCCAACCACCACAACCACCACATTCTCTCATATCACACCCAAAGGCAGAAAGATACCGAAATTGAGTCATGTGGCCACCCAGATGCAAAGGGGAAGGAGGAGAGGGTTCTGGGAAAGTCAGTATCTGAGACACAGGCAAGGGAAAGGGGGATTGGAAAAAGTTGGGAGAAGACAACCAGCAGCGCCTACCACAGTGAGGTGCAGCAAAGCAGTTTAGGCATTATCCCCCTTCAGGATGCCAGATGAGGCTGCCAACGCAGGCAGTGCCAGGTTATGCGATGCAGAGCCAAGGAAAGGCATGGAAACGTTGCAGCCAACACACCAATTTAGTCACTAACACAGTGGGAAACAGAGGACAGAGAAAAAAGGGGAATGAGGGCACAGTAATTCCTATACTGCATCTTCACAACTGTAACCACACACACACATACACCGTCGCTTAATTACTAATAAATCAGTAAAAAATACTGGGACCTATTAGAAAACTCCAGTGCTTGTGGGAAATGGATTGGGTGAGACTCAGTCAGAAGCAGAAAGACTAGACTTTCCCAAAAATCTATCTTAGTTTCAAAAACAGAAATTGGAAGCGAGGTTGGAAAGCCTACTTCACTATTGAATGATCTGCAGAAATTACCTTCTCCAGAATTCCTTTAAGTGTTTTAAATAACCAGAGAAATAGGCTAACGGGAGAGGGGCAGAAACAGATTTCTTTAGATTCAAAGGACTTTCCAGTGCATTAAAAAGGAACAAAGCAACTTTACAATACAAAGAAGAATGCTCACCAGAGAAAAAGCCCAGCCCCTCCCGAAAACAGCACACCTCTCCGCAGTGCGGGAGGGGAAAACGCAACCAATTTTTCACTGAACTGTCAAACCTAATTTTTTCTTCTCCAGTTCAGTCCTGTGCTTGATAGGTAGAAAGTGTTCAAACAAGAAATGGCTTTAAGATATCCTAAAATAATAAAGCCGCAAACACAGTTGTTCTAGCTGAAAGGGTGTCTAAGCATTTTTCAATGGATAAGAAATATACATGATTACCCAAAGGCTCTGTGTGTTAATATTCAAAAGGCATATTGAGAACAAGATTGAACAGGATGGATAAACTGAACATAAAATAGACAGGATTATTCTATCATTCTACTAGGAAAAGTTAACCTTTTTGACAATAAAAAAAAAATTAATCCAACTATTAGGTCTTGCTTTACTCCCCAAAGAGTGTTCAACCAGGAGATTTGAAGAATCTGTAGGGACAAGAAAAGAAAACATGTAAATGCTATTGTACGGATTTTGGAAGGGGGTTAGATATCTAGCTTATCTGTTGAGGGTGGAAAGGGGAGGGAGTTTCTTGGAGTCCATCCAAGAAACCTGAACCCTCCTTTGGAATTCATTCTCCCATCCTTGAGTTGCCCCAGCCAGGTGTGACCCTGGATGACGTGAGAAAGCCCCCAGGTGTGGGAGTGGGGGAGTGGTGAGGAGGTCCGGCAAATAAGCATTTCTTCAGTTGCCCAAGTTCCTCCGTGCCCCTCAGAGGCTTGATGGAGTCACAGTGTGCCCCCCGCCCGCTGCTTACTCCCCAGCATTTCCTTGAAATCAGGTCAGCCCTCTACGCGGTTGTGCAGTCCCAGCAGGAGTGCGGTAGAGGTGAGAGAGTGACAGTCTGCCCCGCCCCACCCCCCCATACACATACACATGTGATGTGGTGACTAATTTTATGTACCAACTTAGCTAGGCTATCCAGATAATTGGTTGAACATTGTTCCAGATATTTCTGTGAAGGCATTTTTTTTTAGAAGAGATTAACGTTTAAATCGGTAGACTTTGAGTAAAGTAGATGATGTTCCATGAAGCAGCTGGGCCACATTCCCGTCAGTGGAAGACCTTAATAGAACAAAGACAGACTTCCCCTGAAGAAGAGGGAATTCTGCCTGCAGTCTGCCTTTGGACTCAAGCTGCAATCCTTTCCTAGGCAGCCTTCACTGTTGTGTGAACCAATTGCTTAAAATCCATTACTCTGTCTCTGTTGCTCCCGTCTGTCATGCCGGCAGCAAGGGAGGAAAAAGCCGCCATGTTGGGAACAGCCCTGTGCAGAAGCCCCTCGGAGCAAGAAACTGGTATCTCCAGCCAGCCTCCAGAGAAGTTCTGGGACCCCACAGCAGTCATGTGAGCTGGCTTAGAAACGAATATTCTGTGATCTGCCAACAACGACCCCAGTGAGCCTAGCAGACCCGCTGCCGGTCAGTGTTTCGGCAGACCGACTGCAATCTCCTGAGAAATCCTGAGCAAGAAGCCCTCAGCTGAGGAACACCCAGATTCCTGACCTGTGTGCACTGTGAAATAATGGAGATTTGTTGTTCTAAGCTGCTAAATTTGGGAGAAATTTGTTACACAGCAATCGATGACTAAGGCATTTCTAGTGAAAGCCCAATCATTCGGAAAACAATTCAGCAAATCTAGTAGGTTGAAGAGATCCCTGCTTTCAAACCTGAAATTCTAATCTGGGGTATTACAGTGGTTAGTTACTTTATCTTTTAGCCACCAAATACCCTCCGGAAACTGTCCTCCATTGGAGAAATTTCTTACCCTTAGCTCCACTTCCCTTGGGCAAAGGCCAGCCTCCTGTTTCCCAGCTTCCCTTGCTGCTAAAGCCAAAGGATATGACCCAGGCTTTGCGATTCAGATGTACCCTAATGAACCTGTGATTTACAGTGGGGTGGAACAGATTCTGGCATGGAGGATATGTGACATTGGCCTTTTGGAGGCAGTAGACACAGAATTCCTCATGATGACCTCCCCATCTGGCATCCCATAGAGAACAGCAGCACCCCTGTTAAAGGTAGCCACAGCAGGTATCCACAGGGACAATCTGACTTGTCGGTGGACCGGTTTCCTTACTATGGGCTTCCAAGTCTGCTTCTCTGCCCGGTCTCGAGATTCTGTTCCATTCAGAATCCTCCAATAGATCACTGTTACGTGTATCTAAACCAGCTAGGACAGAGTCCGTACTTTGACAGTTAAGAACACTAAGAAAGTTCAAGAAAGTGTTGGGTTCAGGACTTTACTCTTTGATGACCAGAGGCTTCGCTGGGTGTCTTGGTCCATTTGGGTCACTGTCACAAAATATCATAGACTGGAGGCTAAACAACCAACATTTATTTCTTACAATTCAGAAGGTCGGGAAGTTCAAGACCAAGGAGCCAACAGACTTGATGCCAGCTGTAAGCCCTCTTCCTTCTCCAGAAGACCACCCTTTGGTTATATTCTCATATGGCAGAGAGTGAGACAGACAGATGGTCTCTTCTATTTCTTAGAAGGCCACTAATCCTATCACGGGGGCTCTGCCCTCACCATCTCATCTCAACCTAATCACCGCCCAAGGCCCCACCTCCAAATAGCATCACCCTGGGGACTAGGACTTCAGCATATGAATTCTTGGGGAGGACACAAACATTCAGTTCATAATGCTAAGGAAAGTTTTGTATTTCTGTGAACAGTAAGGCATATACTAAAATGTTCACTGCAAGCAGAGAATGGAAAAATCAACTGTGTTGTAGTTACACAATGAAATTCTATACATAGGTTAGAAGGAGTGTAATAAAAATGTATCAACATAGAGAAGTCTGCAAATAGAATGGTGAATAAAAAAAAATAGTAAGTGCTCTTGTACCATTTTTAAAAAGTTTCAAACATGCAATGCAAGACTGTTTTTGTTTATGGATACAGACATGGCAACAATAGTCTTAACATATATACACTGAAAATAAATACCAGGTCCAGGCAAAGGGCTACCTCTGGGGAGGGAAGAGAGGAAATAGGATTAGGAAAGCTTTTCAGGGGAACCTCAATCTGTTTTATAGACAAACCTTGTTTTATCAGGCTTCTCTTTATTGGGCTTTGCAGATACTGTGTTTTTTGGTTTGTTTTATTTTGTTTTTAATAAATTGAAGGTCTTTGGCAGTCTTGTGTGGAGCAAAACTATGGGCGCCATTTTCCCAGGAGAATTTGTTCACTTAGTGTCTCTGTCACATTTTCTGTCACATTTTGGCAATTCTTGCAATATTCAGACCTTTTCATTATTATCATATGGTGATCTGTGATGATTGATTATGACTCACTGAAAGCTCAGATGATGGTTAGCATTTTAAGTATAAAAATAAAGCATTTTTTAAAACACTTTATTTATTTATTTGACAGAGAGAAAAAGAGAGAGAGTGCACAAGCAGGGAAAATGGCAGAGCGAGAAGGAGAAGCAGACTCCCTGCTGAGTAGGGAGCCCAATGCAGGGCTCGATCCCAGGACCCTGGCTGGGATCATGACCTGAGCAGAAAGCACTTAACTAACTAAGCCACCCAGGCACCCCCAAAGTAAAGCATTTTTTAAAATTAAGATAAGAACTTTGTTTCTTTAGGCATAATGTTATTGCACATGTACTAGACTGCGGCCCAGTGTAAACATGAATTTTATATGCACTGGGAAACCAAAATGTTCATTTGACTAGCTTATTTTCCTTATTGCTGTGGTCTGGAACCAAACCCAAACACCTTGGAGGTGTGCTTCTCTGTGGTGCTTTTTTTCTTTTTTTCCCAACTTTATAGATATATAGTTGAGATAACACTGGGTAAGTTAAATTTACAACATAATGATTTGACACACATATATTGCATTATTTATTTACTTTTAAAGATTTTTTTGTCAAGTAATCTCTACACCCAAGGTGGGGCTTGAACCCACAACCCTGAGATCATAATACACATATGTCGCCCAATGATGATCACAGTAGGCTCGGTTAACATCTCTGTCACCTCACATAATTACCATTTTTCTGGTGAAAACATTGAAGTTATACCCTCTTCGCTATTTTCAACTCTACCGTGTCATCAGGCATAGTCCTCAAGCTGTACGTGAGACCCCTAGAGCTTACTCATCTTACAACTGGAAGCTTTTACCCTTTGATAGCATATATCCATCCACTCTCTTCTTCTTCATCCCAGAAACTAATCCTGTTTCTATGATTTTTAGATTTCTGTGATTTTTTTAGAATTCATATACAAGGGATATCATACAGTATTTATCTTCTTCTGTCAAACTTATTTCACATACCACAGTGCCCTCAAGATCCATCCATACTGTTGCAAATGACTGAGTAATAGTCATATGTATTATATAGGATATATATAACACATATATGATACATATTACATATTTCACATTTGATATATAATATTACATGTAACTATTACATGTATTATATATAATATACTCTCTACATGTATTGCATGTATTATGAATCATGTATGATAAATCACATTATACATATGTGATAGATAATATATAGTACATATGTATGGTATATAATATATTACATATGTAATATATATTACAGATACACAGATATATATACGTATCTCACATCTTTATCCATTCATCCACAGACAGACACTTAGGTTGTTTCCCTATCTTGGTTATTGGGAATAAGGCTGCAGTGAACACAGGAGGAGTACCGAGTGGGACTGACAGGTTTGGGAGCCTCCATATTGTTTTCTATAGTGGCTGTCCCAGTTTGCATTCCCAACAGTACATGAGACTTCCCTTTTCTCCACCTCCTCACCAACCTTTGTTCTTTTCTTTGCCTTTTTAAAAACTAGAACCACTGTAACAGGTGTGAGATGGTATCTCCTTGTAGCTTGCAATTGCATTTCCCTGATGATGAGTGATATTGAGCAGCTTTTCATACACCTGGTGGCTATTCATATGTTTTCTCTAGAAAAATATCGATTCAAGACCTCTGCCTGTTTTTAAATTAGATTTTTTAAATTAGATTGCTTTTCCTGCAATTGAGGTGTATACATTCTTTATATGTTTTGCATATTAACCCCTTATCAGGTGTATGGTTTGCAATTACTTTGTCCCATTTAAAGGTTGTCTTTTCATTTTGTTGATTTCTTTTGCAGTGCAGAAACTTTTTAGTTTGATATGGTCCCATTAATTTACTTATGCTTTTGTTGCTATTGCTTTTGGTGGTATGTGCAAAAAAATGATCGGCAAGACCAATGTCAGGGACCTGTTCCTCTATGTTCTCATCCAGGAATTTAACCATTTCAGATCTTGTGTTTAAGTCTGTAATTGATGATGAGTTAATTTTTATGAGGCGTGTAAAATAAGGGTCCAATTTAATTCTTCTGCAAGTGAATATCCATTTTCCCAACACCATTTATTGAAAAACTATACTTTCCCCATGAAGTATTCTTGGCTCTCCTGTCAAATATTAACTCATATATATGCTTGTGTTTATTTCTAGAGGCTTGATTCTGTTCCATTGGTCTACCCATCTATTTTTACTCTAGTACTATACTGTTTTGAAATCAGAAGTGTGACGCCTCCACCTTTGTTCTTCATCTTGACCTGGCTATAACCTTGTCCTTTGGATCTCAGCTTAGAAATAACCTCCTTGGGGCACCTGGGTGGCTCAGTCGGTGAAGTGTCCGACTGTTAATTTCAGCTCAGGTCATGTTTCCAGGGTCACAGGATAGAGCCCCACCTCTGGCTCCACACTCAGTGGGGAGTCTGCTTGAAAGTCTCTCTTTCATCCTCTCCCTCACTCATGCTCTCTCTCTAATAAATAAATAAATCTTTAAAAAAAGTAAAAAGAACCTTCTCTATGAAGCCTTCCATAATTCCCTCCAGTACGTTTAAATTTACTGTCATGCCTCATTCTACATGTACTTACCTGTATACCTCTCTGTTTCCTTGAGGGCAAGATTTATTACTTACTCATTATTAAATGCCTAGATCCTGGCAGAATGCTGAGCGTACGGTAGATGTAATTGTTAAAGAATGAATCTGCCTCCCTCTTTTATAATGCCTGAGTATTATTTTACATTTGGCTTTACAGGGCACGCACCACTCCACAGGACATCTTATTCCAGATTTAGAGAATTCTAAATATCAGAGAAATAAGTGCCTTACAATGGACTTGCAACTACCTTCATGTAATTTCCACACATTGGCCCTACTTCTGCCTTGCAGGGCTGCACAGGAGAAGCCCGATGCCTGTTCCATCAATGCCTCCGTGAATGTCAGGAGTCATGCTCTGCCTTTCCAGACTAGGCAAATCATCTCTTCTTTAGTCTTTAGATCAAACATCTGGATACCTATCAACACATATGAAATACGTATTTTCCTAATAATTGCTGCTTATAGGAAACCAAATAGATTTCAGACTCAAAAGAAGCAAGACACTTCTCAAGGCCAAGCACTTTATATCTTTATATCCACTGACAGCGCTCACTCCGTAGATGCTCCAGTTGAACGATTTTGGCCTTTCTTGTATGTTCACTGTACAAAAGTGAAAAGACAAGCATGGCTTCACAACGTCTTCCCTAATATCACCCTTCCTCACCCCCACCCCCAGCCCAGTGGGAAAGAATTCACTGACCCTCCCTGTAATTCTGCAGCACTTCCTGCAAACCTATCTAAAAGTACTGATCGAGATGTGTATTACAGTGAAGTTTCTGCGTCAATTTCCCCACTAGACCATGAACCCCTTTAGAAGGCAGGGTCTCATTTGTTAATATTGTATCACAACATCTAGCACAATGCCTGGCACATAGTAGAGAGTCAACCTGCATTGTGAGTAAGTACAATAAAATATCTAAAATAAATTGCCTTATTTGCACACAGGATTCCTTGTCCTATCCATTTTTAATAAAGGGACAAAGTTCTACTTTCCTGGATCATTTTGCAGCAAGAAAGGATAACTTTGTCCATATTATACTGTTCAGATATTACAGGAATGTCAGAAGGGAGTGAACGCAGGCTTTTAGGGAAAAAGATGTATGTTTTATACGTTATGTAGCAAATTTGCAGAGCATGGGGCATATCCTGCGTTGAGGTTAATTGCATGCGTGCTTTCTTGAGGGCTCTGAGGTTCCAAGTCCCAGACCTAGAGTATGAAAATAACTCATGCCCCTTCAGAAAAATTTCCATGGAGAAACAGGCATCTGAGCCAATAGGCTCCCTACCCTGCCCCTGGGGTGTGAGAGCTTTAGAAGTCAACCCTTACAATGAAATTTTTTCTTTCTTTTTAAAAAATTAATCTCCACCATCCCTTTAATCCTCTTTGGAGACCTAATGGATTGGTGGGTTAGAAGTCAATAGGCATGACAGACTTTTCCCAGGAGGTGTCTTCATCAGTTGTTATGAAGTCGGAAGTGCGTGTGCTGGCTGTGGGAGTGATAGACACGGTCAGGGTGACTTTAGTTCAAACAGAACCAGAGCTACTGGAATTTTGTGAAGATGCCCCCAAGGACAGACACTCAGTCTACAAAAACAGAGTCCAGACAAAGAGTCCATGGCAACCATTGCTAGGAGATAAGTCTATAGTGAGAGACAACGGAGTGAGGAGCCACTGATTCATTTTAACTTGTGGTTATTGCAAAGCACGTGACTGTCCTCCCTTTGGGCAGTAAAGTGAGCCCCATCTGTGGCACCCCCATAGCAACCATGCATTTCCATTTTGTGCACAGCCTCCTTGCCGACCCCACTTTACACCTCTACCTTATTCTTTTTAAGTCCTCAAGAATTCATTTGAAAATGAAGTGACAAATAACGGAAACTCTGTATACACCAAGTTGGCTGACCAGTGGGTTTCTCTGGTAGATCCGCCTGGAGATCATTCATTCTTTTGTCTTGAGCTGCTTGGTTTTACCAAGTGGGCGAGAGAGAGAGAAAGATTGAGAGAGAGCTGCGCCTGGGGTTTGGGTTTCTTTTATTGACAGTTGTTAACATGGGGAGGAATATTCATTACTTAAGGTAGAAAAGTTTGGGGAGCAGGGCCTCCAGCTTTTTCTTCCTTATTGGGTCAGGGTTTTCCAGCCTACTTTGTCAGCCATTTGGGGCCTATCTGGTTTTATCGGGCTTCTTGCGACTCTATTTTAAAGTGCTGCCAGGGCAGGCCTTAGACTTCCTCCACTCCCCAACCATAGCTAGTGGTGAGTTCCTCCCTGCTGGCCTCCAGGCATCCTGTTAGAGCCTAAGTGAGTTCCCCTAACAGTCTGGGAAGCATTCTGTGCTAGGCACTGTTCTATGGACCAGGAAAACCACAGGGAAGGACCCTTACGGATCCTACGTTCTAGGGGGAATGATGTAGAGCTTAAATGTAAAGGCAGCAAGACCAATTTCAAGAAAAATATACCGGCTCATCCTAATTTCCTAAGAAGTGATTCCTTTAGGTTCTTCAATCTTTAAGAAACTCAAAAAGAAACAGAAAGGGAGACAAACCATAAGAGACTCTTAACTCTAGGAAACAGCTGAGGGTTGCTGGAGGGGAGGTGGGTGGGGGATGGGGTAACTGAGTGATGGACATTAAGGAGGGCACGTGATGTAAAGAGCACAGGGTGTTACGTGCAACTGATGAATCCCTAGACTCTACCTCTGAAAACTAACAATACAGTATATTTCAATTAAGTTGAATTTAAATAAAAGATTTCTTAAAAGAAAACAGAAACTCAAAAAGAGCACAGACCATGGTGCCATGGGAACAAAATGGTGTGGTGGTGGCCGAGCAGGATTAGGCAGTTTCCTGAGCCCCATATGAGGTTTGGACTAGATGTCCCTCCCCATCCATTGCAGAGCTGATGATCTAACATCCTAATTTTTAATGTCTGCATTTTCTCTATGAGACACAGAAACACACGTGAAGTGCTGCACACAATGCTTACATTGTGGCTGACATTGCGGCTGCTGTCATTAACGGCCCCCTTTACCTTTGGTTGTTCAAGGTTGACAGCATGCGTATGCATTCCCCAAAACATCCGTTCTTGCCTGAAACTTGATTCTCCCAAAGCATTTGGATTTACTCTCTAGCTAAAATCTCTCCTACAACCCTGAGCAACAACACTGGGAAACTTGAGGCTTCCTTGAACTATTTAGGGCGTTAGAGACTTCTTTTGTTATCTTAATGGGAAGGACAGGTTTGGACAGGACTGGTAATGGACCCGTGTTGACTCGGTGTCATCCATTATCCATTGAAAGCTGTTTTCATGAACAGGTTCTGTTCTCCTTGTCTTTAGGAATCCATCCTCCCTCGTTCTTATGCCTTGGGGCTCCGATGCACAGTGGCCCTCTTTTCCCCCAACCCCATCATCCCCCCCCCAACCTCCAAGCACCAAGGAGGAAGTGTATGACCTCAGCCAACCAGCTCATTCCAATCCTCAGACCCACAGGGATGGGTCTGAGGTATCAACACATGTTCTAATCAGAACCAGGGAACCCCAATGAGACCTTCTGCAGAAATGCTAAAAAGAAACAAGTGCTCTTTCCTGATGAACTTGAACCTTACACATCGGAAGATCTAGGGCCACGGCCATCTTTGAACCAGATGAGAGATAACAACTAAAACCGAGGGGAATGAAGCTGAAAGAGAGACCAAGGTATGAAAGGTAAGATGGAAAAGAAAAGGGATCTTGGTGATCCTATTTGAACCCGAGATCAAACTGTACTAGAAGCTGAAGGTAGAGCTCTGACGTTACAACTACGTGAATCATCTCCTGTTTCTACCTAACAGTTTGCATTGTATTTATTGTCACTCACAAAGAAAGAAGCCTAGTTGATGAACTGGGAGTTGATGCCGGGTAGGGGGAATGGATGCCTTGCTTCTGTGACTTGAAGGAAAACGGGCTCTGGCCAGCAGATCCAATGGGAGAGACGTGCAGAGCGCAGACCCTCCAGGTCGTGCTCCGGGAGCTGGGAGCGCTGAGAGGAGGGAGAGAGGATACCACTGTCTGCGTCAAGCACTACGGCACCTACACGTCTGTAAGTATGGGGAGGACGTGTGATTGGAGAGATCTCACTTGGAAGAAGAAACTGCCTCATGGGGTAGACTTCCTGGGTCTCTCAGAGTCCAGGAAGGAAATGACTCTCCTAGGGCTCTAGGAGATCATGGAGTCAAGGGAAGGAATCCAGTTCCTGCATTCTAAACCCCAAACACCTCTTTTTAAACCGAAGTGCCAAATAAACCATCGTCTTAGCGCTGGCTCTTATATCAAAACAGCCCAGATGGGGCGACTTCAACAGACATATATTTCTCAGGGTTCTGGAAGCTTAGAGGTCCAGATTAGGGGACCAGCATGCTTGGGGTCTGGGGAGAGCCCTCTTCTGGGTTTGCAGATAGCTAGCCGCCTTCTCAATGGGTCCTCCCTCGAGGGAGAAGGTAGCAGCTCAGGTGTCTCTTCCTCTCCTTATAAGGACACTACTCCCATCATGGGGGTATCACCCCCATGACCTCTTCCAAACCTCACTACCTCCCACGGGCCCCAGCTCTTGCTATCATCCTTTTGGGGCTTCAGGCTTCCACAGAGGGTGGACGGGAACAAGCATTCAGGCCATAAGGAGCCCCACCGTGCTGCCGAGGTCCAGAAGGCTTGCGACAGGCTGCGGTTATGTACATTTCACGCTAGGACAGACCCCTCCTGGTTTTGCAGGAGCTGCTATGGTGATTTGAATTGCTGAGATTCCTGGTCTAGCACCCAAAACCAACGTGCCCTGGTTCTCTTGAGGGCAGGCCTCCTCTTATGTTCTCCTACAATTCCAAGATTGGGCCTGGTTTCTGAAATGGGGTTGCTGTGCTCAGTTGCTGATTATGGTGACCTTCTAAAGGGGCTTAGCCAACAAGGTAATCCTTGCTCATGAGTAAGCCCCCTGCTGGGAAAGCTTAACTCGAACCACATTCCACAGATCGCAGACCCCCAGGAGAAGCCTCCGATCTAAGGAGAGAACGCAAGCTCCTGGTTCATTTTGTCAGGGATTCTCCATGGATAACGAGCTTTGGGAATAGGATTAATCCCAGAGGGTGTATCCCCGACGTTTCTCAGAATTACTATTATTCAAAGCCTGCTTTTCATTTTGCTAGAAAATGACATTAAAGGGACGGCAATTTATTTGTTGGTTGGTGTGTTAATTAAAACAATATGGAGCAAGCATTCCATCTTTGTGGGGCGCCTGGGTGGCTCAGTGGGTCAAAGCCTCTGCCTTCAGCTCAGGTCATGATCTCAGGGTCTTGGGATCGAGCCCCACCTGGGGCTCTCTGCTCAGCGGGGAGCCTGCTTCCCCCTCTCTCTCTACTCGCCTCTTGGCCTACTTGTGATCTCTGTCTGTCAAATAAATAAATAAAATCTTTAAAAAAATAAAGAAAGAAAGAATTCCATCTTTGCTCAGCTTGAACAAAGCAGTCTGTACCCAGCTGATATACCCCTCGAATTCCAAAGTGTGATTTCTATCTGAACAAAAAGGTAATAAATAAATAAATAAATAAATAAATAAGGAGGAAACTAGGCAAACATTCTAGTCATCTCTATGAGATAAGGGTACACTCACTATGGCAACAAAGAACCCCAATCTCAGTGACCATCACACGAGATAATTTTCTTTCTTACGCACGCACAGCTCAAGCGGCTGTTGGGCAGGCAGTCTGCTGGGGGCCACTGTCTTCCAGCTGAGGCTTAGGGTTGTCCCTAGACCCCCCCTGCTGCTGGCCAGCAGACAAGGAAGGAAGGAGAGAAAGGAGGAGCTTGCTTGAGGATTTAGGGGCAGAAGGCTCTCTAACGGCAAAAGAGACCTAGAAATGCAGTCTCGCTCCGTCCCCAGGAAGAGGAGGCATGGGTGTGATGAGCTCTAGCTGGTTTCCACACTCCTGTCGTGCCTGTCGCTCCAGGTCAGTATCATGGCTCGCCTTCTCCCTCCCTTCCTCTGTCTTGCAGGAATCCTTGTCAAAATCCAGGTATTTGCATAATACTCCACACTGTGTAAAGCCCCACGTGTGCGTTTTTTCAGCTAAGACTCCCAACCACTCTAGGAGGAGCAATCATTAATCGCCACTGGGTTTTGGACCCAGGTCTTGGGGGTCTAATTGCTCTAGTCCCTCAGGGAGGCTGCCCCGCTGCAATCTGCGCTCTGTGCCTAGCTGCCTGCGTGATCCAGGGTGTGTGGTGTGGACCTCTCCGGCGCCAGTCTGCCCCACGGGACACATGGGACAACGGACGGGGGCCTCCCTCACAGGGCTGTGATGGGGGTTACTGCTGGTGATGTCCACGAGGCCAGCAGAGCACCTGGGTTCTAAGAAACATCCACAGTGATTTGCTAATGGCAGGCGTGGGAAGAATCCGGACTCCAGCAGGGCTCCCTGCTCAGCAGAGCGCCTGCTTCTCCCGCTCCCTCCCTCTCTGCCCACCCCAGGCTCATGCTCTCTCTCGTGCTCTCTCAAATAAAATCTTAAAAAAAAAAAAAAAAAAAAATTCTGGCTGCATTTTCTTTTTTCACCACCACAAAGGGTGCAGTCTGTCAGTGAGGGACCTGTGGGGCTGGGATCTGCTCTCCAGAGCCTCCATCAGGGTCATAGCCACCCCTCCTCGAGGGCCAGGATGCGTTTGGGGGGGGGGGGGAGAAAGAGGGAAAGAGAGAGAGAGAGAAAGAGAGGGAGAGAGAGACTGCAAAACTGCATGATGCTTCTGAGGGTCCAAGGACAAGGAACCCTTTCAGGGGTCCCCAGGGGGCCTTTGAACTTGAGACATGCAAACACATCAACTGTGTCAGCACTGCAGGTCCTTTCTGATTCGACCAAGTCTCCTCCACCCAGTGTCTGCGGACTCCTCTCTCATTTACCAGGCATTTCTCACGGCTTCCCCAGAGGGCTGAGAGGGAGGCACGCCAGATGTGACTACTCCCTGTTTCTAAGACCAAGGAAACCGAACTTCACTTAAATGACTCTTTCCAAGGTGATGTGGCTATCGAAGAGCGAGGTCGGTCCTGGACTATGCCAGAATGTGAAACGTTACTGCCTTTCTCAGCGTGGAATCCTCGGAAGCAGACTCTTGAAACAAGGGTTTAAAGGCAAATAGTTAATTTTAGAGGCATCCCAGGAAAGGGAGAAATGAGAGACAAAGGGAAGGAAGCTGGTAATGTGTCCCCTGTGGGTACCAGATGCGTATCCTGCTGGGAGGCTCTGGGAGATCAAGTAACACCTGCCACCCAGGGGTGTTTATCCTCCAACCTCTTGCTGTCATTGGCTGAGGGATCTTCCAAGGGCATTAACTCCCTGGCCTGTTCAGCCTAGCACCAGCCCAGACGGAGAGCAAACCTTTGTGTGGAGAAGCCCAGGGGTTGGCACCTCCTCCATGTGTCAGGATGCTGAAGGCGGAGGGGATTGGGGGTGGGGCAACAGCACCTGCCAGGTTCCCGTGTGCAAGCAGAGGCTCCTCCTGCCCGTGCGTGCCCCTCCCTCACCCAGCCCATCGCCACTGAGTCCTCCCAGCGCCACGCTGGGGGTTGGGGTACTGTGACATTCCCAAGGGCAGCACCTGTAGCCGGAGAGGGAGGGACTCGGACACAGCTTATGATAGGGATGTAGGTTAAAGATGGAATCCAGCTCCGCCATTTCCTGAGGGAAATTGCCCTAACCTATTAGGCTGTATTTATCCATCAGAAAAACAATACATATTACAGTGGATTGTTGGGAGGATTAAACATGTAAACTCTAAAGGGTGAGCCCAATGACAGCAGAAACCATGCGTGTCTTAATCATCAATATGTTCCCAGGGCTTGACACAGGGCTGGGTAGTGAATGGACGGGAGGAAGAGAGGGAGTGAGGAAAGAAAGAGAGAAAGAGGAAGGAAGGAAGGAAGGAACTAACCGCGAATTCTCAGCAGCACAGAACCTGGTCCACCGAACGCTCTCAGAAAGTATCAGTTCCCAACCTGCCTTGCAGTTTCCTGGCCTGGAAATACACTGTAACATCATAATAGCCAAATCAGGGCGAAAATGAGACTTTGAAGCACTGCTAAATATTGTTTCATTTCTCGTGGGAACCGCCAAGTGTAGAGTTGGAAAACTACTTCCCAAAACAAGGCTCAACATCTCTCTAGTTCGCCGTCTATACACCATTGTGTGGACTTGCCCTCTCTCCTCCCTCTGACTCCATCCTGTGGTTCCCTCTCCTACTGGGACCGAAAGTTCATCAGGCTGGGACTGCCAGGTGCACAAGGCAGGGGCAGGACCAAAGCCCTACTGTTCTCGCTGCGTCTTGTACCTTTCCTCTTATACTCTGCCTGCCACATCCCGCCTCTGCCTCCCCCCAGCACCACTACGGCTCATCACACACCAGCAGTGAGCCCGAGGGCAATCTTGTATCAGACAGAATCTTCCAGCCATGTTGGGGAATGTTGCCGTGAATGCCCGTATTCAACAAACCCCAAAACCAGAACATACTGTGCACTTTGATAGTCACACATAATGACAATGTTGAGATGCCACGAGGCAAACCCCTCATTCCACAAACCTTTACAGAGTAATTGCTATGTGCCAGGCACTGTGCCCGGCTCTGAGGATACAGTGGGGAACATGGCAGAACGGCCCTCTCCTCTTATAGAACTTGGAGCATCGTGGGTAGGCAGATGGCAAACAAGTGATCACCAAATAAGTAGATACCGCCGACCTCTGAATAATGCAGGGGTTAGGGACACCGACCCGCTGTGTCGTCAAAAACCCACAAGTGACTCTGGACTTCCCCGAAATTTAACTACTAAGAGACTACTGTTGACGGGAAGACTTGCCAACAACATAAACCATGGTTAACACGCATTTTATATGTTATATATATTATAAACTCTATTCTCACCATAAAGTAGGCTAGAGAAAAGAAAACATTATTGAGAAAATCACAAGGCAGAGAAAATACATTTATAGTCTTGTACCGTCTTCATGGGAAAGAATCTGCATCTAAGTGGACCCACGAGGTTCAAACCCGAGCTGTTCAAGCATCAGCTGGAATTACAGTCATATGTGAGGTGATGGAAATGTGTAAAGTCCTATGAGGTTCTATAATGAGATGTCACCTCACCTAGGAAGTGTCACCGAGGAAGTGGCATTCGGTGTGTAGGTGCTGAGTATGAGGCCTAAGAAAGAGGTGGGGACTGCCTGGGAAAAGCCCTTCTGGAAGGAAAGAACCCACCATAGACGTAAAGAGCCAAGTGGTCCAGGATGGCTGGGGCAGGGTGAGCAAGGGAGAGCGGGAACCCCGATGAAGCCTGAGGACTTCCGGGATTGTCCCCAAAGCCACACGGCCAGCACCTGTGGGGACTGGAGTAGAGGAGACAGAGCACTGTTTAGGTCATTCATTCCAGGGGCATTTACTGAGCACCTACTGTGGCCCTGTACTGCTTTAGGCATCTAAGTAGAGAAGAGAAGAAAACAAAGTCTCTTCTCTCCAGGAGTTTGGTCTTCGTGATGGTGGAGCCCTGCAGGCCTGCGGAAGAATTTTCGGCAGGAGACGACATAATGAGACTTGCATAGTAAGGACAATGGGTTGCGTGCGATGCAGTGAGCGGATGGGCGGGGGGGCCTTTGGAGGCGGCTGCAGGAGTCAGGGGGGAGCAAGTGGTGGCTGGGACCAGAGCGTGCAGAGGAAGGGAAAGAAGTAGATACCTCTGAGAGGTATTTTGAAGGTAATGTCCGTGACACTTGAGGTGAACCAGATGCCGGGGTGAGCGTGATGGGGAGGTCACAGGTGACTTCCAAGCCTCTGCAAGTATGCCGGGCCTTCTGAGTCATCTAAGAATGAGTAGTTTCTGTGCAACGTAGCTTAAATATTTGGATTCCTGAAAAACATGGGTATTGCTGTGGGACACTATTGTTAACCAGAACCTGCCCTTTTCCTAACTATGCATGACTTAGGAGAAATAAAAGGCGAGTGTGTGAGGAAGGGGTGTTATTTATGCTGACAGAAGGAGAAGATCTGGGTCTATGCTGCGATTTTTTTTTTCAGTTTCTGATTTAAAATTTTACAGAATGTTTTTTTATTATCATCAGTGTTAGCGTCGTTTCCTAATACTGCCACAACCAATGATCACAAGTGTGGCAGCTTAAAACAAGAGAAATTTATTCTCTCACAGCTACAGAAGCCAGAAGTCTGAAATCAAAGTGTTGGCAGGGTTGGTTCTTTCTGGAAGTTCTGAGAGAATGCATCCCCCCTGCGCCTCTACTACATTCTGGAAATGCCCCTGTGTTCTCTAACTTGCTGACACATCCCTCCAAGCTCTACCTCAGTCCTCACTGGCTTTCCCTCTGAGTCTGGGTCTCCTTTTCTTTCTCTCACAAGGACCAGTCCTTGGATACAAGGCTTATCCTACATCCTGGATGATCTCATCTCTAGCTCCTTCGCTTAATTATATCTGCTAAGACCCTATTGCCAAAGAAGTTCACATTCACAGATGCCAGAGGCTCTTAGGACTCGGATACTTCTTTTGCGAGATACATTCAACTCTACGCAGAGGAATAACCATTTATATTAGAAAATACAATTGCAGGAAACTGATTTAGAGAGTTTTCTGAGTTTTAAGGATGTACATAGACATACACCAGCTTTCTCTTTGCAGCTAAGAATTAATTACTATACTCTTTTTTTCCCTTCCTGAAATGCCACAGAGAAGAGGAGAGATTTTCAGTAGTTCCAACCCACAGTTTATGTATAAACAGAGGAAACAAAGGATTTGTTTCTTTGTGCCTGGCCTTGGAGATATATACAAATTCTTTCAAGCTAGGAGTAATTGTTTAGTTTAAAGGTTGATAATTTATTTGCCAAGGAGTCAGAAAATAACCAGAGATTAAAGAACAGCTGTGGATGAATTAATTTTATCCCCAATCACATGAATGAGATCTGGAAATGTACCAGGAAGAAAAGCAAATAAATGAGTTGAAAATCCTCGCCATGTACATCAGATTTAAGCAGATCGTTTTCAATCTGTTTCCCACTGCAAAGCAGCTCAAAACACGGAACACTGATTTTGTGCTTGCCAGCCACTGTTCAAAGCACTCTGCATGTGTGAACTCATGGGCTCCCCACCACAGTCCTCACCCCCATAGTGCGGAAGAGAATATTGAGGCAGCAGGGAAATCAGTAACTTGCTCAAGGTCACAGTCACTCAGCAGTAGGGAGGCCAGGATTTGAACCCAGGCACACATCAGAGCACCTGCTTTTAATCAAGATGCAATTCTTAAAGTCTTTTATATTTCAAAACTATACATATCGGAGTGGTTATTTTTCTGCTAAAGGCAAACATGTTGGGTAATACCCTGACAGTCTGTACCAAGCACCCACACTTCTATTCCCTCCTTATCTTCCTGCTTTACAAAATGATGATGGGAGTGTATTTAACATCTTTCACCAAAAAATGATAGGTGTAAAAATGTCTCCTATGGCAGGTTATCTCTATTTGCACAGCTAGCAGGGGTATCCGAGGCTCGAGGCACTAGGGCAAGGTCACATGAAGGACACCATCCAAGATCAAAACCAAGAAAATCCAGATTGTGCATTTTGTTGGGGTGGGGGAAGGATAAGATGAAACTTTGGATGAAAAAGAGCCTAAAAAGACACAACCGTTTTTTAAATGATGAGCACAAAACAAACTATAGTGGCCAAGGATGGACATTGGGTAATCGACCAATTGTGAAAATACAAGAAAGTGATAGCAGGGAAAGCCAGCAGAGAGGGTCCCTCAGGGAAAGGAGGGACAGTGATAAGGATCGGGCACGTGGCTCACTAAGTTCTCTTTCTTGCTTTGGGTATAATTACAAAGCGTTGGACTCACTGTATCCCATTACACTGTTCATTGACTTTGTATTGGTATTTTATTTAACCTCAAGCACATTTTTAAAATTATAGTAATCATCTAAGCATATTATTTACAAATACAGAGGCCAACACCGGGAGAAACGGTTAAAACCTGTGAGCGTAGGTTACTTCTGGCGGGCTGCATGATCTTTGGGTGATGAACGCCTATATCTCATCGCAAATCTTTTGATGCTGATTTCTACCTAAAACAATAAATTAATATTTTTTAAGATTTTATTTATTCATTTGAGAGAGAGAGAGAGACAGAGCAAAAGCAGGGGGATTTAGGCACAGAGAGAGGAAGAAGCAGACTCCCCATTGAGCACAGAGACCGACACAGGGCTCTGTCCCAGGACCTGGTCTGGATCCTGATCTGAGCCAAAGCAGACAAGCTTAATCATCTGAGCTACCCAGGCACCTCAATAAATTAATTTTTATCTTTTTTAAGATTTTATTTATTTATTTGACAGAGAGATATCACAAGCAGGCAGAGAGTTCAGCAGAGAGAGAGGAAGAAGCAGGCTCCCCGCCGAGGAGAGAGTCCAATGTGGGGCTTGATCCCAGGACCCTGGGATCATGACCTGAGCTGAAGGCAGAGGCTTTAACCCACTGAGCCACCCAGGTGCCCCGATAAATTAATTTTTAAAAGAAAGTAAACCAGGGGTAGTAAAACCTTACTCACTGGACTGTCAATAGATTTAATTATGAATATAGAGTGCCCAGAACCCAGTGTCTAGGTTGTAAAGATCCTCACTTCAGTAGGTGGTCGTGATAAAATTTATTTTCCCACGCCAAACAGCAGGCTGCAGAAATGTGGCCATGATTGCCCAGCCCTGCCTGCCACGTAGTATGCACTCAATAAATATCTACTTATTAAATGAGTATGCAAGTTTCTTTATAAAGTTTTAAAATATTTCAATACAAACTTCCTGGCAAGACCTTGCCAGTTCTGGTTATGAACCAGCTAGGAAATGCCACATCATATGAAGGCATTTGCAATTAGCATTAGGGAGGTATTGAAGCAGAGTCTGATTACAACACTTCAAAAGAAGATATTCCCTCTGCCCCCAGGAGGAGTTGAAAGGGGGGAAAAAAAAACAATTTAAATTCTAAATTGCAAACCTAGCATGGACACTTAAATTTAATTTAAAATAAGGCGAAAAATTGCAATCAGTAAATCTCGGTAAAGGTATATGGATGCTTATTATTCTACTCTTGCAGCTTTTCTGGAGGTTTGCAACTTTTTCAGAATAAAAAGGTAAAAGAAATCCCTCAGGCCGCAGTGTCATGAATAGGTTGGAGAAAGTGGTCAAGAAGATTGGTCCCTGGGCACCTGGGTGGCTCAGTGGGTTAAGCCTCTGCCTCTGGCTCAGGTCATTGTCTCAGGGTCCGGGGATCGAGCCCCACTTGGGGTTCTCTGCTCGGCAGGGAGCCTGTCTCCCCCACCCTCTCTGCCTGCTTGTGATCTCTCTCTGTCAAATAAATAAATTAAAAAAAAAGAAAGAAGAAGAAGAAGAAGAATGTTGGTCCCTGCAAGACAGAGAAGAGGCTTGGACTAGGCATTTGACCATAGACATGAAGAGACACCTGTGCAGTTAATGTATGTCTTGGAGGTAAAGTAACGGGCCTGGGGAGTGAAGAGACAGAGGAATCCGATGGACATTTGTCATTGTCCCAAGTCTATAGGTCAGTTTCTTTCAGGTTGATCTATTAGCATAATATTATCTCTCAATATATTACAATAACCATTCAAGTCACCACAAGCATAAATATAATAAGCGTTATCATTAACGTAATTATTACAGACTACATACTAATAACTGGTTTCCACTGATGTGACAAATGCTTGAGGATAAACTATAAGCACTGCAGAAGGGGTGATGAGTTAAATCTGGGCTAAGTGAGACCCAGAAACCATGCTACGGAGAGTTGCCGGCTGGGCCTGGGGCACACTCAGGGGGACAGCCACCCCTCCAGGTGTCGTTGGGGTCTGGATTCCTGTCTCTGACTCCTGGCGCATTTGCCTCTCTCAGAATTTTAGAGCAACCGTCCACTCAGGCTAGAGGAGGTTTATTACTCACCATCCCAGCGACTGTCTGACAGACAAACAAGATTATTTAAGAGGCTTTAAAGTCAAAGTAAGGACTGAAGTCATCGCTTTCATGAAGATTTTAAAACAGTCACTTCTGAAGTCCCACCTGCTCTTTTCCAAGTCCTACCCTTCAAATTTCAGATCTGTACATTTTATCTCAGGAATAACAGCAGGAGAATACATTTTGTGGCATTTGCAATTTAAATCATGTGACTTTGGCAACGGTTAAAAAACAATCCCAAATCAAGGGAAAAGCACTTCAGCAAAAAGACAAGTTTCACAAATGAACCAGTTGGAAATTCTAGACCCTGGTGAAAGGGTAACAATGGAAAAACACACATTATCAACTTTCAAGCCTCTCTTGGCTGTAGGATACTTGAAAGAATCCCAAACACCAGACGAGGATAGACGTCAAGTGCATTTTACACTGTCTTCCAGAAAATATAAAATTATGTCTCCAATTACTCCCCTTAGATGATGGCTCCCGGGTCTGTGAGTGTTAAACACACATGAAACTATAAAAAATCTCTTTGGGCATTCCTAAGCCCAAGGAGTTCTGAAGTTCAGTGTCAGCTCTTGTCCAAGAGGTTTAGTAAAGGGTGCCTGGCTGGCTCTGTCGGTACAGCACGTGACGCTTGATCTCGGGGGTCTTGAGTTCGAGCCCCATGTGGGGCATAGAGGTATCATTAAAAAAAAAAAAAAAAAGTTTCATGAGTCCCTTGCAAAGACACTTACTACAAGTTTGCTTATAATAGCAAGTAAAAAACCTAAATGCTCTTTAAATAAGTTATGATACATTATGTTATAGAATTATATGCAATTTTTTTTAATTAAGTAGTTCTCATATAGAAAGTTCTTCAAGACAATTGAGTTGGCTAGAAACAAGCTGCAGAATAATGTTTAATAACATTTTAAGTTTTAAAAGTCAAAAGCAAACACACGTGCATATTTATACATCCATGTACATATATATGTGAGTTCATGCAAGAGAAGGTCTGGAAGGGCCTTCTAATACCTCTCATTACTAGTTACCTTTGGGGAAGGAAATGCAGTTGGAAAAGGGGACTCTCAGTTTTTACCCTATTTTATTAGGTAGTTTTGAATTTTGAACTGTAATCGTGATTTGCGTGTCACTTATGTAAGTTGAATGTAAAAAAAAATAAATGTCATATGCTCTTTATTTTAAAAATAACTCAGTTTTGTTTTGTTTTGTTTTGGTTTTTTTCCAAAGAAAAGGTAAACACGTTGCAGGAGTGGAGCTAGGGGAAAACATGGTGTTTCAGAAGGGGGAAAAAAAAAAAAAAGCCAGGGGCCATCCCTACAGGGCTCTGAAAAGGGGCTGCGAAATTCCTACAGACAAGGGGTGTTAGAGAGGAGAAGGGAGTTGGGGTAAATTGGAAGGGGAGGTGAACCATGAGAGACTATGGACTCTGAAAAAACAATCTGAGGGGTTTGAAGTGAGGGGGGGGGGGCTGGGAGTACCAGGTGGTAGGTATTATAGAGGGCACGGATTGCATGGAGCACTGGGTGTGGTGAAAAAATAATGAATACTGTTTTTCTGAAAATAAATAAATTAATTAAAAAAAAAAAAACAGGAAAAAAAATTTAAAAAAAATAAAAACAAAAAAAAAGAAATTACTACAGATCTGGAGCAGCTGATTGGCTGGGCCAGTCTTCAGTGGCCAGGCAGCCTGCGTGACTTTGGGCCCAGGAGAGATTGCAGCGTCTGAGAGTCGGGCCACCGCAAGGCTGCTGAGCCCCACGCGCAGCTGGCAAGCGCTTTGTCCTTTGTCCTTTCGTCCTTTTGGAGAAAACGCTGACTGATGTAGACCTCACCAGCCCGAACAGCTCCCAGGGGGCAAAAATGTGTCCTAAAGCTGCTTGCAGACGAAGTTCACTCAAAGTGCAGGAACGATGACTCGCTGGTCTCCGCTCCTCCTGCTCTCTCATTGGCTGGCCAGAACAGCGCGCATCTACGCCCAGACCCGGATCTGCTGACTTTGTTGCCCTAAAGGAGAAGAAGATAGGAAACACTAATCTTATGTTCTCTGACATCAAGTCTCTGCTCTTTAGGCTTAAAATACATGGGGCGGGGGTGGGGGGTAGGGGGGGGCACGCATTCCTGGTAGCAGGAGTAGCTTCGTTGTTAACCTGTTTAGGCCTAGATGTGTTCCTCATCTATAAACGCAATTTAAAATCTAAGGCATGAATGTTTTATTTATTAAAACAGAAGGTTTACATGGAAAAAAAAAAAAAAAACCCCACACATACACCAACCTTAGAACCAGGCCACAGCGGACACAAAACATGAGCTAGTGTCTCTCGGAGAAGTGATCAGGGGGCGCCTGGGTGGCTCGGTGGGTTAAGCCGCTGCCTTCGGCTCGGGTCATGATCTCAGGGTCCTGGGATCGAGTCCCACATCGGGCTCTCTGCTCAGCGGGGAGCCTGCTTCCTTCTCTCTCTCTCTCTCTGCCTGCCTCTCAGTGTACTTGTAATTTCTCTCTGTCAAATAAATAAATAAAATCTTAAAAAAAAAAAAAAAAAAAGAAGTGATCAGACCTCCAAAGAGTAAAAGAAGTAATCTAAATGGTGTTGGGAAGCCTGGGTGGCTCAGCTAGTTAAGCATCTGC
The DNA here is from genome assembly GCF_964662115.1 of Mustela nivalis. NCBI lineage: Eukaryota > Metazoa > Chordata > Mammalia > Carnivora > Mustelidae > Mustela > Mustela nivalis. The sequence continues at coordinate 26,108,438 of NC_139023.1, read as the reverse complement.
CTTCAGCTCAGGTCCTGGGATCGAGTCCCACATCGGGCTCCCTGCTCAGCGGGGAATCTGCTTCTCCCTCTCCCTCTGCCCCTGCACTGTCACCCCGCCCACCCCTGCACTCATGCTCTCTTGCATGTGCTCTATCTCAAATAAATAAATAAAATCTCAAAAAGGAAATCTAAATGGAGTTAGTATAGTCTTACTTCTTATCTTAAATTAATCCAGGCAACTTCATTAGTTTCTATTTTAAATAGATTGAAGATTTGACTGGTACCATTGTGTTCAGCTAGCCCAGACCTACTCATGAATTAATAATGACAAAATATCAACTTATAATTTCTGAACACTTACAACATCGAGTGTATTGAATGCACTGAACACAGAGGCAAGGTTGTGTTATGTGTCTGATATATTTCATCTCATTTAATCCTCATGACTCTTATAAATAAGTACTACTATCATCATCATCCCCATTTTACAGATAAGGAAACTGAGACTGACCAAGAACACACCAGTGGTAAGTGGCAGAGCCTATATTCTAATTCACGTTAATTTGATTTCAAAATTAGTGTTCTTCACTGCTGTGTTACTTATGGAAAATCTATTCTTCCAATGCACAAAGCTGGGTTCTGAACTACCTCACCAATTCAAACCAGGTGGCTTTGGTGGTATCAGAACAAATGTTCATAAGTGTCAGCTTCAGTTTCCCCATCCCTAGGTGAGAATGATACTACTAGACCCCCATCTCACGGGGTTGTTATGGGAATCCAAGGAGGTAACCCATGTAATGTGTTTAGCATACTATCTCACACATAGAAATTGCTCAATAAATATGTAATACAAATAATTAGTACTTGCTAAAGACTACCAGTAGACATAGCAGCTGAACTGGTTTACCAGTATAGCCTGCAAACACCTTGCAGAAATAGGGTCTGAGTCATGGGATACCGAACAGGGAGGGAGAAGGTCTGATGGGAGGACTGAAGAAGCCATGAGAATTAAGCCCACCTATTTGATCACTTTACTTGGCACTGGAACTCCTCCCCACCCCGAGGCGGGACGGGGGGGGGGGGGGGAGGGCAGAATGGCCTCCTTGGCCATTCTGCTAGCCACGGCTACTTTGGCCTCCTTTCTATCCTCTGGCCAAAAGTACTATTTTAGTGAAACAGAGTTAAAATGAGCTCAACCCTATTTGAAAGTTGCTAGGAAAGTAGATCTTAAAAGTTCTCACAACAAAAAACCAGAGCAAAACACTGTAACTCTTTGAGGTGATGGCTGTTAACTAAGGTAATTGAGGAAATTATTTTGCCACATATATGGACCTCATATCATTACCTTGTACGCTTTAAATGGATACAACGTTATACGTCAATTACATCTCCATAAAGATGAAAAAAAAAATCACCTCAATGTGCTTTTTAAAGGGCAAGAAAACCATGAAAGGGCAGCGTTAAAGGCTGAAAGATGTTTGGGTAAGGAAATAAAGGAAGTCTTACCTTTTGAGACTTATTTATTTAAAGAGAGAGAGAGTGAGAGAGAGAGAGGTCACGCATGAAGGGGAAGGGCAGAGAGAGCGAGAGAGAGCATCTCAACCAGACCCCCCCACCCCGTTGAGCTTGGAGCCCGGACATGGGACTCGATTCCAGGACCCTGAGATCATGACCTGAGCCAAAGTCAAGAGTCTGATGCTTACCCAACTGAGACACCCAGGCGCTCCATTGAAGCCTTACCTTTTGAATACCAGATTAGTAGTTTTCTTTTCTTTTTTTTTTTTTTTAATTTTATTTATTTATTTGACAGAGAGAAATCACAAGTAGATGGAGAGGCAGGCAGAGAGAGAGAGGAAGGGAAGCAGGCTCCCTGCTGAGCAGAGAGCCCGACTCGGGACTCGATCCCAAGACCCTGAGATCATGACCCGAGCCGAAGGCAGCAGCCCAACCCACTGAGCCACCCAGGTGCCCCCAGATTAGTAGTTTTCAAACTGAAATCCATGAAACCCTCTTTTAGGGGTTCCAGAAACGTTTTCATTAGGATTTCACTTTTTAAAAATAGGACTTGGTTTAATAATCAACAGACATACTCCAGTGTGTTTTAAATCAAATTTAAATTCAGGGGCGCCTGGGTGGCTCAGTGGATTAAAGCCTCTGCCTTAGGTTCAGGTCATGATCCCAGGGTCCTGGAATAGAGCCCTGCATTGGACTCTCTGCTTAGGAGGAAGACTGCTTCCCTTCCTCTCTCTCTGCCTGCCTCTCTGCCTACTTGTGATCTCTGTCTGTCAAATAAATAAATAAAATTTAAAAAAAAATTTTTTTTAATTCATTGGAGACTACCAACTGAGTTGACTTGGCAGGTTAGCTTGTTTTTATGAAGATTTCAAAAATAAAAGTTCTCCACTCTCTCTCTCTATTGAAAAGAATCCTGGAATTTGCAAGACAGCTTTTTAAAAAACAACAGAAAAACAATAAAACAAAATATTATTTGTAAATATATAGATATAGATATATCTATATATATATGTCTGTGTGAACTTGGATTTTCTTAATTCTGTGTGAGCAAAACCAATTCATAGATTCATAGCTGGGAGCTGAGACTTATAAAACACTGCCACTTTCAAAACATCATGGTCATCAATAGCCTCCTCATTGTTCTCCCTGATCTTATAAAGTTAGCTTATAAAATGTACATTAATAAAATGAGACATAAAATACTATGTACACCCTTAGTAAGGTTCTACATAAGATTTTATTTATCAAAGAAGATTGTGCTACTAAATGAAAAGTGTTTTTAGAGAGAGAGCACAAGCAGGCAAAGGGAAAGAGAGAAGCAAGCTCCCTGCCGAGCAAGGAGCCTAATGCGGGACTTGATCCCAGGACCCCAGGATGACAACCTGAGCCGAAGGCAGCTGCTCAGCTGACTGAGCCACCTAGGCGTCCCCTAGATGAAAGGTCCAAAAACCTCAGCCTTAGCTCATTTGGACAATGGGGTGGGGAGGGTGAAGTTCCATTCCTAAGACCCTCGGGGTTTTGCTCTAGCCCTGATTGCTAAGACCACCTGTTTCTCTTTCCCTTCCCAGATCCCTGCAGCTCTGAGGCCCTGTCAGCGGGCAGAGGTGGAAATGAGATTTGGAACAATAACATGGAGCTTGTGACCCTTTCCTGCTCCAAGGGTCCACCACACACAATGGTGCCCCTTCTTCAATGCCAAGGGAACCTCCGCCAGCCCCTCCCTCCTTTCTCTAGGTCATACCAGCGTGGAAAGCAAAGCAAGCAAGTCTTGTTAAGATCTCGGGCTTCCTTGTCTTAGCTTTGGAAAATTTGCACTATTAACTGGGAACTTCCTTTCTGCTTTGGCATTCCTTGATTTAATCTATTAACCAGTGAAATCTGTTCATGACGTGGCAGGAGGGAAAATACCAACAAGAAAGGGCAGAGACAAATACAAATACTGAGCCTGGCCCCATCCCTCTGGGAAAATTCCAGAAAGATAAGGGGTAGATGGAAAGGTAGACAACCTAGAAGAGAAGGCATATGGGACAGATGTGAGCTGTAAAACTTTGCACTTCTTAATTTTTTTTTTTTTAACCCACTGAGCCACCCAGGCGCCCCAATTATTATTATTATTATTATTTTTTAAGTAGGCTCTACACCCAGCATGGAGCCCAATGCGGGGTTGAACTGATGACCCTGAGATCAAGACTTGACCTGAGATCAAGAGTCAGATGCTTAACTGACTGGGCCACCTATGTGCCCCAAAACTTCGCACTTTTGCTTAAACATTTGTAAGACTATGTTCTATAACCCCGATTCGTTTACAACTGATAGAAGAGCCATTAGTGATTTCATTATAATTTTCCAAATAAATGTGGTCATCCTCAAACACCTCAGCTTCATTTTCATTATATTTCATGTGATTTAGCCACTATGCAAGTAAGTCTACTTCCACCATAAAATCTCTGTAGTGCAAAAATGTTTCCTCTTCATGCAGAAACGTTGCCCGCTCAAGGAATGACACATCATTTCAAGCTAGAGGGCTTTGAAGTGCCCTTTTGTCATTTAGATATCCAGAGGAGTTGGAAGCTTCTGAGTGTTGGTCACTTTGGAGCACAAACTGAAGATTCTATCCGTCTAGACCAAGATCGGCTGTAATTACCTGTTGAAGACAAGTCACGGGTTCATGCAGGTCCAGTACTCTGTTCTCTCGACTTTCTTATCATACAGTTTAAATGTGTGTGTGCGTGTGTGTGTGTGTAATCTGCTCTCCCTGAAATTGAGTTTAGAATAGATCCTGTCTTTCACCTTCCACTAAATCTTAGTGTGACAGAAGTCACGCACTAACCAGCCATCTCTAAGGAAACTAACCACCATCTCTCCCTGATCCCTTCGGCTCTGTTTTGCAACTTTTCTTCTTGGCTGTGTTTCTCACATGTACCTCGTTCCATCATTCCCAGTCCCTGTTCTCGAATGTCACTATAGACCTGTCCGTCCATCACTCCCTCGCATATGTAAATGGAGAAGAGAATAATCCTGAGCCTAACGTAATTAAAATTCTATGATCTATCCTATAGTTTGGAGTCAGTGGACATAATTACAAATAAACGCCTCTAGCAAGAATAATGGAAGTCTGCTCCAAAGATGTGGAATGATTTCCCAGAAATTCAAAAACAACAAATGAATCCCTACCCCCATATCATTCTTGCAGAGGTCTTCCAGCCTATGTGCACAAAAATCAAGAGCTTGCGTAGAATTTTAACCAAATTGTGGGGGCCCCTGGGGGGCTCAGTTGGTTAAGCATCTGCCTTCAGCTCGGGTCATGGTCCTGGGCTCCCGGGATCAAGCCCTAGTTGGGCTCCCTGCTTCTCCCTTTCCCTCTGCCACTCCCTCTCCTGTGTGCATGCGCTCTCTCATTCTCTCTCAAATACATAATAAAATCTTTCAGAATTTTAACCAAATTGTGAATAGCAGAGGAACGGGAGGAAAACAGTATGTTTGTCCTTAAGCAAAACTGTGAAGATTAAAGTTATGCCTTGTCATCTTAGCTGGCTTGCTGTGGGGCCCTCTCCCTATCACCTTCCAGAATACCAAAGCTGTCGGACGTTTCACTTAACTTCACTTTGTAGCAGCTCCTCGATGATGCCATTTTCTACCCCTTTCTTCCATTCTTCTTCTGCCTGCCTGTAGCGTGAAAGAGCTAAGAGGCACCCATAAGCAACTGTCCTCCACTCTTCTTAGGTTCTACCCCCCAAGCCCCGGCGTGGTATCAAGCACTTCTTTTTTGCTCCAAGACCTCTTCTGGATGTGAAGTTTCAGAAGGGAAAGGGACAACGGAGAAAAGAAATGATCTCTTTGAAGACAGAGAGTGTCCCTTGCACATCTGAAGCTTCATGCCTGTCAGAGGTCTTTGTGAATGTCACAGACGTACCATACGTTCCAGCAGTTTCTGCACTTCACGATCCTGTTCTAACTTCATTTTACAGGTAAGGAAAGCCCGAGTCCAGGTTTATCCCAAGTCCCTTCTAAGAAGCCTCCCTTGGCATCCAGACCAACACCACCATCCCCCCTCTGGCCAGGAGTTTCCATAGATCAGCTAGGTACCGGGACACCAGTGACGACCTTGAACGTGTGTGGCTCGTTTTTCTTCCAGCCACGAGCATGGCAGATCCAGGCTGACCCCAGGAAGTGGCTTATCTCTCAGTCTAGTACGCCTCTGTGGTTGGTCTCCAGCTGGACCAAACAGGAACACAGCGGTGGTCGAGTGAACCGTGTTTGATGTTCGTAGCAGTGAGACCACACGTGGTGGGGAAGCATAGGGCATCCCAGTAAGAGTGTGCAGAGAGAACCTACGGATTGGGGCTTTGGTTTGGACATTTGGGGGAAGGTCCAAGGAAGAGGGGTTAGCTCCAGATTGGGTGCTGTCCGGAAGTGGGGATAACTCTCCAATCGTCGCTGACACTGTATCTCAGCTGGGACCAAGGAGAGCACAGCTAAGGCCGTCACTGGTAGAGCGGGGGCAGTGACTAGGGTTGGTGGGCGGGAGGAATGTTGGGCAGTCTGTGGTCTGCAGGGACCTTGTTTCCACCTGTGCTTAGATAAAACTCCGAAGGGGTCTTGTTTTGTGCCACAGCATCGTGGTCACAGCATGACCTTGACCAAGGTTGGTGTTCCGTGACATTGCTCACGTCCAGCTGGAGCACCGGGTCAGCTCCTAACCACATCCAGAACGTGGCTGTTGTGAGCTAGTTCCCACCTGCCAGGGCTGTTTTTCTTGTTCTCCGCTCTGTTTGGTCTTGTCTTTCAGGCCTGGGGGATGTGGGGAGGATCAGGTCAGAGGAAGCAGGAGAGCACACTGCCCCAGGTCCTCATCGCAGACACGAGCTCCTCTAGGCTTTCCACTGTCTCTGGACATTGTGTTTTTAAGCCCCTGGAGGACCTTGCAGAAGGGCCCCTTTTGCCAAATGCCATGCATGAGCACCTCTAGTGCTTGTGGGATTCACTGGGATTCAGCTAACCCTGCAGGGCAGATGTAGGTTGGGCCAGGAGCAGCAGTGAGACGCAGGCTAGAAGCTAGAACCTGAGTCCCCTCCGCTGAGGCCTCTGAGAGCCCCATGCTTTGCACGAATTCCCACTTGAGGGCAGATTCTGAGGTGAGTTTGGCTTCTCCAAGGACGTAACTTAGAGCAGGGCCGTCAGTGATCATCCGGGAAGAGGGATCCTCTCCAGCCCACAGCCTTTCCCCCTCCTTCTGGGGACTCCTCAGACCAGCACAGATGACCTACATCCGCTGGCAACTCATCCTTATTTTTGTTCCCTGGCCTTTGTGGGAAGGGGCTGGGGGTGGGGGGTTGAAGAGATGGAAAAATATGTAGAAGCAACTTTTCAGTTTTTCAAATCCGGGGCGGGGGAGAGGAGGAGTCTTCACGCAGATTTCATAACCCATTAGAAAATATTTTTCTACCCCTCAGTGTGGGATAGAGGCAATTCTCAACCTGGAGATGAGCTCTCCGGGAAAGAGATTGAGGGATGAAGGCTCACTCTTAAATTGTTCCCATGTTTATTTTCAGTTACCTTAGCACAGAATGTTCTCTCAGGCAAGGTCTACTAAGACACTCTTTAATACAAACACAGTTGAGTTGGATCACAGGAGAACTCGCTTAAATACATAGAAATGGTGGCTTCAACTATTAAATTGTTTTGCCTCCTGCCAAGTGAGATCTACAGCTCTGTTTTCTTCTCCAAGCTCTGTACGACGAGGAGGAGGTAAGAACAAAACAGGGCTTCAACCCACAGCACAAGTGCCCAACCCTCTCTCGGGAGAGCCTTGGTGGAACCCCCCATGGAAGCTGTGTGCTCAGTCGAGGGAAGGGATAAAATGAAGATGCATCCACGTAACTCACAACACAGACAGGATACCCCCGGGTCGTTAATAAATACTTTATTATGAACCACCGTGTGGGAAATGAGCACAAAATTAGGAATTCTTTTTACAACATTTAATGTCGCTTCTGACTCTGGTGTCTCACAACCGAAATGAAGCTTCTCATTTGTAAGCTCCTCACGTGCTTTGTTCAAAGCGCTTTTAAAACGTAGGGGAACTCAAAAAGGGGAACACAGGTTGGTTAAGTCCATAAAGTCATTTAGTCACATAGCTTAGAAACGCTCATGCCCAGACTGGTTTGGCTAACGTTTGGACAGGCTGTTAATTATTTGGTAACAATGTAAAAGGATTGTTTATTTTATTCATAAAACCCTCTGTTAAGACTTTCAATATTCTGGCTCTCCTGACATGAAATTAAGAGGCAAAATGCTCAAGGCCATTGCTACAATGTAACAGATTTACACTGTTTTTAAAAAATGGGCTGCCCCTTGCAGGAGCAGGCAGGGTCGCAAGTGGGATTCCAAGAGGGGGTCCCAAGGGAGAAAGGGACAGGTCTGCTTTATCTAACTGCCCACCTGCTCCGTGAGACCCCGGCCAAACTGTGCTCAGCTGTGAATTCCCCTCAGACACAGTATTTCCATTTAAATTTCTTTTCCAGAGACACTTTTCTTTTTTTCCTGAGGTAAACAATGAGAAAGGGGGTCCTGTCTGCTCCCCTTTGTTGTCCCCTGACTCCCAACAAATCTGGCACGTAATAGGTGCTGAATGGTCACTTCATTAGAAATCTCTCCACTTGGAGCATCTCTAGGACAAGTCTAAGTGGTTTGTCTTTAGTACCATTCCCCAGGTCAAAATCTTCCCTCGGGGAAAACGACTTCACGAGGATTTTTATGTTCATGGAAACAGAAGGTAAAGGCAGGCTTCATACGGTTAAAGGTATTTAGGTGTCGATGTACAGAAACGGAGGATAAATGGAGAACACATCTCATTCCCCAGAAATGGGTTCTGCTGGTGGGGACATACCTATCCTGCGCACTCCATTTAACCGATGGACAGAACCAGGCCTAGAAAAGAGCGAGGCTCTCCTAAGGTCCTCCCTTCCTACGACCCTCCTGGCAGCCCCTGGCGACCTTCCAGTTCAGTCGGGTTCAGCTGACTTGCCCCGAGAGAAGATGGATGGAAACTGTTCTGTGGGTCTTTAGTTCCCATCACTGGGCGCAGGCAGATGCATGCAAGATGCATTCAGATGACGACTCCTGCCCACACGCGGACGCCCTGAAGGGACTGGCCTGGGGCGGGGAGAGACGGGGGCAAGCCTAGAGCATCTTAACAGCAAGCCTGAGTCCCAGGAAGGAGACAACATGCTGCCCCCACGGGGCAGGTCCCTATAGGGAGTGGGGTGCACCCCGCTGGGGGCCCCACAGCTCAGAAACCTCCAGAAACCCCGGGCCGGCTGTCATTACAAGAGGGCCAGGATCATACCCCAACTCGGGCCTAGAAGTCAGAGGCTGGAAGCCACTTTCTTATATGGGAAATGGATCTTTCTATTTCATAACTGGTAAAAGATTTTTATATGCAGAGCCCGAGCTAAGGAATTCACTGTGATGTCTAATAAACCTGACCCCCCTCCCCTTTTTTCTCCCCTGAGAGCCTCAATTTGCTATTTCCCAAATACAGGTTTATGGATTACTTCTGTTGATCTTTTTCTTTTCTTTTCTTTTCTTTAACTCAGAAACAGGACCAAGTTACCTTCAGAACACCGACTTTATCAACCTGGACAGTAGCCCTGCAATTATTTATCACCAGCAATCAGAAGGTTATTTACCCTTCCACTGCTTCGAAATTAAGTTGGGAATGATCACCGGGGCCGGAGACTTGCCAATAACTCCCATTTTATAAAAGGGGTTTTATAACCCATGTGTATAACATTACCAAGATATAATTCTCTAGGAAGAGAATTCCTATTACATTTATTTATTTTTTTGCAAACAATTTTAGACGCAGGGTGTTAAACTGATTGAACTTTCACAAGATTGACGTTATTGCTTAAAGTGCTTGAATTGGTTACATTAAAAAGAAAATTAAGGTACAGATTATTTTAAATAAAAACTAAACTTTCTTTTCTTTAGCAACAAAATCAAACAAAGGCCACACAAATACAGTAACTACTTTGGTTACAAAAAAAATATGAAAGCCAAAAATAAATTAATGTAATACTGGAAAACAGAAATTTAATTAGGCAGAAAAGTGGGAAATAATTTTCTCTGACCCATGCCATTTACATGAGTTATTCACAACAGTGTGCATAAATGCCTTGACCATCTAAGAGCAAATGAGGGCAAAACATTTAGTGCACGGTATTTTAATACATGTGAATATACAAAGTTGATCAAAATGCAGTTTAAAGATAAAACCCATCTGTAATAAAGCTACACTCCAATAGCTAAAATAAGTCCTAAGCCCCAGTTAGAACATAGTTCGTGGTTAGGCATGCCCGTGAAATTAAGCACATTCATGAAAATAAATGTATAGGGACCATTCCTATCATTTTTTTCCCTATTTCATCTGAAATCCAAAATATGCCAGGCCGGAATGCCACATACGACTGGCTTCCGATTCAAGCCAACACCTTTTTGTAGTGTTCCTTGGCTCTCTGCACAGCAGCCCACTGCTGCCTTGGAATGGAAAATGCACCCGTGTAACAGGACTGGGGGTCAGCATTTCGCCAAAATTGGTTCTCACACAAATGCCTTTTTAGCAAACTGTACCATAACCTAGGTGCTCAGCTAGTAAGTAACCAATAAAGCAAACATGTCTTCTCTCGTTCAAGTGGGAAACACTGTAACTTATTCTGAAACCGCAGCAGTTAAAAGAAAAACAGCAGGCCCACTCACTCCCCGCTAGAAAATGACACACAAAACCCCTGCGATTTGAGGGAATACTGCTGAGCCTTTGTGCTATCGTTGACCTCAGAATGGTCGCACACATCTCACACCATTCTCTGCTTTCCACGATGAATGAGGGATGAAAAATGGAAATGTTTGCATGCTACTGTCTTTACATGAAGTGAAATGATACAGGGGAAATGTAGCTGCCTAGTGTTTGTCTCATTTATTGAAGAGGAAAGAAATGATCAGATAGCTCTGAAGTTTAAAAATCTGATGGAGTGACTGCAGATAAGTGTGATTTGGTCTTTCTCCAATCTTCTTTTCTTGCCTCCATTTTAATGCTCTTCCATTACCTTCCATACTTGTTCTCTATTCCTAACCTCTATCCAGGAATACTGAATTTTAACTGATCCTTTCAGTTTCTTCTGTTAAGTCACTGGGAAAAACTCTTTACACATACAAAAGAAATAATATTAGTAATAAAGAATATGCTCTGAATCTAGGACTTGGCATTTAGATATTACTACTGTAGGCTTCCAATTGAAAATTTTTTTTTCTAATAAATTAGCTTCAAGAGTCATTTCAAAGATAATTTTAATAGTTTTTCTTATGAATCAGTTCCAAATATATTAGATATGATCCATCATTATTTTTTTCTTAAAACTTTGCAACCTGCAGTCAAATATATGGGTTATATATAGTACAAACAATTCCTTGTATCAGTCACCTTCAATTGCGAAGTGTCTCTCCTTAAAAACAGAATAAATACTCACCTTCCAGGTAAGTGATTACTGCATATGTTTCATGGAGGAAAAAAAAAGACAAAATATTTATAAATACGAATTTGCCTCTAAACAAGGCAAGGTATATTTTCATCACTTGTATAAAACAATAACGTGAAGATCACCCTGTTTTTGTCTTTTCCAGTAAAAAGCAAAACGTTTCACTACAAGCATGAACAAATGAAGTGTTGGCATGCTTAGTTAGGTTCTGAGCAATAAACAGTTCAAGGTATCTTAAAGACAAGAAATCCAGTTTTCACCTAGATAAAGTGCTATGCTCTTCATTGTTACAAGATGGCCGCTAACATGTTCGATTTCAGTTTTAATTCACATTATGCCAAACATCTGCGTGTTCACTCGCCGATTTATTAGGTAACAAAATAATACGTTCACAGTATGTTAGAGTGTATGGAAGTCACTGGCTTCCCAAAGGACGCCAAGATCTAGGACCCATAGTTACTTGAAAGAATCCAAAAACCAGCTCGACAGCAAAACACCAAACTGACCCTTTCAATAAAAGGTACCAACACGCGTATGATCTAATAAATACATACATAACAAAAGTGAAAAAGGTAAAAGTAACTCTAGTGAGATGAGGTTCTTCCAGAAAGCGGTCCTGTCAAGCATTCAAGGAGTCTGAGCCAAAGAGATGCCACCATTTTGTTCATTCCTCCGCCCACCCACTCCCACTTCCTCGGACCCACCTCCACACCCAGCTAACTCCAGTAACCCCTCTTGGGAAGGTTCCATGGCAGTCCCGGGGCTCATCGGTGCCTGCACAAACGGCCGGAAACGTGACAAAGCCAACGGCTGGGCAACGAGGCCGATGGCGGCGAGGGGGCAGCGCCGCCGTCCTCACTGAGCGAGAAGGATGTGGGCGCTGCCTGGCCACAGAGGGCTGGGCCGGAAGCAGTGGCCGCGGTGTCCCAGCCCTGCGACCACAGACCGCACAACACCGGCAGGCCTGGAGAGACACCCGTGACAATGCTCAGCAGTGCCAGAGAGAGGACAGACAACTCACGGGACCTCACGGAAGTAGAGGGTCCCTAAAGACAAACAGCGCAGGGTTCTTTTCCTGCCACATGGTTTTGGTAGAAAGAGAAGAAAAGTAGCTTCTCCCTGTCCATGGATGCTTCCTCCTCTGGGCTTCGCCTGCCCTGAGCTCCCTCCCTTCTTAGCCTCGGGGGCTCACAGCCCTTGGCTGGCGCTAGCCACCAGCCACCAGCCACCAGGAACAGCTTCTCGTCACCCTGTTCGGCCTGGAGGAGGCTTTGCGTACTGAGGTTACTCACTTTGAAACGTTTTCGTTTGCACAAACTTAAAGCTATGATTGCAGCCCCCTAAAAGGTGAACATCTACCCAATTCTTCTGTCCTTCTGGAGGGAACGAGGCAGAGCAGCAAACAGTGGGTAGCAGTGCGTCTGGGGACAAGGCAAAGGAATGCACTGAGACACGATCCCGGGAGGCATTTAGGCCGTGCAGCAGAGACCCAAACAGACTGCAGACATTTGCTGGAAATGTCACTCGGATTCAGCCAGACACGGCCAGTGGTGGGGCGTTTACCCGATCCTAAAATTAGCAACTGTTACTCATAGAAATCTTACTACAATCTGATTGCAGTTAACTCTACCTCAGACTAAAATAAAACCACGAGTAGTGCTGCATGTAAAAAATAAAATAAAATAAAATAAAAAAATAATAAACCAAAGGGAGAGAAAGTCTAACACAGCCAGACCATCAGACGTGGCGTCCTACCCCTGGTGGGCAGCTGGGGAGGAAAGGGTGCAGGGAAACCACATAGGAGTGCTTGGAACATTTCCCCCCATTTGAGTGAGTCCGCAGTTCTTTAAGTTATTCTCTTGATTGATAGAATAAAATATATCCAGATTCTGAATTTTTTGATATATCTGATGTCAGGCCATAGAATTCTTCAATAGCTTGGGCATCTATTTTCTGCAACAGAAGAGACACAAAACAATACCATTGTTTAACATGTGGATGGAGAGAAGGAGAGAAAAGTGAACAGGATGGACAAGAGAATGTAAGGAACACAGTCCTAAAAGCACAACTGGGGGCGCCTGGGTGGCTCAGTGGGTTAAGCCTCTGCCTTCGGCTCAGGTCATGATCTCAGGGTTCTGGGATCGAGTCCCACATCGGGCTCTCTGCTCAGCAGAGAGCCTGCTTCCTCCTCTCTCTCTCTCTGCCTGCCTCTCTACCTATTTGTGATCTCTGTCTGTCAAATAAATAAAATTTAAAAAATAAATAAATAAAAATAAAAAAAATAAATAAAAGCACAACTGGGAACTCTCAGCAGTCACCTGGCAGTGCCCCAGACTTGACAACGGGCCACGGTTACGTAAACTGCAAATTGTTGAGGAGGAAAGCCACCCTTTAATTTATGAGGCCACCATATGTGGGCACTCTCTGAAGAAGGCGGGGCTTCTGCCCAGGGGGGTCTTGAGGAAAACCTTAATTTCTTCAGATCATCAGAGTTCATTCCCTTTAGTGTCACCCTGTGAGCTAAAATGGGCCTTGTCCGACAGTGGCATCTCTTCAGCTAGGACTCCTTTACAACAAAATCAATACACGGAACAACTTGAGTGTGATGGAACGATTTTTAGGTCCAACAAACTGAAAAGGTATTTTTAACAACCGATACAAGGAAAATCTGGTATAATGAAAGAATTCTAATAGAACCTTTTTTTTTTTTTTAAGGTTTATTATTTGGTCTGTACCAGACAGGGCTTCAGTCGCGGTGGAAAACAGGGCTTAGACATAAATATGATTTCGGGGGACACAGAGAACTCACATCCATGGTGGACCAGTCAACAGGAACACAGTATCAGTATCAGTGAGCCCCCATCACAGCCCCTTGTCTCTTTCCACAGAGAATGAAGAGCGGCAGAGTTTAGTTTCAAGAGATACGTAAACCATTTGAGGGGAAAACAGGCCTGTTGTAGGAAGTGCCCCCTCCCGCCCCCACAAACTCCCCCAAACACAGTCTGTGCCCCAGCCCCACTGAGGGTAACTGGCATACCAACCTCTACAATGTCATCATCAAACAACAGCCAGAAGCCATGACTCTTGACGATCGTAATATAATGCCCACGGTTGGGACCGCTGGAAAAGGACAAAAGTTGTCAGGTTACCATTTACTTCTTTAAAAAAAGACTATGTCACTCCATGTAAGCAGTGATTTACGAGAACAAACTCTCTCGAGTCTGTGCCCACGGTGGTTTGGTGGAAATGCAGGGAGGGAGAGCCGCAGGGCGTGCTGTGGGGCACGTGAGGGAGTCTTCTGCAAAAATGCAAAGACACGGGTCTTCTGAAGACCCACAGTCCCATGGGGAAAAGCAGGTATTCAAACTCGACAGTGACTGGACACCCACTGTGTGCCAGACTGTCTCCCGACTCTCAGACAAAAGAGCAGCAACGAAAATAAAGTTCCCACCTTCTCAAGGCAGAACTAAAATACAATATTTCAAGGAGTAATGAGGGCCATGAATAATAAAGCCAGAGTGGGGCGCCGGGGTGGCTCAGTTGGCTAAACCACTGCCTTCGGCTCAGGTCATGATCCTGGAGTGCCAGCATCGAGTCCTGCATTGGGCTCCCTGCTTCTCCCTCTGACCTTTCCCCTCTCAAGCTCTCTCTCTCTCATTCTCTCTCTCTTTTAAATAAAAATAGAATCTTAAAAAAAAAAAAAGCCAGAGTAACAGCGTGGAAAGAGACCACACACAATCCTGTCCCAGCTGAGGATAGAATCATAAATGGATGAATTTTCAATGGACGTTTTTCCATGCTTCTATCTATAGCTAAGGAATAAAAAAATATTTGTCCAAAGGACAAAAGGACTTCCAGCAAAAACTCTGCATCTCCATTATCTAGGGGCCATCTCTCTTACTCTGTTTCTGATTGGGTAAAGACTACAAACAGCATAAAGAATATTTTTAAGAGTACATGTAAACAAAAAAAAATTTTTTTTTTAAGAGTACATTTTAGGGGCACCTGGGTGGCTCAGTGGGTTAAGTCTCTGCCTTCAGCTCGGGTCATGATCTCAGGGTCCTGGGATCGAGTCCCGCATTGGGCTCTCTGCTCAGCAGGAAGCCTGCTTCCCACTGCCCCCGAACTGTGATCTCTGTGTGTCAAATAAATAAATAAATAAATAAATAAATAAATCAAATCTTAAAAAAATAAAGTTTAAAGAGTGTATTTTAGATTTATTTTGCAGTAAGGAGGAGCTCAGAAGACATTCTCGAAAGTACCATCACCACGGAATCTTATAACCCGGGAAGGCACAGCTGGGGCTACCCAGGCACCAGCAGAGCCTCCCGCTGTCCCGCAGCGCCCGCTTCCCCGCCTGCCCTCACCTGCCACAGTGAACCACCACGGCCACCAGGTCGTACATGCGGTCCAGGTTCACGGCGTCGCTGGACGTGTTGAAGAGCCGGAGCTCCAGCGGGAAGACCACCCGGTAGGACAGCTTGGTGTACCTGTGCAGCTGCTCCATGTACTTGAACCGCTTCAGGTGCAGGGCCAAAATCATGGGCAGCTTCTTCACTCTCATCCTAGGGGACCACGAAACAGACCGTCAGCTGTCCCCCACGGCCGTCAGGGGGACACGAACCCGCTGCCACCACCCCAGCGGACAGCAGGAGGGGCTCACGGGCGTCAGTCCCGCAAACACGCGGACCGCTCGCAAGAACGAGAGGAGCGTGCGTGCGCTGAGCCGGCTCCCCCGACTCTCGGCGAACCGGGGCACAGCCGGCCAGGGCGAGGGGCCACGGCGGGTCTCGGCTTCGGTTTGGGCAAAGGAGCCCGTCCTGAGTTTGTACCAGTAAAACCCAGGACGTGCGACTGCTCTCCAGGACTGCTTGCTTTTTGCTGCCTTCCAGAAAGGAACAGTCTTTGGGCAACCACAGCCCCCTCCACCCCATCCGGAAACAGTGGAGAGGAGGGGGGACAGCTCGTGAGAGAAGCGGGGGGACGGAAAGCAGAAGGCTGAGGTTTGGACTTGCGGGTTCTGAGGACCGGCGGGGGCGCTTCCCGACTACTCCGCAGCCGCCGGGGAGCCGGGAGCACGAGCCCCAGGGCGGCACCGAAAATGCAGGGGTTGGCTTCGGGCTACTCTCCCCAAAATGGGCTTCGTGGAGCACCGGAGGTGTTCACCGAGCCGGGGTTTTGAGGGTGCTGCTGTGGACAGGGTTACTTTCTATTTTGAAGTTCTGCTGTGCACGGCATGATGAAGGGCTGGAGAAATCCTACAGTGAAGGAAGTGTTCTCCTATGTCGGATGCGGCCTTCCCCAAACTTTTATGAACACAGAACGCTTTTTTCCCTAGGTGACCATGAATATTCCTCAGCAAAAAACTCACACAAACAACAGTTTATGTAGGTAACTCTGCTAGAAGAGAGGCCCTTCGGTCACCTTCCAGGACCCCCATCTTGGGTCCGCATCAATGTCGTTCAGCTTATATACGCTGTCAAAGCATATTTATTTGAAAAATAATTTTAAATTTTTTTTTAAATATTTTATTTATTTATTTGAGAGACAGAGATCACAAGGAGGCAGAGAGGCAGACAGAGAGAGGAGGAAGCAGGCTCCCTGCTGAGCAGAGAGCCTGATGCGGGGCTCGATCCCAAGACCCTGGGATCACGACCTGAGCCGAAGGCAGAGGCTTTAAACCACTGAGCCACCCAGGTGCCCCTGAAAAATAATTTTAAAGAGACTATAAATTTTAAGAGACTACTGTTCAGGATTCTACTGAAGTAAAACCCTGTTCATAAAGATAAGAAAATAGTAAGGCCAGCAGAAATCTAAGAATCGTGCGGAACCCCATTATTTTACTATTTTTCAAGAATCATGGGGAACGCCATATTTTATAGGAACACACGCTATTTTAACCAATAAAACCTCCAAGGTTGAGCGGGACACATACTGGTGCCACATGGGGAGGTCTGGGCTGGCCGTGGGTAGACAGATTCTAAGGACAGGCAGCAGAAATGAGCTCGCTGATCACTCCCAAGAGTTCACCACCTCTGCCCTCCATTCCCATCTGCCAGAATGACTGACCTTTCGTGAGTTTTGATGCAATGAGGATAGACGTGCATGTCTGGGGGGCGGGCAGAGCCAGGGAGGCTGGCACAGGAACTACTTCCACCTGGGCTCTAGACCCCGGAAGGCTTCAGACAGCAGTAACGAGCTCCTGTGAGTTATTCTGAATATTCCACAACCACAAGCAGGGTAAGTTTAACTCATGGGAAAGCCTCACGGGCTAATTAAAATGTCAAGTTTCCTGATATCTGGGGCAGACCACAGAGAAGCCCCGACTACTGCAGACTGTCCAGGGGCTGTAACCGGCTGGTGCTGGTAAAGATAGGCGAGTTTGGATCCAGTATCAGTTCAGAAAGTGATGACCTCTTATTGCCCATCCATTTAACTGATGTGCTAGCAGTTCCTCATGTTTCCACATTCAGTGATTAACTTTTTTCACCTTCTGCGTCTCTGTGCACGCAGAGAAGTTCCAACACTCAGGCAATCCCAACAATATTACTAGAGATCTACTAGGTGTTGTACGCCCTGTCCTTTTTATAATCTGACTTTCATCCCAAGCGGATAGTAATTACACCTGATCTCACTCATTTACCCAGCACAGTATCTGGCACACGGCATGCAATAAATATTAGTAGAATGAATGAATGAACAAAGGACCCCACAGTCAAATGGACAAGTCCCCAAGGTGGCATTCTTACCCTTGTTTCTGCAAGGAGGAAGGCAACTAACTTCTCCAAAGCAACTTGGCCATGAGCCCATGAACTGGGATTCAAAATCAGACATGGTTCCTTCCCTCAACACAAAGCCACCCTCTGGGCTAAATCCTTTACGCACCTTTTCTGGGCCTCCTGTTTGCTGCAGCACGTTTCACAATAATATTTCTGTTCACTACACAGTGTTTCTGTGTTGCTGAAGTCTCTGCGGAGAAAAATATTTTCCATCTCAAAACACAGTCCAAAACGTACTTGCTATATACACCATGTTTTAAACTCTTTATTACCCATAGGGTAATTTTTAAAAAAATATTTTCTTTATTTTTGAGAGAAAGAGTCGAACTGTTACCCACCCGGCACACTTTCCCTGAGAACCTGAGTCAGCCCAACCTGGGGCTCGATCCCAGGACTCTGAGATCATGACCTGAGCTGAAGGCAGATACTCAAACCGACGGACACACCCAGGCGACCTATAGGTAATTTTTAAGTGCATGTAATGAGAACAGATCTTTCTGTTGAGTCAGTGCTATGATTACCATTAGACCATGTCTGCTGGACTGGGTTATGATTTCACCACCGGAGATGTTCAAAGGCATCTTCATTTCATGGTACATGGGTGGATATAAATGAGGGTTTCTAATGGATTCAAAAAACAAATCTCAAGGTTTAACAAGACTACCTGTACCCCAGCGATTAAAAATTAGAACAGAAAAGTACTCACTACCATAAAAGCCCATTGTTACATTGTAGTCATGTCCAAAAAAGTCAATCACATAAAACAGAAGATGACATTATCAGGTAGTGAAAAACAGTGTATCTAGGGTGATCTATATTTTCAAAGGGCACAAAGGTAAAGATAATGGTATTTAAACCACATACAATTGCCCTTAGACTGAACTAAGAAAACCCCTAATTACCAGGCGATGCCGGCTTCCTCCAATCCCCTGCTCCCCACCCCGCACCTTGGATCCCTTTGAGGACAAATGCCGCTGCGACGTTAGATCTGTATTCACCCCCATCATGAGGTTTTACTGCACTACTTATGGTTTTCATTTTTTAAATGTCACGGCTTTTCATTCTTTCCTGGTCATTGAGATTCTACTTAACATTCCTGTGGTAAGGCTTCAAAGGCTGAGGAGCACATCCAGAATGTAATACCCTGGAGTCCAGAGAGAGCCTGTGGTACTTCTTTATGCACAGGGAGCGTCCTAGCACCAGAATGATCAGATTTTATTAAAGAGAAAATGTTATTTACATGGTGTTATTGACTCACACACTTACACAGAGCTTATCAAAAGAAACCGTAGACGGTTCATGCGTTCACTACTCAGACGTTAAGCAACGGTCCCCTGGGCTTGGTGCAGGGGCTCGCAGAAGCGCCTGCCCTTCACACTGCCCTCAGTCTGACAGACACGTGCAAGTGAGCCGGTCACAACAGGCAGTGCTCCCGACAGGTTAAAAAAACAAAACCACCGCATGCACTTCTCGCACCTAAAGCCCTGGAGCCGGTGCCCAATTCGCTTAGGGATAAAACCAGATACCTTGCCAAGGCCAGACCCCTGACTGTTCTTCTGACCTCCCTCCTACCCTCCCTTTGGAGTGCCACCCAGCCTTTCTGCCTCAGGGCTTCTGCACGTGCCACTTCCCCAAACAGCTCCTTTCCAGATGTTTCCATGGCTGGCTCCACTCACTGCTCAGAGCTCAGCAAAAATATCACCTCCTGGGAGAAGATTTCTCTGTCTACTTTCTGCAAATCCACCAGCCTTTACCCTGTTGGCTGTCTCGCTCTCTTCTGAGCACTCAGCACCGTCCGAAACTCTCCTCCTATTTACTTGATCACTTGCCTCCTCTGTGGGCAGTGGTTCCTTCCATCTGTCTCACTCACTGCCATGTCCCCACCCCTGAGGACAGGCCCAAAGCACCAAGGCACTCCATCTGTGGGCTGAGTGAAGACAGAAGCAAGTGTATCAAGTCCAGGGGAAAGCACCGAGGAAGGAGAAATGAACCTGAACTGGGGTGATGCACGCCATTTCCAAGGGGTGATGCCGAAGTCAGGTTCTCAGGGAAAGTGTGCCGGGTGGGTAACAGTCCAGGATTCCAGACAGAAGGACTGCTGCCCCACAGGGACATGGAGGCGAGGTGCGGATTGTGTCCTAGAAGCTGGTGCAGACCCCGTGGCTCTAGAATTCCACTAACAGGTCTCAGCAAGGAAAAGACATAATCAGTGCTTCTTGAGAAATACCATTTCTGGTAGCACTATGGAGGAAGGACCAGAGGGGCTAAGAGGCCAGAAAACAATTTAGGAGGCAATTAAACTCAACTCGCAGATCTCAGGTGCTTGGGGCCTAATGGAGACTCAGACTTAGCTGAATGAACACAGGCTAACTCTTCAGCGAGGTAACGAAAGCGAATGCTGTTCTTGGCCTACACAGGATTGGGGTGGAGCTGGTGGGTCGGGGGCAGGGGGGGGGAGAGGAGAGTCTGCGTGACGGTGGAGCTGCACATCGTTGGGTTGTCCACCACAGACGCACCTCTGCACCCAGCTGAAGAACCAGAATCATTAAGGCAAGCCCCACAGCAAATAAGGAATTACACACTTTCTACTCTTGCTCTTCAAAGAAAGTGCCCTGAAGTATTTGCAGACCCAAATAGGTGGAAATATACCAAAGTTAGTATTTACTTGAAAGGCCCAATTTACAAATAACCACCATCCTGCCCCACCCCAGCTGCTGGAGGCTCACCGACCCCCCCAACCCACTCCTTAGTGGGACACAATAACGCTCCCAGGGCATCTGTGGGTGGAGAATGGGACAATGAGGCTAGGTCAGGAGAAGGGGCTGACCCCAGCAGGTAACTGAGTACAGCTGCTCTGCCCTCCCCTCCCAGAAGCTGAGGGGAATCCAGAGACATCAGTAACCTCCTTCCTGGGGTGCACCAGGTGGGAAGCTTTGTTCTAAGGCTGACATCGGCAACACCAGAAGTTCTCCTGGTTGCCCCTGAGAATGACCTGGGGAGCTTTCAAAGCAATCTCAGTGCCTAGTCCCTCCCCTGGCCCCCACTCAATCACACAGAAGCTCTCTGGCTGGAGCGGGTGGTTCCAATACGCCTGGAAGTGTGAGCAGCCACTGTTCCCAGTTTCTTTGTCAGCCTCGACATGCACCTGTGCCACCCAGAGATCTCGTCAACATGCAGATCCTGGTTCGCTCATTCGTTCTTGGGGAAGACTAAGATGCTGTTCTAATGAGCTCCCGGGGGCGTCAGTGATGCTAGCCCATGGACCACTATCTGAGCAGCAGATCTCAAACTTCGGTGGTATTAGAATCACGTAGAAAATTAATTAAAAATAGAGGACTAGGTCGCCTGGGTGGCTCAGTGGGTTAAAGCCTCTGCCTTCGGCTCAGGTCATGGTCCCAGGGTCCTGGGATCGGGGCCCGCATTGGGCTCTCTGCTCAGCAGGGAGCCTGCTTTCCCATCTCTCTCTCTGCCTGCCTCTCTGCCTACTTGTGATCTCTCTCTCTGTCAAATAAATAAATTAAATCTTTTAAAAAATAGAGGCCTAGGCTCATTGAAGTTGAATACAGCCAGGGCCAAATTGTGGAAGCAGCCCAAGTGTCCACCGGTAGATGAATGGGTAAAGAAGACCTGGGGGGAGGGGCGCTATGTGTGTATTACTCAGCCATAAGAAAGAATGAAATCTTGCCATTTCCATCAACATGGACCGAGCTGGAGAGTGCAGTGCTAAGTGAAATAAGTCAGGCAGAGGGGACTTAAAAGAGGCTTCTCAAAGTAAGTAGAAAAGGAACTCGTTTTAGAGAAGATCCATTTTTCAAACAGAGCTACGGGAGAATGAAGAGCTACTTCCCTCCCAGCGGACCTCCCCGGCACCGGGAGAGCCGGCACTTTAAATACGAGGAGGACAAGGCAAGGGAGAGTGGCTTCCGAACAACCCTTGAAGAGGAGGTTTCTGTGAAGGAGCCGCGGGGAGGGAACTCGGGCACTGGAGCGAACTGCAAAAAATACCCAGAAGGCCACGGAAGGATAATTAAGATAAACTTCACGTATCTGAAGTTTCTGCCTGAGGCCATCCTTGAGCTTTTCAAAAAGAAGAAAAGAAAAAACATCCTGGGTATTCACTTGCGATACAGATGGCTCACCCTGCCTAGACAGTCCTGAAATTTGAAATGTGAGGATTCTAGTTCAGCTTCGTAGCCCTGTTCCCTGACTGTAACCACTGCTTACTTCATCATTCCTCTGGGACAAAAGCCAGGAAACTATAATGGAATTAATCATCTGGAAGGAGGTGGCAGAGACCTTACATTCAAATCCTACAATTTCAGCTCGATTTTTAACTTCTTTTTGGCCATCAAAATGAAAGAAAGGTAACATATCACATCAGAAGACAAATGCAGACATGGTAAGAAGGAAATTCACAGTTCTAATTTTAAAAACAAACCCTTAAGAATGCAAACCAAACTGAACCATGAAAGGGGACTCCCCACCCCCACCCCCAAAATGACTGTACTCATCCCTTCTCTTTGTCCTCAGATGGAAAACGCTAATGGGTCAGCCGGGCATCACTGATTCCTGGGCCTTTCTCAGCACTTTGTTCTCCGGGGATAGGTTAGAAAGCGGTCACTCCCAGCCCCAAACCCTGGGAGTGTGAGGGTGAGGGGCAACACCCAGCCTAGCCCAGTCTTCCCGTTGGAGAGGTGAGATGTCAGGCACCTGTGAAGGCAGGTGTGGGTAAGTCAGTCAAATCTAATGTAGTTTAAAAAGCATCCAGGGGCGCCTGGATAGCTCAGTCCATTGACTGTCCCACTCTTGGTTTGGCTCAGGTCAAGAACTCAGGGTCGTGAGATCGAGTCTCTTGTCCGTGCTTGGGGGAGTCTATGAGATTCTCTCTCTCTCCCCGCCCTCTGTCCCTTCCCCTGCTCACTCGCTCTCTCTGGAATGAAACAATCTTGAAAAATATTAAAAAATTAAAAAAAAGAAAAAGGCATTCCAAAGCTCCTTCATACTCTCCTACCCCAGCTTCAACATCTTCAAATGTCCCCAGCCTGCCTTCCTCATGCAGGCATGACCAATACACACATTTCTCAAATCCACTCATCAATCAACCAATCAATCAATCAAGGTAACATAAATCTGAGTTACATTTCTTCATAACAAGTTTCCCTGAAGATTACAATCCTAATTCACCAGTCAGCCCTTTACCTGGCTGACAGATCTCAAAGCTACAGCCACTGCCAGCCATCTGTCCTTCTGAGCAGCCCAGGAATTTCTTAGAAGGGAGGAGAAGTAGTCAACCTAACCAAATTCTCCCTAACATCAACGTGTTTGGGAAAAAAAAAAACCCAAACAAACAGTGAGGGAATAGGCAAGTAGTATCTTTCCTCCCATTCTTTCACGTGCAGCTGAAGTTGGCAAAACCATGGCTTTTTCCATTGCCTGTGATCATTACACCTTGGGGAAATCAGAGATGGCTTCCTGTCACAGGACTATCAGGGACCCATGCTTACACAGAATCTTCCACAACAAAGGCCACCCTGGCCTACAAAACACTTTGCCAACAAAGAGTTAACACACTCGTCCTAGACACCTGGACCTGAGGCACTTGGACACATGAGCTGGTGTGCCACACCCGCGGGAAACGCCATGTAACTAGCTCATCAGTGCAGGGAGCCGAGGGGGCCCTGGGAAACCAGAGAGCAATCAGCGCCCCCAACACCCACTCACATGACACAACACCAGGCGCAGGAGCCAAGAAGCTCTTCTGTGTTGGCGTTGGTGCCATCGCCCCACAAGACGACGTTCTAACAGCCAACCACCACCGCCAGTCCCCTTAAGCTCTCCTTCTGAAAGGTTCCAAGTTACCTGAACTCCTGAAATGACACTTCCGTCACTCAATCACCATCGATAAAGATCCACTGTGCCTCGTCAGACACTAGACAATGTCCAAGCTATGGTACCTTAAGCAACAGGAGGCCGGCCCTGACCATGAGGTCCCGCCTGGCATCCGCACAACCAAGCACTCTGGAGACCTATTTAACGTCCTTCAGGGCACCGATCATCACCTGTGGAGTCCTCCTAGAATGTAAGGGCTGTGAGAGCCTCAATGTGTCTGAGGCTTGCTCCTCCGTGCCCAGTGTCTAGAGCAGAGCTGGGCTGCTTCTAAGCCCTCACAAAAGCAGGGCGGGGGTAGGGGGTTGGGGTGTGGAAGGGGAAGGGATGGAAGGGAAACAGAATCACGTTTCTGCATCGCCTCTGGGCACATTTCCAATGTTCAAGTCAACACACAATACGCCTGGAAATCCTGGGCAGGTGGCGTTCTGCCCTCCGGGTTTCGTACCTTCTCTCGGTCTTGACAAGGAGGCATATCTTTTCATCACTCATCTCCACAGAACACTGTAAGGCGGAGGAAGAGACGGTTCCCCCACTGGTTCTCAACTCAAAAGTACGTAATCTTTTAAATTGGCTTAGAAAGAGTAATGGTAGGCATGGGTAGCGTGTGTTAATCATGTGTGTCAGAGACAAACACGAGAGAGAGAGACACCGATGAAAGCCAAAGCCCACATCTGTATTAAAGATTAAAACTTATTTTTAAACTTAAGGACTAATGACTTGATCCTCTTTCTTCTTAGCATGATCCTTCTTCTCTACACCACATATACTTATTTTTAATCTCTCTTGGGAAAGAAGAAATAGAAAATAATAGGATTATATGGGTTTAACTGAAAGGAAGATTACCTCCCGAGGAAATACAGTATTTTCCCCCCACATATTTACTGGCCTGATCAAAAGCTCAGATCATGGTCAGAATTCAGGAGGTTACCTCAGACAGTGGGTAATAGATGTATTCTGCTCCACATCGACAGAAAGGTCAAGAAAATCTTCATCTTTGCTACTAACCTGAAGCAAAGAAGAAAGGAAAAAAAAAAAAAAGATTAGGTACAAAATATATAATAGATACAGTAGATAAAATTCTCAATGCTTATAGGCAACTAAAACCCAAAACCACCGGCGTAGTCATGCGTGGTTTTGTATGCTCACTGGCAACAACTTATACTGAAAATAACCCCATCTAGAGAAAGCCCCAAATTCTCAATGTACCTGTATTCCTGTTCCAGCTTTCTTTCAGAACTTTCAATAATTCACACTCAACCAGATTTCGCTTCCTCTCCGTTCATTTTTCCCATCGTTTCAAAGTAGGAAGAATCAGACAAAACACCCATAGACCCCAAACTGGCAGAAGGAGAAAAAATGGAAAAAAGACAAGAGACTTCTAAAACTCCCTACTCTGAGGGCCAATCTCTGTGAGGCCGTGGGCGGTGCCTTCAGCCAGTCCCCTGAAATCACTCCTGCAGGAGTATGTATGAGGCCAGGGAGATAACAGGGGCCGGGCTGGAGGTCACACTGGCCGCAGGTGCACCTGTCCCCTCCCCCAGCTGGGGAATGGCCTTCATCTGGCCTTCACGGCAGAGCCCTGAGCTGTCTGTGATCAGTGGGACCTGGAGCTGGCCTGGAGCACTGGCTCATGCGGGCCACCCTTCGGGAGCTGGCTCCCCGGCCCAGCTGTGCCTCGGCGCCCACTGTTTAGACCACACCAAGCCTGGCATTCCAACTCGCTGAAGTTCATGGAGTTACAAACGGCCAGCATTCCAGCAGTTCACTGGCAAGCCTAGCATTTGACTTCCTTGCTGTGGGAGGGACAGACTAGCTCAGCAATGACCTTGAAGTGCTCAATCAATCGGCAGAAAAGTGAGAAAACACTTCTTTAAGTGGGACAACCACTCTATGACCCGATACTCCACTGTTAGGCCACTTTCTAAAGAAATACTCAGAACACAGACACAATCTCTTATACTTTCATTACTGCACACAACAAAGGGTGCGGAGACACACTTCCCAGTTTCATCTCCGGTCTCTGCCACTTACGCATTGAATGACCGCAGGCCACTTACTCAGCCTTGCAGTGCCTCAGTCTCCTCATCTATAAAGTGGGGACTGTAAGAGTAGATATTCATCAGGTTGTTGTAAAGATAAAATAATACATGTAAGGTGCTTTCAAAGGTAAACACTCAGTAAGTCGGGGAGGGGTACAAACATTGCAAATGGCCTCAAATGAGCCAAGAGCTGGGAACGGTTTACTACCTGGTGGTATTGCATCATATTAAATTAATACACAGGCTATACATCCTTATAGAATTGACCTCCAGTTTTGTATAAAAAAGGCATGTATACATTTACACATACACACACATGCCCTTACACACATACACACACTTCGTCATTCTGCCTTTTTTTGGTAAATGGCACTTGTTACTGCTATTGCAGAATGCATGAAAGGCCCAAATATTTGCCACTGCCTACACTGGCTTCTTTGCTGGAGGACTTTACAGATCCTCTCATCAAGAGATGTGTTTCTCATCCTGATTCTGAGTTCAGCCATACGACCTGCTTTGGCCAGTGGGATATTAGAGGACATGTCATAAGCAGAAGCTTGAACAGGCATTTATGAAATTGCTCTCTTGCATTTCTGTTGTCACCATAAGAAAGACAAGCCCAAGTTAGCCCAATGTGTGTGTGGGGGGGGGGGGGTAAGATTTTATTTATTTGAGAAAGTGTGTGCCTAAGAGGTGGGGAGGTGGGAGAGGCAGAGGGAGAGGGAGAAGCAGACTCCCCACTGAGCAGGAAGCCCGACATGGGGCTTGATCTCAGGATCTCCAAGATGATGACCAGAGCCAAAGGCAGCCGCTCAACCAACTGAGCCTCCCAAGGGCCCCCAGGCTGGTCCGCTATGCCCAGGAAGAAGATGAGAGGCCCATGAAAGAGAGCTGTTCTCACCAGGGTGCCCCAGCCAAGCCCGGTCTAGAGCAAAATGCCTAGGCAGCCTGCAGATACAGGAGTGAGCCTGCTGAAATACTAACACACAAGTTCAGCGCAGGTCCAGCCTAGACCAGGGGGCCTTCGGCTACCCCAGAGTTGAAGAAATTGTAATAAATGACATTGATTTAAGTCTCAGAGTTTTGGGGTGGATTGTAACAAAGCAACAGATAACCATACAATGACTTCATATTATAAATATCTCATTTGTATTATTTTACTGTCTGACTCTCCCTCACTAAAATGAAAGACTGGCTCTGGTAATGACTAAGATCTGGCCATTCCTACACTCCTCCAGAAAGCTATGAAACTCAGCTACCTGTAAATACAAGTAGCTACCTGAAGGTCCTGGAGAACAAACACAGACGGGGAGAAGAGTTGCACAGATTAAGTTCATGGTTTCATAGCCTTTACCTGGGCATCTGGAGGGGAACAAATGCAGTCTGTCTGGTCTTGGAACCAGAAAACTAAGTCTGGGAAACCATGTCTATGGGCCACAGAGGTTGGAATCTCAGCGGGTATTCCCAACTCTGGGCGACTCCCAACACTTCTGATTGCCCACTCAACCACCTATGCACAGAGTAGACTCAGCAACTCAGCCAGAGACGAAAGGGCTGACCAAGGGTCTGCTGCCTAAGAAACGGGATTTGTAGTTTGAGTGCAGCCAAGATGAACCGCCTGTCAGGACTCAAGAAAACAAAACACTCACTGAAGAAAAATAACAGAACCCAGAGTTGTCTCAAGTTTTACATCCTCAGTGTCCTAGATAACATTCAAACTTATAAAATGTGTGAAGAACTAGGAAAATGGGAGACAGTCTTTTACTTTTTTAATTAACACAGAATGCATTATTTGTTTTGGGGTACAGGGCTGTGATTCATCAGTCTTATATATACCCAGTGCTCATTATATCACATACCCTCCCCAGTGTCCATCACCTAGTTAATGGGAGATATTCTTAAGACAACTGAAACCAGTCCTCAGAGGATGCAGTTGTTGAAATTAGCAGACACAATTATTTTTTTAGCAGATAAGAAATCTCAGCAGAGAAGAAGAAAGAAAGAAAGAAAGAAAGAAAGAAAGAAAGAAAGAAAGAAAGGGAAATTCCAGAAGTGAAAAATTAATATACCAGATGGACTTGACAATGAACTGGAAAATGACAAAGGAAAGAAAAAGTGGACTTAAAGACAAATCGACAGAAAATTATCCAAGGAGAATAAAGGAAAAAAGAAATAAATATTAACAGATACTCAGAAAACTATTAGAAAATACCATATTTATAACTGGAGTCTCAGAAGAGGAAAGAGAATAGAGCAGAAAAGCTATTTGGAAAATAATGGCAAAATATTTCCTCATTTGCTGAAAGACATACATTTGTAGGTTCAAGATCCTCAACAAACACCAGGTAGGATAAATACAAAGAAGGTTAGCCAAGGCACATCATAATCAAACGGTAACAAGTCAAGAGTAAAAAGCAAATCTTAAAAACATTGAGAGAAGAATGACGTATTACAAAAGAATGGTTCAAGTGGGAGCTGATGTTGCATCAGAAATCATGGGGGACAGAGACAGAAGGAAAACATCTTTAATGTGTCAAAAGAAAAAACTGTCAATTGGCCATAAATTGATCCTTCAAGAATGGAGACAAATTAAGGAGAATTCATTATTAAAAGACCTGCACTGCAAATAAAACGTTAAAGGAAGTTCTTCAAGCCAAAGGGAAATGATACCAGATGGAAATCCAGATCTTCAGGAAAGAAGAAACAACAGTAATTTTGACACTGCCCTGTGGGGTTTGTAATATACATAAATGTAATACATACAACAGCTACAGCATAAGGACACAGTAAGGCAGGGACAGGCAGAAGGAATATACACCTGTATGGTTACAAGCTGTTTTATAGGAAATAGTAACATTATTAACTATATGTGGACCGTGAGGAGTAAGGAATGTATATTATGATCTCTAGAGAAACACCCAAACAATACACACACAAACACATATTAAAAGGAAGACTAAAATGGAATTGTTTATACAAATATATATGTATATATGTTAATATTTTTTCAAAAAAAGCAAAGGAGGAGGAATATAAAAACAAAAAAAAAAAAAAAGAGGGGAAATCAATAGAAAACAAATAATAAAGTGGGAGCCCCAAACCCACCCATACCAGTAACTACATTAAACATTAATGGAATAAACATGAGTGGTGGCCTGAGGCTTGCCACAGAGATTACTGGCTAGGTGTAAGGGATCGTACTGGGGTAACAGAAATGTTTTAAATGTTTTAAAACTGGAATATGGATTCCAATAAAAATTAGAAAAAACTGGATGATGATGATAACTGCACAACTCACCACATTACTTTAAAAATTATGGAGAGGATGAAATTTATGGCATATAAGCTATACATCAATAAAGCTGCTTTTTTAAAAAGTAAGAGGGGGCGCTGGGGTGGCTCAGTCAGTTGAGTGACTGACTCAGGATTTTGGCTCAGGTTGGGATCTCATGGGTTGTGAGACTGAGCCCGGTGTTGTCTTGTCAGGCTCCACACTCAGTGGAGAAATCTGTGATTCATTCTCCTCCCCAACCCCCAACTCATGCTCTAAGATAGATAAATCTTACAAAAAAAAAAAAAAAAAAAAAAAAAGGCGGGTGCCTGGGTGGATGGCTCAGTCAGCTGGGTGGCCAACTCCTGATTTTGGCCCAGGTCATGGTCTCGGGGTCCTGGGATCAAGCCCTGCATTGGGCTCCGTGCTCTGTGAAGAGTCTGACTCAGGAGTCTCTCTCCCTTTCTCTGCCCCTCCCCCTGCTCTCTCTCTCTCTTAAATAATCTTTTTTTTTTTTTTAAGATTTTATTTATTTATTGGACAGAGAGAGATCATAAGTAGGCAGAGAGGCAGGCAGAGAGAGAGAGAGGAGGAAGCAGGCTCCCCACTGAGCAGAGAGCCTGATGTGGGACTCGATCCCAGGACCCTGGGATCATGACCTGAGCCGAAGGCATAGGCTTTATTTAACCCACTGAGCCACAGGCACCCCTCTCTAATCTTAAACAATCTTTAAAAAATAAAAAGGTAAAACGTTCATGAAGCAAAACCTGACAGAAAGAAATAAAATTATCCCACCATTGTAGTTAAGTTGTTTTTAAGGTTTATTTAATTGAGAGAGAGACACGGCATGAGTGGGAGGGGCAGAGGGACAAAGACTCTCAAGCAGACTCCTCGCTGAGTATGGACCCCAACAATGGGCTCAGTCTCATGACCTGAGCTGAAACCAAGAGTCCGGATGCATAATCAACTGTATCCCCCAGGCACCCCCCACAATCACAGTTAGGTTATTTTAATCCCTCTTTCTCAGCAACTAACAGAAAGGCTAGGGGGAAATCAAGGAAAACATGGGAAATCTGAAGAACTCTATAGCTACAAAGTATATATTCTGTTTGACCCCGGGGTTCTCAACAAGGGAAACGTTTCCTTCCGAGGGACATGTGGTAATGTCTGGACACATTTCCGCTGTCACCTCCTGGGGGCTGCTACTGGTGTCTAGTAGGTGTGCTAGATGTTGCTAAGCATCCTGTGATGGGCAGGGCAGGAACACACAACGAAGAATGATCCGACTTTAAAGAGTAAGAGTTCCAAGGCTGAGAGACCTTGTTTTAAAGTACACTTACTGGGATCATCCATGTGCTGGGATATAAAACATGTCACTGTAAATTTTAAAAGACTGAAACAATACAGAATACATTCCCGAGCCACGCGGAATTAAATCTGAAGTCAATCAAATTAAGCTATCTAGGAAAACCCTAAATAATTGCAACTTAAAGAACATACTTCTAAGTAATACATGGGTCATGGGAAAAAAGCACAAGAAAAATTAGAAAACATTTTGAACTAACAATGAAAAAAAAATCAGAATTTGTGGGATGCGGCTAAAGCAGTGCTTAAAGGAAAACATGTAGCTTTAAATGTGCATATTTGGTAAACAGAAGAGCAGGGACTACCTTTTCTGTTTGTTTTTTTTTTTTAAGATTTTATTTATTTATTTACTTAACAGAGAGCAAGAGAGCACAAGTAGGCAGAGCAGCAGGCAGAGGGAGAGGGAGAAGCAGGCTCTCTGCCGAGCAGGGAGCCCGATGTGGGGCTCAATCCCAGGACCCTGCGATCATAACCAGAGCTGAAGGCCGTCACTAAATCGACTAAGCCACCCAGGCGCCCCTTCTGTTTTTTTTTTTTTTTTTTTTTAAAGATCTTTTTAATTTATTTATTTGACAGATCACAAGTAGGCAGAGAGGCAGGCAAAGAGAGAGAGAGGAGGAAGCAGGCTTTCCGCAGAGCAGAGAGCCCGATGTGGGGCTCGATCCCAGGACCCTGGGATCATGACCTGAGCCGAAGGCAGAGGCTTTAACCCACTGAGCCACCCAGGTGCCCCCCTTCTGTTTTAAATGCTACATCCCTTGTGCATAAAATAATTTCCAGCATTTAGTGGGGACCCAATAAATATTTACTAAATGCATGACCGTGTAACTGAACAAATGGAAAGATTTGTAATATCCAATGGTGGCATCTGATAGCAGAATTATAAATGATTTTCTTTTTATACATTCCTGTGTCCGATTTGTAAAAGATAATCCATAGGTATTTTATTTTTTAATGAGTAAAACTTTTTAAACCTAAATGGTCCTTCTCTAGGAGAAAATAAAAGAATCAGAGCCAACTGAAGTCATATGTAACTTAGAGAGCGAAGATCAGGTTCCAGGAAAGCTTTTACCGGAAGGGTGCACAGACAAAGAAACATTGTCTCCTGATGGACACAAATCTTTTCTCTTCTTAATTATTCTAGGAAATGGAAAAAGGTACAAACCTAATTAACTGAATGAAAAAAGTTACTGTACCTTCCCCTAGTGCCCAATGTAAACTGCTTCCAGAATTTAGAGTGTGAGCAAACACCGCTCAGGGAGATCACTCCCTTGGCAGATTTGAACATGGGGCTCTAAACCCTTCCTTTAGGATTTTTCTCTCCCTCTGACTCAGACTGATACAGTCAAAAACAATGGGTGATCGCGCAATTTTTTTTCTATTTCTTTTTTGCCTTTCTCTCTCCCCAGAAAGCTGCCAGATAATGAAACCATTTTCTTCCCACACACAAGGATCTCATTCTGGTCTAAGTGAAAATACAGCTTGTCTCCAAGGAAACATATATGTCACTAAGACTCCAATACTCTCAGCAAGCAAGGGCTACGTCTTATTCTTTCTTCTCCCTAGTTCTGGGCATGGAGTTCCCCCAAAACTAGCTTAAAAGGTATCTAGGAAAATTAAGTGACCTTACCTGTTCTTCCTTTTATTTAATTAATTACAAATCAACTAATAGGGCAAATTAGTATGTGGGACATACCTACCTACAAATCACGAGCTTTCCAAAGGTCCTGAGTAATTAACATCATATTCAAATGTGCTTCGAATCCCCAGACTCCTTTCCTTGGCGCAGCAGAAAAGGTGGCCAAGCGGCTGTTGCACGATGATCAGCCAGGAACTGAAAATATGCTGTCTCAGAGCAGTGTGACAGAGCAGTGGGCTTAGGGAAGGCGGGAACGACAGCCCACCTGAGGGACGCAGAGTCATGTTTCAGTGAACTCACCCGGCCACTTCGCCCGTCCCCACTCCTCATGTCTAAAGGGCTCAGAAGCTCTACTAAATCCATTTTAACCTCTGCAAATGCAGCAAGGAGGAGCCGTACAATTGGCACTTAATAAAGCAGCTCCTTAGATCGACTTTGGCTCCAGTGACAGATTTAAATGTGCCTTAAAGCCTCCAGGAGGCACTAAAAGCCACAGGTTTGCAAAGCAGAAACTCAGCTTACATGGAACGGGGGGAAATTAACAACAAGCACCACAACAAAATTAAGCTCCAAGTGGCCCCTCAAATCTTAGGAACCATGCGAGGAACAGCCGAAGAAGCACCGAGGCTAGGCTGGGAAGTCCCCATGCTGCAGCCCTGAAGCGCCCTGATCAAGGTTACATGGGCGAGTGTGTACTGAATCACCCCCTTAAAACAGTCTCTGCAAGTGTATTGCAGAGTGAAACTGTTCGTCTCCATAAATCGTTCGGTTGACATTTGCACTGCAATCACCAGCAACATTTACAAAGGGTGAGACCAAGAAGAAAAAAATTCATGTTTCCGGAGAGCATGAAGGCTGGCACAAAGAGCTCTGCTCAACTGCAGGAACCGGCGGGTGAGCTGGCTACGGTGGCAAGGCCCCCTGCTCCCCCAGGGGCTAACGAGCAGCTCAGGACCTCACACAGCGGAATCCCACTGTGAGATCGCACACTGCCACAGCAGAACCATCTAAAGGCTGTTTGCCTTGGGCCAGACATTACTCAAGGGGGGACCCATATTTCTCACCCCGTGAAGGAAAACTTAAATGTTAGGTCTTCTTTTACACTAAGTCCTCAAAAACAGCCTGCAGGCTATGTATTTTCTTCGAAAGTAGCGGGCCTGCCTAACAATTAGAGCTTTCTAAAAATGGAACGCTTCGCCAGGAGATTGAGTTCCCCATCTCTGGCCAGAGGACAGGAGATGCTGGTGACCAACTGGCTAGGATGTCACAGAAGGGACGCAAGCACTGGCAGGGAAGGATTGGATAACTCCTAGGAACCCATCCAGTTAAAGGATCTAAGAAATGGAGGTGATGACCTAAGTAGCTCCAGAGAAAACTCCTGCCTCTAATCCCTTGAAGAGACAAAAAAAAAAAAAAAATACAGGAGCACCCGGGTGGCTCAGTTGGTTAAGCATCTGTCTTCAGCTCTGGTCATGATCCCAGGGTCCTGGGATCGAGCCCCACGGTGGACTCCCTGCTCAGTGGGGAGTCTGCTTCTCCCTCTGCCTTTCCCTCGCACATGCTCTCTTTCTTCCAAATAAATAAAATCTTAAAAAAAAAATTAAAAACTACAGGTTTTTCAGAGTGTGCCATCCTCCATAAAGACAGACTCATACATTTGCTCTTCCACAAAGCAAGTATTTTTAATGGCTGGAATCCCATTATAACAAGCAGCAGAGGGAGAGGGAGAAGCCCTGAGATCATGACCCAAGCTGAGGGCAGACACTTAACTGGCTGAGCCACCCAGGTGCCCCGTCATCACCCCAAAGTTTTGAAGGGAATCTCTGGGCCCCCAGGAAAGTAACAGGCTGGTGAGAGTTTCTGCCACACAACTATTTGAGGGCGCAGTATTTGCATTTGTTGGGATCAAGTAACCTGTTCACAGATTAAAAAAAGAAACTACAGATGTCACTATGCCTCTCGTGTGAGCCTTCCTGAAAACTCCTACCAAGTTTTCCACAGAAGGGCTTTAGTAACCACATCAATTTCCGTGACAGCCGAAAAGGACGGCCCAGCTACACTGTCTGCTGCGGGCTTCCTGGGCAACCACAGAAACGCGCCGCCCCAGTGTTCTGGTTCCTGTGGCATAACCTCACAGGGGACTCTGTACCGCTCCTTCACACCATTTTACAATCGTCGTGACAAAACTCACTATTCCTTTTGTTGTTAAGGTCTGCCTTCCACATCCAAGTTCCAGAAAGGCAAGGCTCTCGCTGTATCCTCGGTATCTGTGCTTTTACGCAGCAAGTTGAGGCGGGGTGGGGGTGGGGTACTTACAGAACAAAATTAAGACTCAGCTCCACAGCCACCATATTACCCAAAGTGAAGCCATCTAAGAATAGTAGGTATAGACAACAATGTGGAGAAATAATGATCATATGCTCCACATGTAAAATGGGACAAGAAGTTTTCTGATAAGCATACCACAGGACCTAAAAAATATAGATAGAGAGGGAAAAAAATATATAGAGAGATTTATGTACACTGGATTATATGAACTGGAATGTTCATAGCAGCATTGCTCATGGCTGCCCCAACCTGGAAACAATCAAATATCCACCAACAGTGAGATGAACTAGTGGACTGGCCCCTATTCACGCATGGAGTACTATACAGCAACGAAAACGAATGACCGCATCCCGCAACAGCACAGCTGAATCTCAAAGGGATACTCGACAGGAAAGCAAAACCAAAACACAGTACATGGAAGAATACATACTGTATTATTTCATTCACATGAAGACAAAAAACAAGACAAACTGAACGATGCATCTGAGTTACAAGTTCACTAAATACTCAAAACAGTAAGTCACAAGTTCACCAAATATTCAAAGAACAGACTGTTATTAGTTGGACAGGACAGTAACATGGAGGAGGCAAGAGAAAGGGCAGAAAATCCAGCAAGAAGTTACTGCAATTCAGCTGAGACTGGCAGTGAAGAGCTGGTGGGGGGTGGGTGGGGACGGGGGGGGGTAGGGGGGTGGAGGGGGAGCTGCTGAGCTGGGGCATGAGCCGTGGGGACTGAGAGAAGTGGAGGGTGGAGAAGAGACACAACACGCAGAACCTGACGAAGGAGCAGCTTCAAGAGCTGAGGTGAAGACGGTGCCAAGGAACGAATCCTCCCTTATCAAAAAGAGGGAAAAAAGAAAAAAAAGACTATAAATCTGCAAATTATAATATTTACAATATAGACCGGTATTTGATGTTTAAAAGGGAGTGAAGTTGGGCTAAAAATACATTTGGTATCAAGAAGAATAAAAGACGGCAATGGATTTAAAACACATTAAATGCTCAAAGTCACGAGCCATCACAAAACAATAAAACAAAAGAAGGAAACGGAGGTGAAGTAGTCCACGAGGTCTCGCAATGCTGGGGAAGTGGTAAAAAAAAAAAAAAAAATTAACTGAGGCAAAGATGTATGTGGCAGTCTCTAGAGTAAACGCTAAGAGAATCTGGAACTAACAGTACCGCCGATGCACAGATAAATAAATAAATAAATAGTATCACGGATACAAAAGGCGGCAAGAAAGGAAAAGGAATATAAAACAAGAGGGTTAGCTACAGACAGAGTAGGACGGCAGGAACATACTGCCATCTCACTGTACCTGTGAATACCACAGGATGCTTCCAGAATGTGGGAAATTCTACAGGACAAACAGGATTTCTTCAGTAACTAAAATGCAAGGAAAAAAGGAAGGGAGGGGGAGCAGTGGGCGGTACCTTCTAGACGAGACAGAACTGGCGGGAGGCAGTGTGTGAATGATGTTTAGATCCTTATGTGAATGAACCAACTGCTTAAAAAAAAAATGGCATAATCAGAAAAACCTGAACAGTAAGGGAATAACGATGTAAAGGAATTATTTTTAGGGGTGATAATGGTAAAGTACTTTTGTTTAAAAAAAAAAAAAAAGATGTCTTACCTTTTAGAGATCGCTAACAAAGTGGTGAAGAAACTATAAAGGAAATGATGAGTTTTCTGAGATTTGCTTAAAAATGACCAGGTTGGCAAGGGTGGGGGAGGAGGCATAAAACAAGAAATGATCGAGATGGGCCGGCGTGTTAACAGTCGTAGTAATGCCCATATGGGATTTACTCTACTCTTCTACTTCTGTACTCATTTGGATTTTACTGGAATATAAAATATAAAGGGACAGAAGGAAAAGGGAGGGAGGAAAGATCTCTAGATAGAAAAGTATGTGTAGAAAATGTTTTGGCAGGATGTATCTCAAAATGTTCAAGCGGTTCTCTCTGGGCAAATGTGATCTCAATTTTTAGAAAATGTTACAAATTCATCATCTCAGGGTGGGGAGATCACTGGTAACTTTTACTCTCTTCTTTCTCTTTTTGCTTAGCTATGTTTTCTAGCTGTTTCTACAATGAACAAATCAGAACGTTGATTCAAAAACTGTTTAAAAGGACAGGAGAAAGACTGCCAAAAAAAAAACAAAAAAAAACAAAGAGCCTCCCACTCAAATCCACATTTCTTAATCATTTCTGGGTCCTAGTTTCTTTGCAGAAACTAATGAGAGGTACTCTCTCCCTCCTCCAGAAAGATGCACAATCCTACAGAATTTTTCTGAGCGATGTGAAGAAACGGAGATTGCTTATGAACTCAGAGACTTGCTATGTTGTGAGTAGTTACAGAACATAATAAGAGCTGACAATTCATTGCTTATTTGCTAGGGGCCAAGCACGGGCACCCAGGCTCCGTTTGCTTTCCAACTATTAACTCATTTCATCCTCTCAAACGACTCGATGACATAGGTGCTCTCATCGTACCCAATCTACAGATGAGGAGAGTGCAGACAGAGAGGCTGAATAATAAATACGCCCAGGGTCCCGTAACTAAGGCTTGGCACAACCGGCATACGAACTCAGCAGCCTGGATCTAAAGTGGGCTTTTAACCACCGAATGATGAGGCCACTCACAGGGTTAAATCAAAGACACCAAGCAAACGTGACATTTTGAGTCATTCATGCGCTGGAGACCGTGTCTTCGAATTCAATGACAGGAAGAGCCTACTGTGTGCCAGACTCATCCAAACACACGAGCCCCCCCTCACCCCTCCCCGGCCCTGGCAACAGCACTGGGAGGGACTCGCCCGCACGCCCAGCGAACTGGGGCGGAATCAAAAGCCAAGCCCGACTTCCAACTTCAAGTTCACCAACCCACGGCTGATTCCTTTAAGTTGGGGGGATGGTTTAGTCTACGTCTCACATGACCTCTGAGTGACCAAACCCTTTTCAAGGTAACTGGTGAAGGTCAATTCACAGACCCTCCCAGTTTTTGAGATTTTCCCCTCATCCGTCTGCTTGAGCCAGCGAGACACCCTGGATGGGGACCCGCTTCCCAAAGCCTGTCCCCGGGGCTCACAGACATCAGCAGAATCATCCGCATCTGCTGCAGACATCTGCCAGGTGCTACAGCCCACAGCACACTCGTGCCCAGCGGAGCCCGGACGGACAGACCCAGGCCAGCTCCGCGCACGCCCTCCCAGTGCTTACAGTTTCACAGTTCAAGCATCGCGTTTCATTGGTCAGCGTTCCCTGAAAAATCTCATGGACCCAGGTGAGTTCCGGTTTATTACTCTCTGCAGGCTCATTCATGTTGCCGTTTTTTAACTTCCCGTTCTGTTTCTCCTGTTTCTTCTCCTCCTGCAGGATGTCCGCAATGGTGTTTAGCAAATAATTTAAAAACTCATGAGCGTCCTGCTGCATGTAGTTATCGAAGAGATCTGGAACAGAGCAGGTCATGAGTGCGAGCTGCGGTTCTTGAAAGGCAAACACAAAACGCTTCATTTTAAGCGTGCACTTCAAGTTTCATATCGAAATGTCAACTGGACAGGTACCACATCTATCCATCTCTATTCTGCAACTTTAATGGGTAAACTTCGGAAGAATTTTTGGTTTTTTATCCTTTTTTCTACCACCCACCAAGAACTACACTTCCCCTAGGCTCCCTAAAGTCATCCCATATATAAAACACCAACCAGAATTTTTATCCTACAGAAAACCCCAGAAATTACATCATACGCTCCCTGATAAAATATCAATACTTAATATGATGTGACCGCCAACGATCCATTATTCATTCTGCAATTTTATCTAGAGCAACTGGGGTCTCTTCCCAAAGATCATCTTAAGCCCTGGCCCAGACTGGAAGCAGCTTAAAGGAAACACATATGGGAGATGGGGGACCCCTGTATCTGACGGAGTTCTGAAACCAAATACAAAGGATTCCAGAAGCCTCCTGCTGCTCCCTGGCAGAAGGACAAGCAATCAGGAGGCGAACGCAGCTGGAGAACTTCATTATTAATCATGTTCGCGATGAGACTCGGGAGTGCTCTGCTTCCTGCTCAGATTATTTTTATTCTGGTACATATAAACTACAACAACTTTAAAAGACAGCAATCAAATTAAATGAGACTTTATAAAACAAACATCTGATTCACTGTGCAAGTCTGCTGCAGTAAGGCTGGAATCTAGGATAAACACAAGTTGCTGTATCAACTATTTCTAGTCGTAGAAATTACCAATGCGAAGCTTCCGGAACAAGCTCATCTCTACTACCACTTTTCCCGAAAAAGAAGATAGAAAAACCAGGGGGAAAAAAAAAAAATCAGGTGACAGCAGGACATTTTAATAATATAAAGATTCCAATTTAATATCCTTCAATTGTCTTAGGCAAAAGTCAGAGGTATTCTTTTTAAAACAGCAAGGCTCTGATTAGAAAATATACATTTACTTTAATCACTTATGACAAGTTTATATGAGTACTCTTTTATTTGATTATTGTACCAACCTATGTATTCCCACCTGCGTTCTGCTCACAAGGCTGCCTTGGGCAATTTCTCTCTCACAAAGGTCCTACCCAGAAAAACAACTCCCAAGGTGGAACAAATAAAAAACCATTCCAAAATGGAATGATAAATCTGAATTTATACGCATGTTTGTTAATGCAGATTTATTTTATGTTAACGGGGTAGAAATGGAGAATTACATCTTCTTTTTTAAAAAAAAAAAAAAAAGTGATTTTTGAGTTGGCCAGACTCGACTCTTTTTCCCTTTCAAAAATAAAAAGGCAGAGGGGAGAGTCCTTTGGGGGAGCCACAGAACAATGAATTCGTATTTCGGACCCTTAAACCCAGGACTCACCGTTCTCTTTTCTCAGCCGCGAGATGAACTTCTTTGGTGGGATCACGCCAACCTTCTTCTTCTGCGTGGCGATGCTGTGGAAGAGGTCTGCCAGGCACGTCAGTAAGTTTTCCTTCTTTTTTTGCTGGGCCTTGTATGCCAGCACATTCTCCCGGAACGGCCGGCAGAAGTACAAGGCCTGCAGCACGGAGTTACAGTAGCACGTGTTTCCGAACTGCGAGGGACAACAGGGGCACTTCAGCTCACGGTCCGAGGAAGCCCACCCTCCGGGAACCAGCCCAGACCCCCCAGGGGCAGCGTCCTGCTCGCCACGTGAGAGACGAGCAAACCACTCGCCACACCGGGGACTATCTGAGCACCAGGGAAAGGAATGAAATTTACATCCACCTGGGGCCTCTCTGGCCCATCAAAGTCCCTAAAATGATATGAGCTTTGGTTTAAAAAAAAAAAAAAAAAAAAAATCTAAGGAGACCACGTGGTGCTTAAAAGGGAGGGGGTAGAAGAAAAATGGGACATAATATGGCGACCCAGGCAAGTAGCTACGAGAGGTCCCATTGAAACACATGGAAACCACTAGGACAGAAAATAAAAATCCATCAGAAAGAAATCCAGGAACTAGGAACCATTTGCTCGGGTGAAATACCCTCAACTCCACGGGAACTTGCTTTAGTTTTTCTCCGTCAAGATTCTAGTGCCCCTGCTCATCGCTTCAGAATGCAAGTCCTCCTTTACTCCAGAGCAACAGAGGCAAAGAGGGGTCCCCCCTAGGTCATCCCACCAGCCTCTTCCCCTCCAGCTCCTAAGTCACCCTCCATCTGGTTTCTGCCAAGATGGCGAGTGTCCCAACCCGACAGCACTCGGTTCCTGCTCGCCTACGTACTCACAGGAGGACCCACGCCGTAATATTTTGTTCCTCTCAAGAACCATGGACACTCAGATTATGATCAAAGAGGGAAAAGGCCATCATCTCACTGGTTTTCCACAGACTGCGACTCCGTGGCAGAACACAGCCAGGACTATCACTATCCCTTTAGAGTTTTCCACACACAGGAAAACGAAAAGGGAAAAATTTAAAGGAATCACAAGATTAATAACATAGATTTCAAGACGCTGTGTAAGACTAAAATAGAACATGAACATCTTCTCAAGACTGGTTGTTGGCTGGTGTGCCATTTTCCCAAGAGTGAAACAGATGCTCCGCCATACTTAATGTGACATTTCTACGTGTGCTAAGATAGAACACTTCCTATTTTTACATACTTTAATCTACTTTGACACAATTATGTAACAGGAGACAAACCTCTTTTTAAAGAGAAGCTGGAGCTTTCATGAATTACCATTCGAAGTGAACATAAATGAAGCTATTAATACATTTAATCTCACAACGCTTCCACAAACTAGGAAATGGCCTTCATTCTCTTCTCCCCATTCGTATATTCCCTAGCAAAGGCAGAATTTATTACAACTTGAGTAACTACCTTCACAGAGTTAAGCAGAGGCCTGTGCATAATGACTAGAAAAAGCTAATAAAATTAGAGGAGTCAGTGTTTCACCCACACAACGCCCTATATTCCCGTGTATCCTCTGCCCTTTGACTCACTGCCCCGCCCTGACCTAGACACACTTCAGTGACGCTTGGAGCCGAGCCAGGGGATGACTCCCGGGAAAGAAAAGGAACTAACATTCACGGAGTGTCCACTGTGTGTCTCAGACTCCCGTCAGGATCTTCACTAGGAGCTCTCACCGATCCTTCACTCTAACTCACGAAATAGAGGTCGCATGGTCTCCACTTTACAGATGGGGAAGTGGAGGCTCAGAGAGGCCAACTGACTTGCTCGAGACTACACAGCTAGTAAACAGCATGGGCACAATTTAGACTCGGTCCATATTACTTTGAAGCCAACGTTCTTTCCATGAGCCACACATGGCATTCACTCACTGAGAACATTTCTAGCTTCCCGAGTGAAACTACCACTTACAACACATGGGTATGGGCAGATTCTGCTGAGAGCCATTGTTCCCGAAAACTGGATTCTTAGGAGTTAACACCTGGTATGTGGAAAACCTCCGTGCCAGAGGGGGAAGGATCGGGTGAGGAAGAAAGCTCACAAGGGTGGCGGGTAATATGGCCTTCGTACGTAGGATCAACTTACCAAGGAAGCAGAGCCTGCCAACCGTGGCCACACACAAGGGAGCCACTGCCCAGCACAGACAAAATGGGGCCAAGGAATTCTGCAATCCACGGGTCCCGGTTCTCCCCCACAACCCACCTCTGTTTTAAGTACCACCATCAGCTTATATGGTTAAACGGTTACTGGGGATGAGCTGGTAACACCCTTAACGCTCTGGCTGTACTGACGCGTACTGAAACAGAGACTGCCCAAGGAGCTCGTCCAGATGATATAAGCTGATCTGGACATTAAGTCTAACAAAACTGCTCTGGAAGTTATGTGTACAAAGGAAATCGCGTAAGTTGGGGGGGGGGTGAGAATCCAACCCAACAAGGCAATAATTAAACCCTTTTACTGGGACAACTGACACTTCTAAAAACTGGACTAAACTTCTCCCTTCCCAACATGTGCCATTCCTAGGAACTAAGGCACATGAAAAATTATTTAAAAATTGGTAGTAAGGAAAACTACCATTGAGTTGCTTCTAATGCTCTCAAACATTTGATAAAAATAGTAATTTTTGAATACTTACGTTGACCAATCCAAAGTAGTGTTCATTGATTGGAAACTGCTCTGGACCAATGTCTTTTTCCAGAGCAGAGGCATTGGTGCCCTGAAAAAGAAAAAGAAAAGTTCCATTGTAGGTAAAATGGACAACAGATCCTTAGCAGAGTCCTCTGTTGATCCCCGGGTCCTAATGGTGGTTGGTGATGTTCACGCTGAAAAAAATGTGTCAGAAGTAAATCAGCAAATGAATAATGTCAGCCTTATTCTTCCCCTCATCCAACCTAATCATCCCTTCAAACCTGCTCTACTTGGTGGCTTCGATGATCTAACAGGAAAGTTGGTCTGATAGGCAAAGAAGCAAACTATCATTAAGAACTTGTGAATAAACCATGTTTAAGCTCAACAGCTTTTATAATACTTAGTGGTCTAAAGATTCATATCACCACTCTCAAAGTGCATTTCTCCTTTCTGATGAAGACTTACTGTGCACCCACTATGTGCCAGGCACTGTTCTAGGCAGTGGCACTCCAACAGTGAAAGAAATAGACAAGGTAGCCCACTTTCACGGAGCTCACATTTTAGCGGATGAAGATAGCCGGAAAGAAAAAGGAAATACGCTAGACAATATACTGGAAAGTCGTGAGTGCCGAGACAAAAAATAAAGTCGGAACTGAGGGTGTGGACCGCAGGGAGGAGGGGTGGAGGAGAGGTATGGAGGCAGGGTGGAGTGTGGACAGTCGGCGCTTTCAATGGGTGGGGGAGGGTCTTGCCTGGGAAAGTGAAATGTCCAAGGAATATCGTGAATAAGGGAGCAATGCCCTTTAAAACCCAACACTTCCCAAATGCATCAATTTAGTAAGTCAAGTTTAACGCTCCAACAAGACGGTGGGAAGTTACTGGGTAGTCCCACTATGTGCCAGGGACTGTGCTATTGACTCTCGCAAATATCCTTCAGGTAAATCCTATCATAACCCCCATTTAATAGGAACATAAGGTTTACAAGTTAAAAATCTGCCCAAGGACCACAGTCTATAAGTGGCAGAGCCGGGACCTGAACCCAGGAGTCACAGTTGGGAGCCCACGATCTTAACAAATGCTAGGAGAGCAACCACATGGAACAAACTGCTAAGGGCCAAGTGTTTTCCCATGTCCTCTAGGTCCATTACACGGCCCACATTCTGAATTCCTTTTCTTGTCTTCTGAGACTTTGAGTTCGGTGGTCATCTGTGTGTTCAACAGTTTCACTGTGTGTGTGTGTGTGTGTGTGTGTGTGTGTGTAGTTTTCACCACCTTTCATAATAATGCAACCCCATATATAATGCCGAATCTTTTATTTTTTTTTAAAGATTTTATTTATTTGACAGACAGAGATCACAAGCAGGCCGAGAGGCAGGCAGAGAGAGAGGGGGAAGCAGGCTCCCTGCTGAGCAGAGAGCCTGATGTGGGGCTTGATCCCAGGACCCTGAGATCATGACCTGAGCAGAAGGCAGAGGCTTAACCCACTGAGCCACCCAGGCGCCCCAATGCTGGATCTTTTAAATAATGTTTAGCATATTATAGCAGGATTTTATGGCATAGACAAAATCACTAAAAACTTTCAAAAAAGCTCTATCTCAATCATAAATCAATACAAATAATGCATATTAAATACCCCCACAGCCATATCGGAAGCAGCATTAGAATATATGGC
Organism: Mustela nivalis; assembly: GCF_964662115.1. Lineage (NCBI taxonomy): Eukaryota > Metazoa > Chordata > Mammalia > Carnivora > Mustelidae > Mustela > Mustela nivalis. The sequence continues at coordinate 26,064,862 of NC_139023.1, read as the reverse complement.
TTAGAGCCCAGGAGGAATGTCAGATATAAAAGTACAGCACACGGAGACAGAGCTCATTAAATCTCCCTTTACGAGGCAGCCATATATTCAAGCTGATCCGTGCTTTTTGCTATTCAGGAATTCTTGGATCAAGTCTGCTTCTTTCAACCTATCTTAATACTTTCCCATTGGAGGGGGTGCTGGGGAGGTGATCATTCATACGGAGGGCAAAGTTTAAGAGAAAAAACCTATCCAAAACACCTGTCCTTCTGAGGCCCACGCCTCCCAGTGTTGGCAAGGCCCTCCTGTGTCCTCCCCTGGCTGACCCACCTTTACCCTCCGTCTGCTGCCGTCACCAGGGTGGTCCCCATCCCCATGTGGGGGAGCAGTCCCACAGTCCGCTCTCTCCGTCCCTGGAGGTCCTGTTCTCCAGCCGCCTCCTCTTCCACTCCACTCGAGCACCTCGCTCCCAGAGACGGCCTCCGGATCTGCTCGCTGCCCTGACGTCGACCCAGGCTCAGCTCTGGCTGCCGGCTTCCTGAGGCATCCACACTCCATGTGCTGCCCAGAACCTCTCACTCCCCTTCTTTCTTATTCAGCTTAGAGCCCAGGGATCTTGACTTCCACGGCTCTTACAAACAACCTACACCTTGTCCTTTGGGCACACCACCTAGCGAAAACCAACCCAGCAAGAACCGAACTGTCCACCTTCTCTGAACATGTACCCCCACACAGATGTGCAATGCTAGTGGGAGTCACACAGCCACGCTGGCTGGATTCACCCGAATTCACTCAAGTGGCCCCGAACAGGTCCCACTTCAAACAATGTCTCTTCAGGGCACTCATTCTCCAAGCCACGACGACAATTTCCAACCTTCCCAGAGCTCATCAAAACCTCCACATCCCCTAGATCTCCTCTGTGTCTCTCCCTGGCCTCCAACTCAATACAGGAGAAAAAAAAAAAATTAACTGAATTAAACTAAACCAGCAGGGAGGAACTCCCTTAATTTCACTCCCAAACCTTCCAACCTATGTCCCTCAGTTAATGAAGGAGCCCTCTCTCTTGTCCAATCCGATGTCTCCTCTACAGTTAGATCCTTCCCATCAGAATTGAACATACCTGTTGTAAAGGCTCGTGGCAGATGTTTACACCATGTCATTTCTGCCCCAGGCTCTGAAGGTCAACGTGAAGAATTTAGCATGCCTCAGTGCCTCTCCCACTAAAAATACATGCGTGCACACTCTCCCACACCTCTCCCCCAGTGACCTCCCCCAGTATCACCGTCGCATCACGGCTCAACTTCTTTAAAGAACTCTCTATTCCAAAACAACTACAGACGAGTCAGATAGAACGTCTACGATTTGTTTTAAATAATCCAGTGGTGAGGGGCCCCTGAAGAGCTCAGCCGGTTAAGCGTCTGCCTTTGGCTCAGGCCATGATCCCAGGGTCCTGGGATGAAGCCCTGCTCAGCAAGAAGCCTTCTTCTTCCACTCCCTCTGCCTCTCCACCCAGCTTTGCAGAGCTCTTATGCCTGCACATGCTCTCAAATAAATAAATAAATAAATAAAAACTTTAAAAACAACAACAAAAAAAAATCCAGTGCTGAGGTGCAGAGACGTGGGGATACAATTTCGTTGTTGAAGCTGAGTGCTGGGTAGTGGGGCTTCTTACACCATTCCATCTACACCACAACATGTACGTGTACAGGGGGTGCCTGGGTGGCTCCGTGGGTTAAGCCTCTGCCTTCGGCTCAGGTCATGATCTCAGGGTCCTGGGATGGAGCCCCACATCGGGCTCTCTGCTCAGCAGGGAGTCTGCTTCCCACCCCCCCTTTCTGCCTGCCTCTCTCCCTACTTGTGATATCTGTCAAGTAAATAAATAAAATCTTTAAAAAAAAAAAAAAAGTACCTATACAGGCAGGGTAATGGTCCTTTGAAGAGCCCATGTCCTAATTTCCAGAACTTGTGATTATATTTCCTTAATGGCAAAGGGAAATTCAGGCTGTAGATTGGATGAATTTGCCAGTCGGCTGACCTTAAGATAGGGGGACTGTCCCGGATTTTCTTGGTGGGTCCAAGGTGATCACAAAGAGCCTTAAAGGTGGGAGACGGAAGCAGAATGGTACTTGAGAGTGATGCCATGTGTGAAGGACTCCATCGGCCTTTGCCAATCTCAAAGATGAAGGAAGGGGGCCAGGAGCCAAGGAACCCAGGCAACCTCTAGAAACTGGAAAAGGAAAGACGCAGTCTCTGCTAGCGCCTCCAGGCAGGATTCACCCCGTATGACCTTCATGTTGGCTCAGGGAGGCCCACTTCAGAGCTCTGACCTCCAGAACTGCAAAATGATAAATCCGGATTGTTTAAGGCACTGAGTTATGGTACTTTGTGACAGCAGCAACAGGACACTAATACAATTTGTTAGAGATTGTCCGTAATACTCTTGAAGGCTTGTCTCTCTTTCCTCATCTCCACATCTCTCGTCTGGATTCTACCCCCACTTCATCCCTGACGTGCTCCAAACACGGCCAACTCCAGGGCACAAATGTGTCATTTGAAACTACTAAGTATGTGGTGTTTTTTTTACAGTGAGTGGCTGGCCTTCTCCAGGCACTGAGACCTCTTCTCCATGCCCCTCTCTAGGGTCTGGGCAATAACCACTCATGGGGCCTCAAGCAGCAGCTACCATTTCCAACTTCATCTTCATCCCAGAAAACTTACTTCTGAGCTCTTTCAGACTGGATGTGAACGGGCATTTCCAATGGCTTGAGGCGCTCCCAATCAGTCTACTCCAAACTAGAGCCTCCCCTTCTCCTTCCCCCAAATCCAACCTTTTCCTGGTCTTTCCTCACAGAGTAAATGACAATGCTGCCTGCTTTCTGGCCGTGAGGAGATCTAGCCCGGGGGCCTTCCCTGACCCACCCACCCTGTCTTTGGGTTCTCCCTCCTTCCACCTTTCAGGCCATTTGCTCCTCTTTAATCTCCTGTCATCACCAGTAAGGCCAGGCCACTCTCGCTGGAGCTATGACAGCGTCCTAACACCCATGTCCCCACCTCTAACCCCACATCAACATGGCAGCATGAGTATTCTCCGTAAATACAAATCTACTCTAAAACCACCAAGTCCCCGCTGCTGTCTCTGGGGTCAGCTCTGGCCACCCACGCCTTGCCTGTCAAAACCGACTTCATTCTATTCCTCACACACCTCACACACCTCACATTCCGCCCCCCCACCCCATCTGAAGGCCCTTCCCCAGCTTCTTCACCAGGCTGAGCCCCATCACGCTCTCAGGGAATTCCTCGCTGACCACCCCCAGGCTCTGGGAGTGCCTGTCACGGAAAGTAGAGTGGCCCCTGCAAGACGTCTGCGCCCTCGTCCCTGGAGCTGTGAATCTGTGACCCCACATGGCAAACAGGATTGTGCAGGTGTGATTAATTTAAGGATCTTGAGGTGGGGAGATGACCCAGATTATGTGGGTGGGCCCGGGGTAACCACAAGGTCCACGAGGAAGGAGACAAGAGGCAAGAGTCAGTGCGGAGACGCGCCAACAGGAGCAGAGTTCCAAGGGGGGATGTGAAGACGGAGGAAGGGCTGTGAGCTGTGAAATGTAGGCAGCCGCAGACACTGGAAAAGGCAAGGGAACACATCCTCCCTCAGAGCCTCTGGAAGGTGTGCAGCCTGGTGACACCTTGATTTTAGGACATCTGACCTCTGGAACTCTAAGAGAATAAATGTGTCATTTGAAACTACTAAGTATGTGGTGTTTTTTTTACAGCAGCAATAGGAAACTTCCACCACATAAGCCCTGCTTCCCACCCAGGGCACCCGCATGGCATCCCTACCTAGCTGCGAGGGAGGCTGGCAAGAGTGGTCTTCACCTGAGCAGCCATGACTAGCGAACATTAGAAATGGAAAATGGAGGGGCGCCTGGGGGGCTCAGTCAGTTAAGCATCTGCGTTCGGCACGGGTCATGATCTCAGGGTCCTGGGATCGAGCCCCACATCGGGCTCTCTGCACAGTGGGGAGCAGGCTCTGTCTGCCTCTCTGCCTACTTGTGATCTCTCTGTCAAATAAATAAATAAAATCTTAAAGAAAAATAGAAAAGGAAGATGGAAAATGAGGGAACAACTAGCAGGCAATGTCTCAGAGGGTCCTTGTGGCAAGGTTTGTAACAGAAAACAAGGTGGAAACAATCTGAACTGGTTAAAAAGTTACAGTGAACCATATGACGGAGTCCCCATGCAGCTGTTTAAAAAGTAAAGTTAATGGGCACCTGGGTGGCTCAGTCGCTTAAGCATCCAACACTTAGTTTCAGCTCAAGTCATGATCTCGAGGTTGTGGGATCAAGCCCCATGTCGGGCTCTGCCCTGAGCTCATAATCTGCTTCAGATTCTCTCTCTCTCTCTCTCTCACTCCCTTGCATGTGCAACCAGTGAAGTTGCCACACAGGTACTGCTATAAAATCTGTCCAAGATACAGTAGTAAGTTAAAGCATGTTAGAGAGTGACGACGCATAGGCCAATACTGGAAATGTCGCTCATTTCATCAACAGACGCAGAGCCTTGCTTTTTGCCCAGCACTCGACCTGAGGCCCACACGTGAACACAGCCGACCAGGCCTGCCCGTACTCACCGCCCCTGCACTAAAGGAAGCCCCTTCCAGAATCCCGCAGAAATCATTCATGTCATCCCTAGGGCCTAGGGGCGGGGCTGGGAGATCACCAAGGGACTTTTCAGGTTCTCTTCTCAACCATTTACATGTTTTACTCTGAGCATGTATTATTTTTGTCATACAAAAAGTGTTAATAAACATTAGCAAACTAATAGCCAGCAGACCAGCTATCTAAAGCCCACAGCACGTAATTCAGACTGCATTTGGCCATTTTCTTCCTCCCAGTAGGAATGTGCCCTTGGTGTTGGTCACTCCGCTCTCTTGGCCTCGGTTTCCTGGCTGAGAGGGGAGAGAGGCTGGTGTCCAGCCCATCTGACCGCTCAGCAGGCAGGGAGAGTCAAGCAGAATCCGGGCTGTCACCAACACGATGTCAACGGCAGGGCAGCCTGCAAAGCCGGGAGCCTGCGTTCCCGCTCGCGCCCCGCGCAGAAGCACAAAAGACAGAGTGGGAGGCACGAGGGGTAATCACTCCGAGGCCAGATGCTGAACAAAAAACCCAATCTGTGGTGGTAAATCACAGGGTCTGGAGGTATAGAAGCACAAAGATCTTATTTCCATCAGTAAAAAATTTGGTGGCCTTTGAAAAACAATGTGCCACACTTTATTAAAAATAGAATCTGGGCTGGGACAAGTTCCAACAAGAAGACTGTAATGTTAGCTCTTCAGAGCCCTTCTGAGAGCAATTCTGTGACTGCCAAGGGGGGGCTGCAAAATCAGCAAATAAACAACAAGAACAACCGGGAAGGGTGAAGCGTAGATGCCTCAGATGCACAGAGAAAAGGCGTTTCTTTTCAAAGCGATTTTAAAAGCAGTTTCTAAGGAAAGCATATTAGAATGTCTTCCACGGGGGAATAAAAAAGACACAGAATCTCGCCCCAGAGAATGATACAATCAGAACGACACTACGAGGTCTATAAAAGCCGATGAGCCGATCGCCATCATATGGCAGTGCCTGAGCAGAAAACCGCAGAGACCGGGAAGCATCCCTGGAGATCAGCTAGACCCATTTCACAGACCCAGAGAAGTAAGCCTCCTTGCCCAAGATCACCTCAGGACAGCCCACTTCTGAGAATCCTAGGATAGGCAGCCTCGCTCAAGGCTGCACAAAGAAGGGACACACACACAAAAGGCCAAACACAACATGTAAGGATTTCCTGAGTACTCAGAGAACAAGTCCCTAATAATAAGCCAAGGGCTGAAATAGATGACAAAGTGAATGTTGTTGGCTGAAAACACATTTTTAGGTCTATGCTCAAAAGGCCATTCTACTTATCAAGTTAAGTTTTCAAAGTACAAACATACACCAAGAATGAGCTTTCACAAGGACTAGCAGTCCCTGACTTCTGACGACTGAAGGTCATTCTTACAGCCTCCCAGAGAGAGTGAAATGAAAATGAGGTGACACAGCCCAAGAGCTCAGGATGAGTCAGGAGCCACCTGCCACAATTTAGGCATGGTTACGGAGGAGTTGCATAATTAGTCATCATAACAACAAAAGATAACACACATCAGCCTTACTACGCCCAGTCACTGCCGTCAGGAGGGGATGTGTATTTTACTCCTGTCACCATCACCTCACCATTTAACTCTGGAGGTGAATGCCATTATTGTCCCCATTTTAAAGATAAGAGGACTAGGACCTAGAGACGGTAGTGAACTTTATCCAAGTTCGCACAGCCAAGTGCGGCGAACTGGGTTTGAACTCACCCCAGGAGGCTCCCGACCACGAAACTGTTCTGACTCTAAAGGAGGGTCAAGAGAATCCCAGAATGGCAGAAGGAAAACTTGAAGAGGTCACAAAGCTGTACAGGCAAACCCCTAACTCCAAGGCACCCCATGAAATAGCCACAGTGAGCAGCACACCTGTCCTTTTCTGTAAAATCTCTACAGGACACTGCAACCTGTTTAAAGCAAATATACAACGGAGATTGGAAGTCAGGAAAAACTCGGGATGTAGTCAATAGGAAACAGACTTTTTTTTTTGCCCCAAATGGTTTTAAGTGCTGTGAACCTTTAGCCAAGCAGGAAAAGTAAATAATATTAAGTTTAACAAGGCAAAAAGAGAAAACAGCATCAAAAAGTAGAAATGAGGGGCATCTGGATGGCTCAATCCGTTAAGTGTCTACCGTCGGCTCAGGTCATGATCCCAGCCCCGCCTCAGGCTCCCTGCTCACCAGAGAGCCCGCTTCCCCCTCTATCCCTCTCCCCAAATGTGCTCTCTCGCTCTCTCAAAAATAAATAAAATCTTTAAAACAAAATAGAAATGAGTTCTAAGGGGTAAAACACTTTAGACCTAATAATGAAATGCTGTGCAATTTTACTGCTCTAACTTGTAAATTTTTAGTTACTGACGGTTATATAAGGAAAACAATGTCATAGAAAAAGAACCCACCACAAGAACGCATAACAAAATATATTTTTTAGACATTTTTTTAAATTTTTTTTCCTAAGATTTTATTTATTTATTTGACAGACAGACATCACAAGTAGGCAGAGACGCAGGCAGAGAGAGAGAGGAGGAAGGAGGCTCCCTGGCGAGCAGAGAGCCCGATGCGGGACTCAATCCCAGGACCCTGAGATCATGACCCGAGCCGAAGGCAGCGGCTCAACCCACCTCTTACACCCAACGTGGATCTCAAACCCACAACCCCTGAGATCAAGAGTCACACGCTCCAGGAGCGTCTGGGTGGCTGAGTCAGTGAAGCATCCAACTCCTGATTTTGGCTCAGGTCATGATCTCAGGGTTGTGAGATCGAGCGCCCCAACGGGCTCCGAGCTCAGTGCAGAATCGTTTGGGATTCTCCCTCTCCCTGTGTCCCTTCCCCCACTCATGTGCTCACTCTCATTCTCTGTCTCTCTTGTTCCAAAAAAAAGTCACACGCTCCAGCTGAGCCAACCAGGCACCCCAAAATGTGTTATTAATACAGCTTGCTCAATTCTCAGTGTTAAGATTATAACGGGGTGAGGGGGTGGGGAAGGGGGAAAGAACTGGAATGAATTATATATCAGGAAAGTTTCCTTTTTTTTTTTTTTTAAATCCAAAGGAAGCTGCGAGCTATCTGTCATACCTCTAAAAAACAGAAATGCAGGCTGTAATTCTGAACAAAATATCCACTGTAGCTCTAAAAGGCAGAAATGCAGGCTCAGAACTGGTGTGGCCACTTCCCTGGCCCTAGAGCTACGGCCCCCACTTTCCCTTCCCCTCGCCAGTTTGCTTCGATGCCACTTCTTCAAAGCTAGCTTCCTTTACCTCTCTCTCGCAGAATCCTGTATGGAACGTCATAAAGCTTACCATGATTTGTGATAACATCCTGGTGATTATTTAACATGTTTTCCCACTGAACCACAGGTTGGGAAGTGATGGTCCACGGACCAAATCCGGCACAGCTACTTTTGTAAATAAAGTTGTACGGGCATATGGTCACAAGTGTCCACTGACTTATTGCAGCTACTTTCACAATAGTGGAGTAGTTGTGACTGAGACACTGTGGCCCACAAAGCCCAATATCTTTACCATCTAGCCCTTGACCGAAAAGCCTGGTGATCTCTACAAGAGACCATAACCTCCACGAAGCCAGGCTCTATCAGGTCTGGTTGGTTTGCCAGGACCTAACAGAGCCTCGGGCGTGTAATAAGGCGCCGACATCAATCTGCTGACTGAGTAATGTGCAAACGGGGTAAGGGCCACGCATTCAGAGACTGCACGTCCATACATTCCATCCCTCTCGTCCGCTCTTGTCCAGCCCAAGCCAGATTACACTTATTATCCTTCTTCTACTCCTGAAGAAAGGGAGAGAACCTGCTCACCTTCACTCCGTCTGTAAAGGCAGAGACACGACTCTAATGTAGGCCATTCGGATTCCAAGCCCAGGCCCCTGACGGCCAGTCAGGGGAGAGGATCTTCTCATTCATATTTTTAGTAATTCCCAAACTGCAGATCCAGGGACTAGGCAGAGAGCCAGAGCTGCCTCTGACGGCGTGGTCCCTGGCTCTCGGGCACTCATGCCCTCGTCACCTAACCCCCGGGGGCGCGACAGCCCAAGGTGGCTATGGATGTCCGTCCTGCTCAGACAGCAGACCGGTCACCCAGTCCCAGGGAGCAACACTGAACAAAACTCTCCATTCAGAAAAATCATTCCCGGGGACTCCCCAGCCCCATTTCATAGCTAAGGGAAATGAGGTTAATGGAGGTTGAGGACCTGGCCAAGGTCAGGTGGTCGTATGAAGCAGAGGTCTGCTGTGAACCCGGGATCTGAACACGGTCACACTGCAACCCCAGCTCCCGGTGCGAGCGCGCGCAGCCCCCTCCCGGGTCTCTCCAGGCTTCCCCCGGGGGCCGTCATCCACAAGAAGGCAGTTAAAATACATTTCTATCCTGCGCCACAGTAGCGGGCCATTTCCTCGCCTTACAGGATACTGGGTAGGGAAAGAAGTGAAAAGAAAAACCTCAACATGACTTCATTTAATGATCATAACAGAGAAACAAAGACGTCTGCTGCTGAAGAAAGATGACCCTGGGATACATAATGGTCCCCAGTCATCACGGGAAGGGACATTAAAGAGCAGCCAGAGACTCCGGTTTGTAAAACAGCTCTCCACATGCCTAGCGACAGTGTAAAAAAGTCCTCATGCAGAGAAAATTTCAACTCAAAAAGCAGAACAGAAGATCCTGGTCGGTGTCTATCTTCTGGCTGAGGGGGAGAAAAAGGAACTTTCACCCACAGTCACTGAACTCCGTGTGCTACAAGCAAAACTCCTTCCCAACCCAACGTTCTACAACCAAGCCCCCAAGAACGCCACCCTGCTCATGAGGCCTCCGCAGCTCCTACTTCACCCCGGAGCCCCTGCCGTCACGTCACTCCCCAGAAAAGCAGCACGGGAAGGCCCGGGCTCCCAGCAAAGCCCCAGGTCAGAGGACAGCTCTGCAAATTTGACTTATATGGGGATTTTGAGCGTTCTCCACCCACCCAACGCCCTCTAGTAATTCAAGCTCGAGGTCTTCATCAATGAAACACCAGGACACCAGCGCCCCATCCCAGCATGGGAGAACGCAAGGTGCTGGTGTAGCCGGATGGGTCTGCCCTCTGAATCAGTCCTGCACCACCAGACATATTTTACTCTAATGGAATGAAAGCATCTAGTACTGACTCTGAAATAGAAAACATAAAAGTCGGGGCACCTGGGTGGCTCTGCCCGTAAAGCGTCTGCCTTTGGATCAGGTCAAGATCTCAGGGTCCTAGGATCGAGCCCCCATCAGGGTCCTTGCTCGGCAGGGAGCCTGCTTCTCCCTCTGCTTGTGCTTGCTCGCTCTCTGACAAATAAATAAAGTCTTTAAAAAAAAAAAAAAAAGAAAGAAAGAAAGAAAGAAAGAAAATAGAAAATTCTGCTCTCTCTTCTCTCATCCCCAAACAGGGTGGCCATGGGAGAAAAGAGACGAGTCAGGAATTCTTTACAGCAATATCGCTCAAGGTATTATTACTGCCAGGAGCTAAGTTCAGAAATTAAGAACAGGTAAGACGAATGGATAGAGTAATTTTGTATCTGTCAAGTTTAATCATAAAAGAGGGGTTTGTGTGCTTAGGTATCTTGGGAGTTTTTAACTCCATTTTGCTAATAATTCTTTTTTATTGTATTTTACAAAAATACCAGTCTGTGACAGATTGAAAGGCAAAGTAAAACTGGTCCTTCCCTACAGACTCGGAAAATAATTGCCAACAACAAAACAGTTAAATGAAATGGAGCTTGTTTTCCTGAACGTGTGAATTGCTGCTCAAGCTCCCCTAAGGAGAGGCACGCAAACTACAAGTGCACGAGGACACCATTCTCCCCCTGACTGGCAGAGACCACAAGGGTTCTGGAGAGCACGCGGCTTTGGCAAGGCTGCGGGTAACGAGTCGCACATATTGCTGCTGGTGGAGGGCAACTTGGCGAAATCCATCCAAGTTACAAATGCAAATCCATTTCTAAGAAATGAGGTGACAGCTCTATCCCCACACGTGAAAATGGTATGTGGACATATGGATGGATAGATGTTCCCTATAGCCTTGTTTGTAAAAGCCAGAGACTGGAAAACTACCTTTCTGCCCATTGTGAGGGGCTGGGTAAGCCAGGGCAGTACATTCAAGGAACTGAATACTCTGCAAGCCATTAAAAAAGAATGGGGACGCTCTTCCCAGACTAGCGCTACCCACCTCCAAGGCACAGAAAGCAGGGGGCAGATCAGGATAGACCAGCACAGGCTAAAAGCACTGCTTGTGTTTTTAAAAAACGACGAGAGAAATAAACATATCTGCTTCTACGTGCATAAGATACCAATGAACGGAAGCAGAGGGAACTGCGAAGAGAAACTGCGCGGAGGCCAGGACCGGATGGTGCGTGTGTCGTCAACATTATAGCCTTCTGCACAGTTGGAAACTCCTACGGTGGAAACTCATCTTTTTAAAAAAAGTTTAAGTTTTGTTTTTGTTTTGATTTTTTTTTTTTTTTTTTTTTTAGAAGAAACGGAGCTTTGGGGCACCTGCGTGGCTCAGTCGGTGAAGCACCTGCCTTTGGCTCTCAGGTCATGATCCCAGGGTCCCGGGACAGAGCTCTGCGGAGGGCTCCCTGCTTGCCACCTGGGGCGCGGGCAGTCTGCTTCTCCCTGGGCCCCTCCTCGGCTTGTGCAGGTGCATGCGAGCTCATGCTCTCTCTCTCTCAAATAAGTAAGTAAATAAAATCTTAAAAAAGAAAAAGAAACTGCACTCAGCTACTTCATGTGTCTCTCAGCTAGAACACCGAACTGTGTGCGCCAGGTAATACAAGAGTCTGTAAGATGCCTATGAGATGGTGAAAAGTCTCCGCCTACATGATGTGCCCTCATCATCAGAAAAGGGAAAAATACAGTATCTTACTGATGATTACAAAAGTTTCGCCACACCCATCAGCACCTTGTCTACCATCGACATTTCAGTAGGAAATCACAGCTTCTTCCTCCTTCTGTCCCCTCTGTGCTCGCCCGGCCCCCATCTGGTCTCCAACTGGAAGCCAGGCTACCCTGCCCCGCGGGGCTCCTCTTCTCACACTGCTCCCAGCAGGAGGGGCTCCTCACGTCTCAGACTCTGAGAGGCTGAGTCACCAGGCCCGTGTCTGGAAAGCTACAGAGTGGCAGCGTCAACACTGGAACCTGAGACCTTGGACACCAGGGCACTTTCTGCTACATCGTTTGGACTCCAGGGCTAGTGCAAAAGCCAGGGGCACTGGAAGAAAACACTAGTAGAAAGGTCAGGTCCTGGGTAAGCACCCAACGTTAATGATTCCATTGCAGGCCCACAATGCCCCAGGGAGGGAAGTTCTCTTGTCACCCCCATGTTACGGGTGACAAGCAACATCTCTGGGAGTGGGAACAACAGCAACTCTCACACCCAACCCACAGCAGCGGGGGACATCCAACCAGATCTCCTCCACAGGCTAACCGGCCTCCCAAGGAAGCTGACCAACCTGTCATCTACTAACTGGTGTAACAGTGTTCCTCCAGGGGTGCCTGGCAGGCTCAGTCGGTAGAGCAGAAGACTCTTGATCTTGAGGTCATGAGTTCGAGACCCAAGGTGGACAAAGAGATTACGTCTCTTTGTAAGGGGGGGGGGCTCCTCAAATAGCCAGTTAATTGAACCTGCCATGAAGAAACTCTTATCCGGGCCAATGCCTCCCCAAACTAAACCCATGAATCCCAGAGGGAGGTGAGATCATCTTAGGTAGCTCCAGTATGAACACTTCCAACTCTAGCAATTCTGCGTCTTTTTATTGACTTATCGACATACAGCACTATATTAGTTTCAGGTGTACAGCAGAATGATTCTGATATTTGCATCTCTAGCAATGATGGTTTTGATATGCATTAGAAAAGCATATAACTAGCTCATCAAACCCATTACCTCACAGATGTCTTAGCACAAAACGAGGCCAGATTAAACAAAGTTGCACAGATTTAAGGAAAACTACTATGACATTCAAGTGATTCAAAGACATAGGGGAAAAGTGCGAATAAAAAGAGTGGAGGCTGGGAATGGCAAGAAACTGCAGCATTCAATACACACCAGCTCTGAAGGTCACTTTTTTATTTTTATTCGCCCTCCCCCTGTAGACCACACTGCCTCTCTCAGGTGGATAAGGCAGTATCCCCAATAAATAAAGCACCCTGAAATGCTGCACTTAAATGGCTGTGTCCTTTGGTGGCTTAACCTGGGGCTGACCCCAAGCCTGGTCTGTGCTGAGAACTCTACCTGTACCTACAGTAGATCAGTAATACCCAGTAACCACTTGGAGTACACCCCTCCACACTGTGAGAAAAGTGTCTGACTTGGGGAATAAATCCGAGGGCCTCCCTACTGTCCTATCATCTGCAGAGCTGAGTGGGAGAGAGCTGTGGGGCTCTCCCTAGCCCCATTCCTCTCCCACCACAAACCAGTGAGAAGGGAGCCCCCCGCTTCCTCGCACCTGCACTCAGAACCACACAAGGTGAATTTTGCCTCTGCTTGTGCCCAACCCCCACCCTCATCCCACTCCTCCCAAAATGCCCACTAACTGCAGACAGCCGGTCAAAATGAAAGCAGAATTCCAATAAACCAGGGAGTCTCAGAGGTCGGTGTGTTGTCCTTCCCCGTGTTCGGTGTATCCGTAAACTACCTCAACTTATTGGTAGCTTTCCCTAAATCTGTTCAATTTATTTTAACAATAGCTTTGTGCTTTGAGCAAACTGAAGGAAACCATTAATTCCCTACAAGAAAGAGGACTACAGAACGTAATGTGTGTGAGAGCATCGCAGTTCACAAAATGCTTTCACAGGCAGTATGATCTCCTTTGAGTCTCCCCAAAAATGCTGTGCAAAAGGTATTTTATCACCTTCCTCTTTGTGTTATAAAGAGAGGAAGAAACGGGCTTCGAGATCTACCTAGCAGGATTCCAAATCCCAAACTCTGTGCACTTGAAAGCTGTAGGGAAGAAAGAAGTCGGTCTCTTTTTTCCCCCTTGGGACTTGCTGTTCTAAGTGTGCTCCCCAAGCTGGGAGAACCTGGCCATGCTAGAGACGCAGAATCTCATCCCCCACTCCAGACCCACTGAATTTGACTCTGCATTTTAACAAGATCCCCAGGTAATTCCTGTGGACAGTGACATGTGATGAGCACTGCCTCCGGGCACAGCAACTCTTCCATTCTAGCTCGCTACATACAGACCCCCACTCCCTTCTCCTGTAATCCTTGGTTGAGCAGCTGGCACAGATGTGCCTGTGCCGAACGCCCTGTCCTTGCCGAGCTGCCCGTCTAACACGGTGGATTCTCAGCTTCAGAGGCTTATCAAAATCAGCTGTGGCACTTACAAAAAATAAAAATCCCAGGTGCCTAAAACCCACCCCAGAGCTACCTACACCCTGCCCAGCCGGAGGCTCTGCGACTAGGGCCACAGAAGCCATACACCAAAAAAGCTCCACATCATGCAACCATGTCAGGGCCCATTTGGCAACACCCAGGAAAGCCGCAGCCAGGCGCATCGTCGGAACGGCTCTTCCGTTTCAGGGCCTCCGTCCTGGAGAAATGAAGGCACGTGTGCAGTTCACTGCAGCGCCGTTTCCAGAGAAACACACCGCCTTTCTGAAAGAACGTCAAAAAGCAACTGGGTGAACAGGAAAACTCCCTGAGTCCAGCCTTGCTGCCGCTCTCCACGGAAGAGGCCCCGGAAACGGACACATGTTCACCAAAGCCGACTTCGGTCAAAGCGTGCACGACGTACCCTGAACAGAGAGGCCAGGACAGCGCAGTAAGGCAGCCCAGACGCACTCTCGGCGCTCCGTGAATGCACCATCTCACTTCTGGTCTGTAATCTTCTCACTGTACACTTTCACCTCCTTGTTCCCGTTCCCTCAGCCTCCAGCTTCCATTCCTGCCCTCCCGCTCTGGACTTGCCCTTCGGTCCTCCCAGTTTTCCCCTGCGTCCTCCCTTTCCCTGTTTGCAGACAGAAGGCACACTGCCATCCTGACTCTCAAGCCTGGGAAAACTGTCCCCTGAGTCCCTGGATTAAAAACCACCCAGCCCCATACACACAGAAAAAGATGTCTGGCCTTGTTAGTAAACGGGGAAGCAAACATTTTAAATCACCAGGATACCCCTTCCCACCCATCAGCCTGGCAAAATGTCAGACTCCGGATACCAGGCGTCTGCAAGCCCGCGGAGCAGCTGGCGCTCCGCAGCGCCGCCGGTGGGACGCACACGGGCACACCTGCTCCGGAGAGCGACCTGGCAATGTACTAAGAGCTGAAGATGCCCCTTTCCTTGGATCCAGCAATTTCTCCTGGAGGCAGGTCCCACAGAGAAACTTTAAACAGAGGCATAGGGCGACAAGTTCCAAGCTGTCATGACAAACACAACACATGGTAAACCCAAGCGCTACTCAACAATAAAATCAATACCAAAAAAATTAACAATGCGTTATATGTTGGCTAACTGAATTGATATAAAAAATAAAATAAAATGAATACTTGGGAGCAGATTCGTGATGGAAGCTCAGATAGCAGCGAATAACCCAGAATTACACACATTCCAATGGGTAAATCTCAAAGCCATAATTGATGGAAAAGCAAACTGAGAAGGAGCTGTTCAGTATCAGAGAGCACGTTTCGAACAGGAGAAAATGACAATGTATCCGGCTGACGGACACATCTAGTTGAAGTCTATAAACGTCAAGTTTGGAGCAGCAGTCACTGTCCAGAAGAAGGGGGAGTGAGATGATGAAGTGTTCGCTTGTGCTTGTAGTGTTTTCTTTCTTCACTGGGTGGTAGATGGAAACACACGGGTGGTTCCCTCTCTTATTCTCCGTATTCTTCTGTGCGCCTGAAATCTATCATCACCCAGAAAAAGAGTCAGAAGTCCAAACTACTTTTAAGCACGATTAGGCTCTGAAAGTGGCATCAGAACTGGAAGTGCAGAAGACTGGACCAAGAGGTGGAAAGCGAAGCTTTGAGAACCAACAGGGTTTCTTCCACACTTACCAACATCCAGCACAAACAACCGTTCTTAAAACTGTAGTAAAACTGCATGTCAAGGACTTACGACATACCCGAAATTCTTGGCAACAAGCTCAGTACAGAAACATTCCAAGAAGCCTTTAATGACAGGGTTGATTGTTGATACAGAATTTATTTCTCTCAAAAAAGTATTTGCTCATTCATTTGGGGGTGGCTTTTTCTCTTAAAGGATCATCAGGCCTTTCAAACCCTTAGATTAGCATTTGGTTTCATCACAATCAAAGATGTAACAAGAATGTGCATTAAAATAGGCCAGAAGTATTACATCTCCTAAAAGACACCTAACTCTTCCAGTCCCTTTGTTTTGGGCTGGTTCCATGAATCGGTTGGAGATAAAACCACCAGGAGAGACCTTTCTGATGATACCACAGAATTACACACTATCAGAAAGCCTCAAGTCATCTGAATGAACTAGACACAGCAGGCTGGGGAAAAGAGGACAAGAAAACCACAGAAATTTCTCTTAAATGCTAAGAGGACCCAAACTGAAAATTACTTTCTATTACAAGCCAAAATACCAAAATTCCACATTAGTCAAAAAAATAAGTAGGTTTTATTGTATCGGTGAACTAGATAAAAAGTGGATATTTAGAAAATAATATTACAGTCTTTCATGCTAACTAAATACTGGCATTCAACTTTGTTTTCCTCTAGGGTTCCAAGAAAAAACAGAGAAAAAGCTACAGGCCTAATTGTCAGGTCCTGACCCAACACAAACATCTACATGTTACACCAAGAGACCAGAAGAAGAGAATTTTTCTTTAAACATCAGCCCACCCCACCCCAGGCTACAATTTTTAAAATCTGATGACTATCACAGTAGACCCTCACATGTGACTTTAACCACTCCCAGATGATACGTTAAACCAAGCTTACAGTCTCCAATTATTTTCGAGAACGGGAAGCAACAGTGACAGTACTAGAAGAAGAGATAAATTATGTCTTCTCCCAAGTTACAAGATATACATACTTTTTTAATAGTTTTAAAATTTTTTCCCAACTAGTCTCAAAATACTGCCTCAGCTGATTGACTTAACAAGATAAAACAATCTCTATAAAATCCTCTAGCTTTGTTTCAAATTTTTACTAGTTCTACTTACCCTTCATATCAGAAAAACTTCATTTATTTAAAACAATTCAAATACGGCACTCACTGTGGTATCCAATAACATCCTGGGACTGTTCAAGGAAATCTAAGTTGCTAATATCTGGTATATTCGACAGTTTTAAATAAGGTGGTTAGGTCCTTCAATGGTTGAGAGACAATTAAGGATTTTTTTTTTTTAACACTTTAAATATATGCCAAATGTATATGTCAATAAAGCAGTTAAAAAAGAAATTATAGTGCTTGGTTCATGACATAGTGTGTTGAGGAGTTTCAAAGTGAAGAAAGGACAGGTCAGTGCCCATCTAGGGACGGGAACATCTCCCTTGGTTTGCGATGCTGGTGAGGCCAAGGCCCACCATTCCGTCCTCACAGGACATTCCGTCCTCACAGGACATTCCGCCTTCCACAAGACTTCCCATCTGTGTGCTGAACTTTTCATCAGTCAATGGTAAGTAGGTGCCACTGGCCCAAAGACGACTGAGAGAGAAAGTGAACCCCCAGGCCAGAGAGACCCCTTCCGCCCTCACCCTTGGCACACCCTCTTTTGGGAAATCCCAAAGCCTGTATCCTTCCATGAGCTTCTGACAGCCGCATCGTCAGGGATGGACCGTGGATCAACTCATAGGCCTCTAGAACACCTGGCCCCTCCCACATCATCAGATTTTTCACAAAGTGCCTTGAATTATCTTTCAGATGCTTGCCCCATGTTGGGAAGGAACTTTTTTTTATAAAGACTCGAAGAAATACTGTTCACTAAGAAGCTCTGGACAGCCCCCCCAAAACACATCAGTTTTACAAGGTGAGAAAGACTTGGATCCCAAGAAAGACAACAATTTGTCCAATGTTACCATTACGCTCATGCTTAACTGAAGAGACAGGCACTGCGACAGATGCCCATTCAAAGGTACACTAACTAGATTCATGTCCTCATATAAAACAAACAAAAAAAAAAAACAAACTCGGACCAAATGCAAACTATACTAAAGAAACACCTGCTGTGGTATCAGCCTTTTCACTGTACTGCTTCTGAGACTCTGCAGCACCTTCAGCTGTGCAGGTAAATGCACCTTACTGAAACTGTTCAGTCTTTACCAGTGTCACACCCCAAAATAAGAAACTGCTGGGCCTCATCTCGTTCATTTATGGAGCACCTGCCCATAGTACATGCCAACGCTAACACAGCACGTCCTCAACAAATGGTTGCTTACGGGAACAGAAACGTAGTCAATCTGACACCCAGCATTTTCTCTGTGGTACATCTTACAGCACTATTAACAAATGAAATGAAGATTCGATGATTCAGACCAATTTGCATTGGTACAAGTCTAGAGGACACATTTGGTTTCTCCCAGCAAAGGCTTCCTCTAGAGAAAATTTCTCAAGCTCTTCAAACTGAAATCTTATGGGGGGTGGGGGGGGGGGTAGGGGGGTGAAACCAAAAAACTTTCCATTTGCAAGGTGATTAATAGGAAGTTAAATCCATTTATCTGGACAAAAATCAAGAGGATTACCAACAAGGGACATTTCCTCATGCTTGGTAGCAGCTAGTACATTTTAAAAATTACAACACACTAGCCAAACAAGCTTACTTACTATCTCAGAAGCAGACACACCGGGTGGCTAAAGCTGACACAAGCAAGTTGATCAAGAACCATGGCAGCAGGATTTCACACGAACGTAAAACTCAAACAAATCGGTAGGAACCAGCATTACCCTCCCAAGGGACAATAAAACCTCGGTGTATAAGGAGACAAGCCGAGGAATGTGGATGTTTTCCGTATCTAAACCAGGGAGAAGTATGAGGGAAAGAGAAGGGGTTCATTCCTCAATCACATAAAGGATTTGCTACAAGTTTTGTTTCTGCTCGGCTGGGTCCTTTCTTGTCTAACAGAGGAAACAAGTCCGCTGTTCCAAGCTAGGTTTTGGCTTGTTCAAGTCTCACCTAGGAGAATGGTACCTCTTAACACCCTTTCTGGACACATCCGCCTGGTTAAAACACGCCAAACCTTCTTCTGCGTAGAAGAAAAGGCAATTGCCACTTGCTCCTTCTACAACTACGCAAACCAGCCAGGACCTAATCATGTTAGGAGCAGAAAAGACCAAGGAGAGCCCCAGAGAGAAACTATAACCAGTCAACAGAGATTCAGAGAAGACCTACCTGGAAACAATTCATCATCCAGGAAGAACCTAAGGAGGGGTCTGGTGCAAATGTACATCTGATCAGGTGAAGACAGTCTCCTCATCCCCAAGCCTTCTCCCTCCCGTGGGAAGGGAGACTGGGAGGGGCAGGGCTGACCTGAGCAGGCTTTTATAAGGGGTGGGGTTAAGGATTCTCATCCCAGCCTTTGCATCCTGCCCTTTGGCTTGGTTTGCATAAATGAACTTGCATAAATGAACGTGGGCTTGTTTATATTAGTGGCTGCTTCCAAGAGCCTATCATCTTCATTATTCTTTAAGCCACACTGGAAGGTGGCATAATAATGAGAAAGATGTTAATAATAACAGTGAGCCCTCACTGAATGCTTGCGATGTACTAGGCCCTGTAGTACAGGAGCTCATTTATTAATACAACAGCCTAATGAGGGAGGAAACCACAGTCATCCCTTTTCTAGGTGAGGAAAGTAAGACAGCAACTTGTTCAAGGACAAAAAGCTGGTACATGTTCGAACCAAAACCTGCACTTGCTCCAGACACAGTGTCCAACTAGGAACAGAAAACTCCCTACTTAGGAATTACTGGCTCCTCACTTCACGCGGGTGACCACCCTAACTTTGGTGCCGCTTCAGGGACTCCACACGAGGTGTCAACTCTGCAGACACAGTACTGATGTCTTCCCTGCAGCCTGAGTTTTGCTGGAACCTGGTTGTGCCATTCTGCCCAGGTGTGCCAAGAAGCCCCAGCTGCATGGGGGAGGGGGGGCGGTCTAGATGCTGGCTTCCTTTTGGGACCTGTGAGCTCTCAAGTTCCCAGGCTATTTCACTACAGAGGGGTGTCACCGCACCCAGGCAGGAAAGGAACACCACCAAGAGCTAGGACTATGCCTCACTGGCACAGCAGCCTGAGGCCACACAGCAGGCAGGAGGAAGGATCAGAGATGCTCTGGTTTCCTGGTGGCCCTCACAAACTGGTCTTAGGAAAACCAGGAAGCAAGGCATCACCCTTTCGTTGCACCAAACCAATGTTAACACCACTCGACAGGAAGGAGCAGGAGACCTGTCTCTGTGCGGAGAAGGAAGGAAAGGAGAGGAAACGGAACTCCTGCAGGAGCCACCCACCACATCTAACTGGTCCTGCGCCAGTACCTTTGCAGCTCTCACTCCGGGAAGCCCCAGCATTTGCTCTGCTGGCGGTGCTGAGAACTGAAGCCAGCGCCAGTGGGTCCTGACTGCACCCCTGAGCGAACACATGGCTCCTGAATGCTCCTTTGCCCTCTGTGCTAATCTTGCAGGAGAATGTGGGACAGAAGATTTAAAAAGCTGTGCGATGGGGGAAGGGTAGCCAGATCACCTTACCCCAGGACTTCTCAATCTTGCCTTCTCAGATTCCCTTCTGGGGCCTGTATGAGAGCTTCAAGGGAGGTTTCCCCCAAACTGGCATTAAATGAACACGTGTTCCAGCCGGGGGAGGGGCCCTTTGATGGAGGGGAATGCCCCCCCACCCGAGAGTGAAGGCAAAACACACACACTCTCACCCTGCCCAGGAGGGCCATTGCCTTATTCCAGGGGGGCAAGCTGAGCTTCCCAAAGCTCTGACAAGTGGGGGTGCCAGCAAGGTACACCCTGGGAACCCAAGGGCTGGAAGCTGTTCCTGCAAACACTGAAAAAGAAGGGAGAGTAGCAATGGGAGAAAACCAAGTTAAAGTGAGCACCGCATCATGGACCCAGCCCCGCCAGAGCCCGAAGACATCCGCTTGCTGTGACCACGCTCACCAGACCACGCTCACCAGCCTCGGAGGGGTCTGCAGCAGATCAGGCCAGATAACCCTGGAGACCTCCTCCACGCCCAAAGACGGCCCCGCCCTCAGGGCCTCCAAATGTTACCGCCAAATAACCTTGTCCCTCTTTCACAGGTGGAGAAATTGAGGCATCCAAAGCACATTACCGTGCTTCCCAAACCAGGTAGAAGTTCACTTCTCCAACCACAATTCTGCACTTTCAGCTTTATTACATTTCAAATTTCTCCAGATACACCGACTGCCTTTGCAAAAGTGAATTTTAAATATAGTTTAAGGAGCGAAGTCAAAATGAGACGAGGGCGGACAGGGAGACCCGTAGGGCTTTATCTACCGCAAAGGCGGGATGGGTTCCCCCCCATCCTCAGCTTATCCCCCCCGAGGACGCTTCCACCGCAGCCCGAGGGCGGAGGCAAGGCTGCGCGCCCGGGCACCGGCGGGCGGGCTCCCGGGTCCCGGGGCTGGGAGGGGGGCGGGGGAATCGGGCCCCTCCCCCGGCCGCCCCGGGGGGCTGCGGCCCGCCCGCCGGGCGCGGGGGCCGGGAACTTCTGGCCGCGCCGCGCGGACCCCGGCGCCCCCCGCCCCCACCCCGGCGCCCGGCGGGTGGGCGGCCCGGGCTTCCCTTTCTTCGCCTCGCCGTGCCTCCGGCGCGACCCCCGAGGCGGCGGCGGCCGCCACTCACCATATTACAGATGGAGGCGATGTTTCGGACAGTCATTAGTCTAAAGGTTGCAGCGATCCCGCACCGCCATCTTTATAAGGTGAAAACAGGACTGTCCATGGTGGAGCGCTCGCGGGGAGGCCGGGCGGCGGCGGGGCGGCGGGGCGGCGGCGGCGGGGAGGCGGCCTGGGGTCCGGCGGGCAGTTTGGCTGGGAGAGGGAGGCCGGGAGGGAGGAGGAGGAGGAGGAGGTGGAGGAGGAGGAGGAGGTGGAGGAGGAGGAGGAGGTGGAGGAGGCGGGGAGGGCGGGGAAGGCGGGGAGGCGGGAGGGAGAGCGGAGGGGCGGGGAGTGGCGGAGCGAGGGAGCCTGGGCCGCGGCCGGCGGCGCGGGGAGGAGGGGCGGCCCGAGCGCGCCGCGTGCAGCCCGCGCTCCGAGTGCGCCCGCCGCGCGCCCGGCCCCCGCCCCGCCCCCGCCGCCCTCCGCCCGCGCCCCGGGTCCCCCTTCCCCCGCCCCGGCCTCGCTCGTCGCCTATTTCCTGCTTCACCCTCTTAGGGCCGGAGCGCGGGGCCAGGCCCTCGCTCGCGTGGCTGCAGCAGCCGCGCCTCGCGCGTCCCCCGGACCGTCCCCGACGAGGGGGCGCACGCCGCCAGCAGCCGGCGGGGACCCGGGGACGGCCTCGGGCGCGGGGCGACTCCGGGGGGCGCCGCGGAGAGGGCCGGCGGGGCCCCGAGGCCGTTTCCCGTCTAAGCTTTTTCCTTCCTGCCTCTCGTCCGCCGGCAGCCCCGGTTTTTCATTTGGGGCGAGTGAAGACGGCAGAGAGCAGGGATGACTACGTCCAACCTGTAGTTTCTCCCCCGCGGTTCCAGCCAGATGGCACCCGCGGGGACCCAAGGAGTAAATGGGGTCAGGACGCGGGGTTGTGGGAGAGCCCTGGCCAGCAGCGGGACGCCTGCCTGGTCGAGGGCGCCGGGAGGAGAGAGGAATCTGGGTCTGGGCGGAGGCCAGCCGCGGCGCGCTCGGGCAGTATGTGGCAGTAGCAGGGACAAAACAGAAGTCTGAATCCTGGAGGAGGATTAGAGACCGTCCAAGCAGCGACTGGAATCCGGATACACCGAGAACCAAACTTTTCCGCATCAAGAGAAGCAGACCTCTCCGGGACCCAGCCTCTTTAGGTTCTGAGAAGGTTTTGCTGCATCGGTGTAGACGCGTTTCCCGCATGAAAGGTCGTGGCTTCTGGCTCAAAGCGCCAATCTACACCGTTCAGCCGATTTGTTCAGGTGAAGTGGGGGGATTCCATTCCCGAACGTGAAACAATTCTACAAAGTTGCAGTTCAATGCTTTCAACGGAGGTTGTACAAGTGGAACCCGTGATAATTCGTAAACCGATAGATATATTTAATGACAAATTGAATGAGAATAGAAACTAATTGAAGGTAGTTTTTTTCCTAACCAAGGCTAACATACTGCGAAAACATCATGCTTCCTATCCTCCCTGATGTACCAGTTATGTTGATTTGTGTCAGGTGTGTGAGCCATTGATTGTTGATATCTCCAGAACATGGGTGTAAAGAAAAGACAACTGCTGAGTGACAGTCCCTGGGGTCATGGTGGCTCTGTATATTTCAATGGATTTAAGGAATAATACTCCTGCTTATGTCAAGTCATTCAGCCAACACCTTCATTCCAAAAACTTAGCGATGGATCATAGTTAACTATGATTTTCTTACCACTGTCCGTCTTGATGTTCTATACATTCGTGACCTCCCATTGCCATGATCACGTCAATGATTAATATTGTCTTTGGCAGATGGATAAAAGAAGGCTTCCAGAGTCAGGTGTCTTACCTCCATGGGGTCACCCCCATGTTACAAATGAAGTGAGTCTGCTAAGTTGGCCGAGCACCATGGGAGAGTGGAGGGCAGCAAGACACCCAATATAGCGTCTAGTCCAATAAGAGGCCTAGAGAGGTTTACAGACTTGAACAAAGTCACAAAACAAGTTCAGGAGCAAACCTGAGTCTAAAACTCAGGCTCTGGGCCTCAGTTTCACAGACATTCCTTTCTAAAGGCATTAATCCAAAGCCTTCAATGCTACAGAAATTGTGTACCATAATTGAGTTCCGTATTTCTGCCAGTGTCGGCACAGTGGCTTGCAAAGTCCAGAAGATTGAAAACACTGCTGACACAATGAAAATTGGACATCACCTGATTACCGAGTGCTACATCAGCACGTTCAAAGGGTATTTTGCATACCTTCTAACAGCCTATAGCCTAAAACCGAAGTGCTCAATATAGACTAACACCCAGATTGAAACTCAGGCAGTGACTTACACACACAACAAATCAATGAACACAGCAGGTCTTGTCAGGCTTGTGAATAATTAAATACATTTTTACACTACTACAGGGTTAGTATTCACAGGTCCAAATTGGAAATAGCATCAGCTGAAGAGGAAGAAGCCTAACCCCAGCTTCACTCAGCGAGTAAATGTTTGGAGGAAATAAGAGGCAAAGTCATAAAAATGTTGACACGTTAATGAGAGAACAGGGAAGAAACGTATTTCACACGTATGGGCCAGCGAGTAGAAAGGTATAGAGTCAAAACTGAGAAAAGCAGGCAAATGGAAGGTTGGGATACTGAACAGCCTAAAGAAATTTGAGGGAGACAGTCACAGGTGGTATGCCCCTTGCCGCATGAAGCGCAGTTGGAGAACCTGCAGCATTGACCTCACCCGGGAGGCTGTTAGAAGTGTGGCCTCTAAGGTCCCAGCCCAAACCTATTAGATGAGATTCTGTGTATGACGTGTGAGGAACACCCGTCCAGCCAATCACTTGTGATGGCATTCTCAGTTTTTGCTTGCCTGGTTCCCAGATTCTACTTTGGGCAGCTGTCCCTTTTTCAAAACCTATGGTTCAGGTATGGCCGACCCTGCCCTCTGCTTCCTGGGGAAGGCATGTAATCCAGGCCTGGCCAATGGGAGGACCTCTCATGGTCCAGCCACAGTGATTAACTCAACCAGGAGAACGTAGTATAAGCTGAGCTAATGGGGGTGCACACGGGGTCTTTAGAGAAACAAGCACCCCACTTCCTGAGTTTGCCGAAGTGGTAGGATAAAATCCAGAGCTTCCATATTCCCACCGCCTGCGATCCAAACCAACACAGAAAAATGGAACTGAGGAATGGAAGAGCGACCCTAACATCATTCATCTCCCCGCTGCCAAGTCTATATTCCGGACTCTTCCGCAGCTCAAGCCAGTGAAGTCCTTGTTTTCTTTGGCCAGTTCCATCTGAGTGTCTGCTGGCGATTGGAAGAATCCTCATAACCAGTGTCTTCCTCTCCCCCAAATTAATTAGGTTCAGTCTGAGATCATGTTCCCCTTTCCTATCCTCTCTACAAACTAAACCAATTATTTCACGGTCTTCCTTCAGATCTGCCTCCTCCATGAGGTCTTCCAGATTCCTTCCCTCCACTCATCACCACTACCAATCAACCACTATATCCAGGTGGTTCCACACTCTCCCCTCCTGTTCCTACCAGTTTCGTGTCTTTCCCTCTCCCACTACTCCTCTTTGCTTGGTTGTTGACACTACTCAGCCTTCAGACAAACTGAGATGCCCTTGTTAGATGTTCTTACAGCATCACCCACCCTCCCTTTGTGGACCTTGTTAATATGTCTATGCCATATCTTATACAGTACGGAGGCTGGATCCAGACTGCCTGGACCAGCTGTATGACCTTGGGCAAGTTTCTTAACCTCTCTGTGCTGCAGTTTCTGTCTCTATGAACTGACGATAGTAAGAGTTCAATAGAATGTGACTGCATTAATTTATTTAAGGACTAAAAATATGCCTGGCACATACTAGTCACTAGATAGAATAGCAGCTATTATTATGCCCGTGATTATTTGATTAATGTCTGATTCTCAGCCCTTATGAGACATAATGAGACTGAGAGCCAGCCCTGTTTTCACTCGCCATTTTACATTTAAAGGAAGACCACTGCCTTTTCCATAGGAGGAGGCGGCAAGAGACTGAACGTTAAATTTTTGGACAATTTGGCCTCTCTCCAAGTGGCCTGGAAGCTCCTGGAGAGAAAGAAGCTTGTCTCGGGCATTTGTGAAAAATCTCACCAGGTCTCAGGCACTGTGCTTGGCACATTCTTTCCTTTCTTTTTCCCCTCATCGCCAAATAGGTTATCGCAGCTCATTTGATATGCAAATGCTAGTAAACATTTGGCCCTCCCTGGGGAAAATATTTTGCGGGCTGTCGACTTTGCAACCAAAGCCGTTTCTGTGGATGATACTTCAATTCCCTAAGGAACTTTATGGCAGCCGTTTTCCTTTTCATCATGCATCAGACACCTGCTTATGAAACACATACCTTGTGCCTAAAGCTGTGTGAGCCACTGGTGATCCTAGGATAAAAGAAGGCAGCCCCAGTTTTATACTGGTTGATTTCTACTGCAGTATTATATTAACATTGTTCATGACTATCTTTGCTACATTTCACATGCAATAAGGATAACATACGGCTAAGCTAACTTTGGGAGTGAACATCAAATTAGAGTTCCAGTTAGAGGGACACTACCTCGAAGATCATGAGTGTATTCATGGGTGGTTAAGAGTCTCTAAGCCTTTGGAACAACTGGCTTATTTTGAAGTGGCAACTGAAATGCCATGGAGAGATTTTGAAGCTAGGTTGGAACTTGATTAGATTCTTATTTGCTTAGACATTTTGATTAACTGAAGAAAAGCTGGCTACCAGCCAGGGAAAAAAAGGTTGAAGGAGCAAAAGCACTCCTTGTGAGGCCAGTTAGAAATCTGGGGCAGGAGAGTCCCAGAGCTATCAGTAGCCTGGGTTTACTTTAGGAGCAGCAGTGGAGAAACAGAAGTGGGCTAACTGAAGACTCTTTTTGGAGACAGTGGGCTAAAGTGGTAGACAAGGATGAGACAAAGATGAGTCCCAGGTTTCCAACTGGAATGAAAAAGAATATATTGGGGGGGTGGGGGAGCGAGGGGCAGAGAAAGAGGAAGAGAATCTTAAGCAGGCTCCATACGCAGCGCAGAGCCCCAGGTAGGGCTCGATCTCACAACCCTGAGCCAAAATCAATACTCCGACGCTTAACACTGAGCTCCTCAAGAATGTTATTTTTTACCATAGGGAATGCTGAAGGAGAAGGTTCAGGTGTTGATGGTTGGAAAGAAGTGAGATTATTTCATAGGTATTGAGTTTCAGATAACCATGATAAACCTGAATTCTATCAAGTCTGGGGCTCAGAAGAGATGTCCGGATTGGAGATGCATGTAATATCAATTAATATATCGGAGCTAGCACAGGACATGCAGTTATGGATGAAATTGCCTAGGGAGCGTGTGTAGAGTGGGAAAAGACAAGGGGAAGGTCACGAGGGGCTCCACCATGCGAGGATCAGGTGGAGGAGGAAGATCTAAAGAAAACTAATGGAAAGCCAGGAAAAGGAAAAGCCGAAGAGGATTCCAAGATGGAGAGCGCAGTCAGATGCAGCTAAGAGCTCAAGGAAGAGAAACAATAACAGTAACAATGTTCAGTTCTTGAGCAAGGCTTTAAGATGCATTTAATCCTTCCGACAACCCTTTGCGGAAGGCAATATTGTCATCCCCATTTCAGAGGAAACTGAGGCTCAGAGTGTTATGTAATCTGCCCCATCCCTGAGAATATCCTCTCAGCAAAGCCTATTACTCAGGAGTCCTTCGAATTCTCTCCAGGGCAGTTTGCAGGGGGCAGCTAGGATAGAGCAACTATTGGAATGGGCTGGTAAGCGAAAGGGAAGGGAGAAGACAGTAAAGATGTTTGACTTTGAAGGGAAAGAGAAGGGGTGGTAGAGGCTTGACATGCTCAAAAGTACTTTGAATGGGTGGCTCTGCCTGGTCTACAAGGTCATGGCTACCCTGGCTCTGCCCCACTTCTTCCAAGTTTTAAGCCAAACATCATCCTTGTGTCCTGCTTCCATGTCCTCAGGCTCGTGACGCCCCTCAGCCCACCCTCAGCCAGTTCTTCTTCCTAGTGCAAGTTCACTCATTCCTCAAAACTCAGCTCAAACCTTACTTCCCGAGGAAGCCTTCTCAGCCTCATCTTCCCTGGCTAAGTTTTTATCAAAGGTCACTTTTTGTATTTCTCTGCAAGCCTCAAATTCCTGGCACAATGCCAAGCACCCAACAAGAGGCTCTCGCTTCGCAGGTAATTATTTTAAGTGAAACGCTTGGCTCACTTGCTCAGAAGCATTTTACTCACTGTCCTGCTCTCCTGGTGGTTTTCTCTTTTCTCCACGTTCTGATCCGAATTCTATAGAACTGACAGCCTTCACGGGGAGGGGAGGGCGGGGCTTGGAAGGGAAGTGCGCTGTAAGGAAGTTGAAGCAAATGAGCTTCCCTTAGAAAAGATTTTCTAGAGAGGGTCCCCTGGGTAGCTCAATCAGTTAAGTGTCTGTCTTCAACTTGGGTCATGATCTCAGGGTCCTGGGACCTGCTCAACAAGGAGCCTGCTTCTCCCTCTCCCCTCCGCTTGTTCTCTCTCTCAAACAAATAGAATCTTAAAAAAAAAAAAAAAGAAAGAAAGAAAGAAAAGGAAGGAAGGAAGGAAATAAATGTGATTTTCTAGAGAGATTTGGTGATAAAGAGAGGTCTCCGATGCTCTAAGGGAGGCAAGGTAATCAGTTGAAGGTTTGACCATATTATCTGTCCCTTTTATCATGATTATTAGTGTGGGGAGACCCTGAGTGTTTGTCATCAAAGAATGGGGGGCTAGTGAACCTAGGAGTGAGACTGGATGAAGGTAGTTATTAGTAGGGTAGAGGGACAGATCAGGAGCCCTAGAGCTTTGGAAAGGAACAAGTCCATCCATTACGTTGAGGAAATTAACAGGAAATAGCCTCCTTCTTCTCCGTAAAGTAGGCAGGAAGGAATACAAACTCCATTGTCACTCGAAGAGGTTTTGACTGCTTTGTCTACTGCTATATCCCTAGAATAGTAAGGCCCATAGTAGGTGCTCAGTAAATACCTGTTGAATGGGGGACACATAGTAGGTGCTCAGTAAATATTTGTTGAATGGGGATATTATTTCAAGTGTTTGAAAGAAGATTGGAAGACCTCCAAGTAGAGACTCTCCAGGTAAGGTGAATAGTTCTTTTATAGCCGGATCAGCAATAGAACGGGCTCTCCTTGGGGGCATGTACAGTCCTTCCATATCCACAAACACTATTTTCAATAAAGGGAATGTAGGTCTTTTTGCCAAATTATACCCTCATGCCCTTAGCGGCCCACATGTGATCATCTCCATCTTTTTAATAAACCCCATTGCCACCTGGTGGGAGGGCAGGGATTCACATGTGGCCCCTGGAAGGAGTTTCCCCTTCAGGGGGCAGTGCCTATAATTCTCCTCTTCCACCCTGCCCTTCTAGAAAGTTGGCAACCACTGGAAACAAGATATGACTGTCCTGAACTGTCTGTTCAG
Source organism: Mustela nivalis (assembly GCF_964662115.1). NCBI lineage: Eukaryota > Metazoa > Chordata > Mammalia > Carnivora > Mustelidae > Mustela > Mustela nivalis. The sequence continues at coordinate 26,035,952 of NC_139023.1, read as the reverse complement.
CTTTGTGCCCAGCGTTGGGGGGGAGGCAGTTTAAGGCTCAACTCTTGCATTTCTTCTTAGAAAACAGAGGCCAGATTAAGAATGCCATTGACAAGGCCAGTGAGCGGCATGCTCCTGGTGGAGACCGTGCCACTCTCTGCCTTGTAAATCTCTATACACACCCTATCCATCACTCACCATCAGGATGACCCCAAAGATGTAGACTGTAAGCGACTGACTGGCTTAGAAGGCTGTAGACATTGAGTAAGCCCTTCAAGATCTACACGAGCTAGGCAAATGGATTCAAAAGTTTCAAGAATACTATTTAACTCAAATAATTACAAATGGTTTTTGCTGTTTCATTGGTATTCTGGTTCACTTGGAACCTTTGTAATGATGATACTGTAGATGTTTTAATTTTAGGCATGCTACACTCATTGCTGTGCGGACTTTAAAAAAAATAAATAAGGACAATTCAAGATAGCTTACTTTTTACTCCCCTCCCCACCCCCCCCCAGGGAGAGGGGTTAATTATGAGCCATTTGGTCAAAGTCAGTGTTCTAAAATAATGAGCTTCAGCAGCAGCTGTTACAGAGTCCTACAGGTTATTATAACTTTTAAAAGCGCTTTTATTATTTTGACTAAGCAGAAACCATCACATTTTTCTGTTTTTAATATTTTTCACTAAAACATGCATCCAGAAAGGGGCTTAAGTCTTAAGGGAATTGTCACAAAGCAGACACACACATGCAGATGCCACGCAGGTGAAGGAAGAGAACATTACAGCATCCCTGAAGCCCTTCCCGACGCTCCTCCGGATCCCTGAGCCCTCTTTGCCAGGCGTAAGCCCTGTCATGACTTCTAACACCTGCACTTAGTTTTGCCTGGGTCCTGGGTGGGGGCAGGGGGTGCACGCGCATGTGAGATGTAGCCTTTTTGCCTGGTTTCTTCTGCTCAATATCATGTTTAGGCAATTCAGCCACGTTGCTCAGAGAAGCTGTGATTCCTTAGTTCATATTGCTGTGTAGCATTCCGTCGTCTGAAGAGCCAATAGTCTGTTTACAAATTCAACACTGCTACGTATTTGGTTTTTTCTCCCTGGAAGCTATGACCAGAAATGCTCCTATGAGCATTCTTTCTGTGTCCTCTGGCATACACATGCACACATCTCCGCTGGGCGCATACAAGGCATGAGATGCTGTCATTGAGCATGTGTGTGTTCAACCTGGGCAGATAATGCCAAACACGTTTTCTAAAATGGTCCAGTTGGTGCTCCCACTACCCGAGTATCAGGTCCCAAACTCCACATCCTCCCCATACCTAGTACTAGCTTTTTAACTTTAGCCATTTTTAATTTTAGCCATTTTGGTGAGTGTGTATATAAATATATATATATATATATTTATACTTATAAATATATAAAAATTATATATAAGTTATAAATATAAATAAATATGTATATAAATATATATTATATATTGTGTATATATATTCATGTAATTGTGAGTGTATATATATATTTTTGAAGTTTTTTATGTATTCATTCACAGAGATCACAAGTAGGCAGAGAGAGAGAGAGGAGGAAGCAGGCTCCCCGCAGAGCAGAGAGCCCCATGCAGGGCTGGATCCCAGGACTCTGGGATCATGACCTGAGCCAAAGGCAGAGGCTTTAACCCACTGAGCCACCCAGGCACCCCTGTGTGTATATATTGATATAGTTGTGTATATACGGTTGTGTGTATATATAGCTATATTTCATGGTGGTTATTAGAGTACTGTATTTTAATGAACAACTAATTGTGTTTCCTTTTATAGCAGAACAGGGAGAGCCACGTACAATTTCATAAAAATCATTACAATGTTTTTGGTAATGAGTGCACATCAGCTTGTTTCCTCTTCGGTCCATCTCAATGATCAGTCCATGACCTAGCTAATACAAAAACAATGATATTGAGGTGTGACCCATCCATCTGACCTATCTAGCCAACAAAAGGATTCACCTGATAGCTTCTTGAAACAAAACAAGGTAGAGAAAGAGTCAATAACTGTAAGCAATAACAGAAAACCACGAAATTTTTAAAAGCCAAGTATAAGCGGTAGAAGAACTGACCATTACAATTAGATTCATCTCATTCAACCAAGTTAAAGCCAAGAGAGGTTACATGAGAACCCAGATCCAGGGCAACGGAGCCAGAAGTAGAATTCAGGTCCATACACCCTTAGCCTTTCACAGGATACCCGGAATTTTAGTCCATGGACTGACTTTCTGAAATCTGAAATTCTTTAAATTTAATTTCCCAAAGTTCAGATTAATTTTGTAAGTGCACTAAGTTAACCATGAAAAAGACCACTCTGTCTTGTTGGGTTTTGTTTTGTTTGTGTTTTTTTTTTTTAATTTTTTTATTTTTTATTTTTTTATTTGAGAGACAGAAAGTATGTGGTGTCAAGGGGGAGGGACAGGAGGGAGAAGCCAACTCCCCAATCCCAGGACTCTGAGATCATGACCTGAGCCCAAGGCAGACACCTGACTGATTGGGCCACCCGGGCGCTGCCCACTATGTCTTGCTAAAGAAGAAAGTTCAGCGTAGCAAACTGAAAGATCTAATTGGCTTTATTTCAGAATGAGGAGTCAGCAGCATCCCATCTAACAAACAGGAGGCTGTTCCAAGGGGTTGTATACAATGGAAGCCTTATTTTTTTTTTTAAGATTTTTATTTATTTATTTGACAGGGAGAAAGAGAGATCACAAGTAGGCAGAGAGGCAGGCAGAGAGCCTTAGATAGGCAGACGGGTGTGGGACAGAGAAGTTAACTAGCAGAAGAAAAGAAAGGATGGTTTCAGGCAAGGGCACCTTCCCTTGGTGGGAGTGGGCAGGAAACGAATGGTAGGGAGAATTAGGCAGATCAGTAGGGCTGATCTGGAAATTCCAACCAATGAGTTTAAAATCCAGAGAAGCCTAAACTGCAGTTAGGTTAGACACGAAGTCTTGGCGACTCCTTTAGGGGCCTGGTGTTTTTTTTTAACGGTTCCCCTCTCTTGCTCCAACTCTCAGGCTGAGAGATGTGATCAAAACTCAAGGCATTGACACCACTCTCAGCTACTGCTCTAGTTCTCGAAGCTTTCATTCGTCTTGGGTTTTTCTGACTCTCTGTGGCATTCTCGGGTCATGACTTCAGGCTCACAATTTTGTAGTTGGTCATTCTCTTTGTTCCTTTGTTGTCATTCCAACCTTAGGGAGATCGTTTGTTTGGTGGCTGCAGACATGCATTTAAAGCTCTCAGGAGAATACAGCACACCAGGGAGATCGCTGTACCTATAAGCAGGATAATTCCCAACACTCGGAGTGCACTTTGGGGCCACGGTCCCCAAGACCAAACCCATCAATGAATGACCCCATTGAAGAAATCACGCTATTAAGCCAAGGGGCTTGCTCAGAAATCTCAAATTAATTGAGTTGCAGCTTCCCCAGAAGTGCTAATCCAGGTACAACAGGTTCTGGGCGCCACAGCTCAGATACCTCCCTATTCCCAACAGCTTCAGCCAAGGATCTTTGCTGGGCAGCTGGTATCTTAGCAGCAGAATCTGCAGGGTCTCCAAGAGTGAAAGAGAGGTTTTTAGTCATATGCTCATTTCTATTTACTCCTAAACCCGGGGTCAGTGTTTTAGCAAATATAGGAAGAAATAAAGAAATAAAGATTATTTATAAATATTTATATTTATTATATATAATATAATGTGTATTATATATATTTATTTATAAAGAAATAAACCTGAAATAAAAAGTCATCTTGAGTGCCTTACAAAGATGGGTGCTGCTAGTGAGCCGTCTCAGGGAGTGGGGGAGGACCTGGTCTAGATAATCATGGGAACAGAAGAGTCAGAATGTGCTAAGATTCACAAGGGGAAATGTGTCTAACTGGATGCCTACTTCTAAGTGGGGCACGGGGGAGGGGGGGATTGGGGATTGACATTGAGATTCCACGAGAAATTGGTCCCAGGGAGGACCTCTTGCATCGTGACAAATCTAGAGATCTGAGAGTTACCCCACCCCCAACCTCTGCCCCTTAGCAATGGCCTGAGGGATACAATGAGGAGTATTATCTTTCCAGGCCAATGCCAGAGTAAAGAAAGGAGAAAGGGTTTTCATGTTTAGTTCAAGTATGAGTTCTTGATCTGGTATCTTGGTGAAGGCAGTCTAGTTCAATCGGCCACTTCTCTTCCTTATCAATTCAGTTTGTAGGTCTGCATCATCTGCCCGGGCCCAGATGTCAGGCAGAGTGTTCTTTATCAGTCAGACATGTCCTCAAGGCTCCAGGTGTTCTAGTTTTGCAGTTGAGTGTGGTCAGGAGCACTGGGGACGATCCCTTCCAACGAGGCACAACAAGGCTATCCTCTGATCGCTCTAAACCGTGACCAACAGGATCCCTTGAAATGGGATCCAGAAAATCTGCTTTAATCTGTTGATGACATGCGTAAGCAGGAGACATCAGCATAAGCCTTATTGTAGGTGGGCATTCGCGCAAGAAAGTTGTATATCTTCCGCAGAAGGTTATATACCAATAGACATCGATCTGCCAGTGACTATCGTGTGTAGAGGAGCTTTCCCAAAGGGAGTGCTGTGACTAGGCAGCAAGTCCAAAGACAAAACTGTGACCATGGAAATACAGTGGTTTCTGCAAGTGTTGACATTCTAAATTTAAGGCTCTCCTTAGTTCTCTCAACTTTGCGTGATATTGAAGGGTGATAGGACAGTGGTAATCCCAAGAGGTTTGCAAGGTGTTGGTTAAGGCTCAGATGACGGGTCCAGTGAAGTGGGCGCCTTGATCCCCAGAGATTATAGAAGGTAAACCCCAAGTGGCAAACATACTTTCCAACAGTTTCTTGGCCACTATGAGGATATCAGCCTTGTGGCAGGGGAGGGCGTCAGCACACCTGGAAAACACATATGGTCACAAGGACACATTGATCACCCATACCAAGTGGCATTTGAATGAAGTCCAGGTGTGGGCATTCTGAGGGTCCAGAGGGAGGAGATCTGAGGCTTCTCGGGACAAAAAGGGTTTGCCAGGATTGTGGCCATGGCAGGTCAGACATGGCTGGTAGACTGTTTTTGCAATTTTACAGAAGTGTCCCTACTAATATATATTTATAATTTGGGTCATCATAAATGTCTTAAGGTGGGGGAGGGAATACAGAAGCTGAAAAACGGACTTAGGTTTTAGGCCCAGCTGTTTGTTTCATTTATAGCCATTGTTCACCCATCTTTATTTCTCTGATTCCGGCGCAGAGTGTTGCCATGTTACCAGGACAGCAGGATAGCAAACATCTGGCAACGAAGAGCCATTTTTTGCAGAAGTCGAATGGACTTCGTCCACATGTGCCACAGATAAAAATTCTGTCTGAACTTCATCGGACGCCCCTTACTCCCCAACGATGGAAACCTCCTTTTTACCTTGAGCGATTTGTCAGCTTGAGCGTGGAGTTCAGGGTAGAAAGTGTAACTCCGGTATCTCTTAAAATTTGCCAAGGTTTCCCATTAATTTTGACTTCAGTTTTCTGCTTGGCTATTTAAGAGAGTTTCTGGTAATGGTTTAGCAGAGAAGCCTTCAGAGTCCCTTGAACTGTGTGAGGGGCTCTCCTTTGCAGGGAAATATGGGGGCATTTAAGAAGAATTTGCCTGGGCCCCTGGGTGACTCAGTCGGTCGAGTGTCTGCCTTTAGCTCAGGTCATGATCTTGGGGTCCTGGGATCGAGTCCTGTGTCAGGCTCTCTGCTCAATGCGGAGTCTGCTTCTCTCTCTCTGTTCTCCTTTCTCTCTCTCTGTTCTCCTTTCTCTCAAATAAATGAACAAAATCTTTTTTAAAAAATTAAAAAAAGAAAAGAAAAGAATTTGCCTAGGACCTTTGAGGACAATCTCTTTTCCAATGCCCCAATCGATGACAGCTGTGACCTTGATCTTTGGACCAGTGTTTTGATAACGACCCCTAGGAAGGTGCAGGGTTGGAGGCCCAGCTGTTGCTTTGGGTGTCTGCCCTTGGAGCTGTAAAGCTAATAGCTTAATAGCAATCTTGCTCCAGGGTCCTCTCAAAATGCTCTGCTATGGTCACGAGTTCAATCAGACTAGAGGCCTCTTATCCTGTTTTCTGCCTTTTTATTGAACCACTAATCTCGGGAGATACGCCATGTACCAAGAGGGCAGCCAGAGCAGGCTGGGTGGCCTTATTTATTGCTTGGAACCCTAAATGCCATAGAAAATGGTCTACACGCAGGCTTTAAAGTCTGCCAGAGAGTTATTTTTGTTGTTGTTGTTGTTTGCAAGTTTACATAACAGATCAAACAGGATGGGCAGGGGCGAGCCTACCGGCGGCTTATAAAAGTGTGGCGGCCATTTTGTGAGCTTTTGCTGGTCCCTGAGCTGCTGAAGGCCAAGGGTTTGAACATCATCCTAGGGTTTTGCCATCTTGCTCCCTCAGATCACACCAACATCTGTGCAAGCTGATAGAGAACGGGTAGCCCAGGGTCACAGCCCCTGATGATGACTCTAAATTCGTCTAACAATTTGGGGTTCCTCCCTAGGCGTACGGCATTCTTTAACTATGGCCCTTAGTTCCATCTTTGGCCAAGGTGTGCAGGGTACCTGAGGAGGTTCACCTGTGGCCTCAAAGTTTTCTTTTAAAAGGAATCTGTCTCATGGTTTCTTCAGAATGGAAGGGCAGTTCAGACGGACCATTAGTAAAAATGTGAGTACTCTAAAAAAGGACGGAATGGCGGGGGAGCGGTAGAGGTCACATCAGTCTCATTATTTTTTTGTTTAAGGTACTTCTTGTTACTTTAAGGTTTTTTACAAAAAGATTTTATTTATTTATTTGACAGAGAGAAAGAACAAAGCAGGGGGAGTAGCAGGCAGAGAGAGGGAGAAGCAGACTCCCCACTGAGCATGGAGCCCGATGAGTGACTCAGTCCCAGGACTCTGGGATCATGACCTCAGTGGAAGGCAGATGCTTAACCGACTGAGCCACCCAGGTGCCCCCAGACTATACTTCTTAAACATAAAATTAGCAGGTGTGCTGGAAGGCGGTGCACTCAACGCTTCAGATATAAAGGATTCCATTTCTTAATTTAGCTAGGCCTTTGGATTTCCTGGAGCCCAGCTAATACCAAAGGGGGCCTATCATGGGAATCTTCTTGGGCTGGCGCATGCTCTTACCTCCTTTAAATGCTATCTGTGCTCACTAGCTTGGTTGACTTCTGAGATTCCTATTAGCAGCTAGCCCTCATTTAATATTCCCCTGAGGCCTTCCACTGGACCCCATCTCGCCCAAATTGGATCCAGTGTGGCCCTGGACCCAGTACAACTCTGATCAGTAATAACCACCAGCACTGTGTGGAATCTGGGGACTGGAGAAAGATGGGAACCAGCAGACCTTAAAGAAGTGCAGACTGTTTCCAGACAGCTGCTACCAGCAGGTCTCTGTGTGGGATCTGGGGGTGGAACCAAGGGCTGGGGTTTTGGATAAAACAGGGAACTGTGGAATGTCAGACCAGGAGCTCAAAGCAAAGAGAAAGGCACTCAGAGCTGAGAAGTTACCAACAGCCCTTGGGAATAGGATGAGAACACGAAGGGTTCGTGGGCACCACACCAGAAGTTCTCTTCAATTCACCACTGCCACCAAATCTGTTAACAAAATTCAGGGGCTCCTGGGTGGCTCAGTGGGTTAAGCCTCTGCCTTTGGCTCAGGTCATTATCACAGGGTCCTGGGATCGAGCCCCACATCAGGCTCTCTGCTCAGTGGGGAGCCTGCTTTCCCCCTCTCTCTCTGCCTACCTCTCTGCCTACTTGTGATCTCTCTTTGTCAAATAAATAAATAAAAATCTTAAAAAAAAAAAAAAAGAGAGAGAACAAAATTCAATGGAGTAAATTAAAACATCCAATTGGATTTATTCAATGTTTCACAAACAGGGCAACATCCCACAGAATGTTCCAAAGGACTGTGGAAAATGGAGTGCTTGGGTATTATGCACAACTGGGGCAGGACAAGAGAGTTATTTACCAAAAAAAAAAAAAAAAAAAAAAGGACAGTTTCAGGGGTTTCAGGGAAGGTGACCTTCCCTTAGAGGGAAGAACAGGGGAGTCTTAAGCAGATTACCTTACTAGTGCTGATCAGGAAATTCCAGACCGAGTTTAAAATTCCACTCATAGGAGAGGTCAAAACTACAGTAGGTATTAAGGTATTAAGTCTTTGTGGGGCTTAACATAAGGGACTCCATTTTGGAGCCATTGTTTCTTTTGAACAGTCCAAAGGCTGTAATTATATCACCATGCTTTCTCCCTCCGACTAATTAGAAGACAACTTGACACTGAAATCTAATCCCAGCAGAATATGTTATTGGCTGTCACTCTTGAGAAAGACAAAAGCAGTCTGTCTAAATTCCCACTACCTTCTCGTCCTGCACATCAAGCCTTAGAGTTTTCATGAAGCAATCCACATCAACACTCCGCTCTGTTTTCCTATGAGGATTCGAGAAGGGGGGCTAGCTCCGTAATGGAATCGCTTCCTTGTAGGAAGATGTCACCACTGACCCATAATCAATAGAGCGTGAACTTTTGAGTTATGGCTCTGCACTGATCTGAATGCATCCATCCAGAGCTTCTAGATGACAAATAGCACACAGCTGCAAACTTCTAGCCTCTGGCCAGTGACCAGAATAGAGCTAACCTATCCCTGTAAGGTTTATGATTTGAGTCTCTGCTAATGGCATCAGCAAACTGGCTTTAGGCTCTAACTTGTACTCATCTTGATGTGATGATGATGTGGGAAATACCAGTTCTCGTCTATTTCATTGTGGTATTAATTTACAGTACAGTATCCCCTAAATCAAAAGCCCCAAAATGGTGGCCCACAGACATTTTTAGTTTCACATCCATTCGAACTAATGCCAACATTTGAAATCTAGAGAGTTCACGTGTGCATTCAGTTTGTTGGCTTCTCTTTGAAATGCCAAAAGCTCTTACTGTTCAGGGTCCACATTCCTGGCCTCAGCCAGACGAGACTGAATGGAGTAACCGGCTTCGGTAGAGCCCTGTGTCCCTTACTCACCAGTCTCCTATCCCGGCCTCGTCACTCCTTTATGCTACTTTCCTGCCACCCCGCCCCCCACCCCCAACCTCAGCACTGGAGTTTATGACTGCAGCGGTAATCAAATGGCCTCAAGTCCAGGTTTCTGCCTGGAAGCAACAATTCCAGACATGGGCAACAGTTAGAAGAATCTGGTTCCCTGCAGGATTGTGCAATCATGGCCCCTGCCACGCCCTTCGTTGGCAGTATACTGGTAGGACACAGAACTTCACGGTACACACTGGGAACTTCCTTCATCCAGAGAGATCCAGGATTTGTGTTATGCCCTAGGACCCTGATCCCCATTCTTTCTTCCAAAGTATGTGGGCAGAAAAATGCAGAGTGAGGGGCTTTGACATTCTCTAATGTGCAAAAAGGATTCAACAAATAGGCAACTTTGTGTCTCCTTTCAAACATCTATATTTCTTCCTCCTGTGTGTCCCTGCATTCGACAGTGCTATTTAAAACTCCATAAATAAAGGGCAATGAAATTACAAAAATGGATCATCATTTTTATGGAAAACCAACTAAACAAATGTTTGGCTTAAAATGTCAGGCATTAGGGGACTTTAATAAGATACTGAGAATGAGTTCCCTAGAGGAGATGAGCGATTCAAAAATAGAACATAGGAGAACAGTGCTGACTGAGACTTAAAATACGAATGGTGCGCCATGTCCTGATGGAGGAAGGAACCATGTTACCTGAGCAGATGACAGAGATCCCGAGGTAGGAGTCTCTGGGGCCCAGGCACAGCAGCTGTGTGGGATCTGAAGCTGTGGATATGAGCAGCCCTGGCCATGGGAATCCACAGGAGAAATTAGTTCAGTGCCATGTTGAACCACACCAGATGGGATTTAGGGCCATAAAAGTTTCCCAGAATTCTAATAACAAGGAGTCATCAAAACCTAGATTGTGGGGGCACCTGGGTGGCTCAGTGAGTTAAGCCTCTGCCTTCAGCTCAGGTCATGATCTCAGGGTCCTGGGATAGAGCCCCGCATCGGGCTCTCTGCTCAGCAGGGAGCCTGCTTCCCCCTCTCTCTCTGCCTGCCTCTGCCTACTTGTGATCTCTGTCAAATAAATAAATAAAATCTTTTAAAAAAACAAAAACAAAAAGAACCTAGATTGTCGCAACCATGGACTAGCACAGCAGGGAGGCCGACAGCGTATAACGTTATTCTTATCAGCTGGGTCCTTCTTGAAGGAACTAGGTGTGTGTTTTTTTGTTTTTAAAGATTTTATTTATTTATTTGGCAGAGAGAACAGGGAGCGCAGCCCGCAGAAGAAGAAGGAGGGACAGAATAAGACACCCCACTGAGCAGGGAGCCCCACGTGGGGCTCGATCCCAGGACCCTGAGATCATGACCTGAGCTGAAGGCAGATGCTTAACTGACTGAGCCACCCAGGCACCCCAAGGGAAAGTTGTTGTTTACAGAAGTCTAGCTAATAAACATAGAAGAAATTATTTCTGAAGAACTTCTAATTACTATTTTATAGCTACTAATGGGATAAAGAATATAAGGAATGAACAGAAGTGAAAGCTGAAGACATTCAGTAAAGGATGATGGCCAACTGTGTAAGAAGAATCCCAGGGACACCACCCAGACCCACCAAGGAAGCCTAGAAGAACGGCACAACTGTGCCACTAGGTGCCTCATAATGTGATACACTAGGAAGAAGGAAGTTTTCTTGCCCCTAACATTCAACTCAGATCTCATCAAGCCCTTTTACAGAAAATAAAGAACCAAGTTAAATGACACCAAAGGGAAGCAAGAAGGCAAATCCAGAACATAGGTCATTTTCCAGGACAAATGACCCAGTTTCTAGAACAAAGCAGTGGTCAGGTGAGGAAGAGGATTGTTCTAGAATAGAAGAGATTTAAGGACATAACCAAATAGATCCTGTTTGGGTTCCAAATGGAAAAAGCTAACCGTAGGGCTCCTGGGTGGATCAGTTGGTTAAGCGACCGACTCTTGATTTTGGCTTAAGTCAAAGGTAGCTTGAAATTTTCCACAATAAAAAGTTTTTTTAAAAAATACGTTTTGGGGCAACTGGGTGGTTCGGTTGGTTAGGCGACATCCTTCATGATTCTGGAGTCCCAGGATCCAGTCCCACATCAGGATCCCTGCTCAGCACGGAGTCTGCTTCTCCCTCTGACCCTTCCCCTTCTCCTGCTCTCTCTCTCTCTCTCAGATAAATAAATAAAATCTTATAAATAAATAATTAAATAATTTAAAAATACTTTTTACTATAGGCACTCACTCTTTAGGCTAAGAAGTCAAGAAGCTGAGGTTATTATTACTTGGGAATTAATATTCCTTTAGAGTGATAACTCCCCTATAAACACGCCGAGAAGGGCATTTGAAAATCAAAACTCAGTTTTCATCTCCAGAAATCCATTTTTTCCCACTCATGGCCCAAAAGAAAGCAGTGGTGCATTTTCCTCACCCACATTACTCCCTGCTATAATAGCTTAATGAGACGCACAGTGTAAATGGAACTCCATTTGCTGCTTTAGCTGCTTGAGAACCATTAAAAGACCCTTAAAAGCATCACTCATGTATTAAGTGAAAGAAAACTCATCATTAAATTAAGGGAAAACAACTCTTCCCACTCAGGAGTTTTTGGTAGTGCAAAATACACGAAATAATGAAAAGTATTGTAGCAAAAATGGTTGTACTTTGTTGTAGCATATTTCTAAAGCACAGGGAGCGCTCTCTTAGAGATCTACAATGTACCCTCCTCTTCGTCACTGAAAAAAAATGGCTTCAGATTAGGAATTAAAATTTCCTGAATCAAAAAGTGCTCTAATTAATGATTTGGGCACCCTTGTAAATTCTGAGCTCAATACTGGAAAGATCTGTGCAGTCCTTTAATTCGGCTCTCGCTGCCTTTAAAGCTAAATTTGGCAGCTTCCCTCACTCGAGGTAGCTAATTAACACCCACAACACAACTCTCTTGGCCAGGATTCCTTCAAATGCCTATCTCGAACCCACCAGACATCAGTTAGGATATTAACCTAGGCTGTTTTGAGTAATTCTGGGATATTTCCAACTTTATTTTTTAAAACATCTTAGCCAATGGCCGATCATTGTTTTTATGGCTTTCCGGTAAATGTCAAGTGCCACTGAAGTCAAGTTTGAAGGACACCCAGCAGAGTTTCTCAGA